>NC_091469.1:23343667-23679690 GCF_036971445.1 Narcine bancroftii
CTCCTCCCTTCTCCACCTTCTGCAGGGATCGCTCCCTCCATGACTCCTTCGTCCACTCCTCTATTTCCACCAATTGCCCTCTTGGCACCTACCCTATGACTGCTGGAGATCCTCCACTTGCACCCACATCTCCTCCCTCACAACCATTCAGGGCCCCAAAAGCCCTTCCAAGTGAGGCAACACCTCACTTGTGTATCCGTGGGAGTTATCTACTGCATTCGGTTCTCCCATTGTGTCCTTATCTACATTGGAGAGACTGGATGCAGACTGGGATATTGCTTCGTTGAGCACCTTGGCTCTGTCCGCAGCAATAGCGTGGATCTCCCAGTGGCCACCCATTTCTCTTCCCCTCCCCATTCCCTTGCCAACATGCTTGACATGTCTGTCCATGGTCTCATGTACTGCCAGACTGAGATCACTTGCAAATTGGAGGAAAAACACCTTATATTCCATCCGTATGGCATTAACATCAATTTCTCCTGATTCCTATGTTTTCCACCACCCCCCCCCCCTTTCTTTCCATATGTCTCTTTTGCTGTTTCTCTCTTCCCTTTTCCCTCTGTCTCCTTTATTTCAGCTCTGCAATCATAGAGCCAAAACCCCCTCCTCTTCTCCATCAATTCTCACCTTTCCTTTTTCCTGGCCTCTTCCCCAAATCCATTTATCACCTTTTGTCTAATTCACCCCCCCCCCCCCCCCCCATCACTGCTGTTTCTTTTACTCAGGCACTTGACTGCTATTTCTAATACCTTGAACAAAGGTTCAAGCCCGGAATGTCAGTAATAGTTTTCTTTACCTCCTATGGTCACTGAGACCTACTGAGGTCCTCCACATTTCTGTGTTTTAACTCCATTCAGCTGCTCCATTTCAAAGTCTCTTCAAGGGATGCCTACCCTGAAGAAGTTCTCCTCCTTTCATTCGGGTGCCTGCCTGCTTTTTGCCCTTGACGAAGGAATCGGGCCTGAAACATTAGTTATATCCTTTGCTTCTCATAAATACTACATGTCTGTGTATAGCACTCTCTTCTAAGTTCCCTCTCCTAACCGCATCCCATTCAAAATCTGTTCAAAATAAGAGCTCATGGCATCAGGGTAATATCTTAGAATAAAAAAAAGGATTGGCTAACAGAAAACAGAAGGCCAAGATAAATTGGTCATTTTCAGGTATGCAATGTGCATGTGGTAGAATCAGTGCTGATTGAAATTTTACTGGCAATATAAAGATAGGAAAGTGAGCAGTGAGGGCATAAAGTCTGCACAAGGACAGATGGATAATGACTGGATTAAAAATTTGTCATGTGAAGTCGAATCATAGAAAATATGAGTTTATGGACTTTAGTTGGAAGAATAGAAGAGGAAACTATAGAGAATGCTGCAGTACAGAGAGATCTGGGTGTCTGGGGAAATCATGGAAACATGAACCAGTTATTATCAAGGGGTCACCAGTGGAAACAGATGTCAACATTTCTTTTAGTGGCACTAGGGAGATGATTGTCAGCACAGAGTAGAGGGGCTGATTGGCCTGTTTCCTGTGCTGTAGCATTCTATGGTTCTAAATCTGTCCTGGGGCCTCCGTTTCGATACAATCATGAAGTCTCACCAGTGGCTACACTTTGTGAGGAGTTTGAGGAGATTTGGTATGTCACCAAAGACTCTTGCAAATTTCTACAGGTGTACCATGGAGAGCATTCTGACTGGTTGCATTAGTGTCTGTTATGAACGTGCCAATGCACAGGACAGGAAATGGAGTAATGTACTCTGCCAGCGTCATCATGAACATCAGTCTTCATTTCTTCGAGAACATCTACAAGCGACTGTGTCTTTAGAAAGCAGCCTCTATCCTCAGTGACCCTCATCACCATGCTCTCTTCACACTGCTACCATCAGGAGGGAAGTACAGGAACCTGAAGATGAACACCCAGTGGCACAAGGACAGGTTCTTCAGATTTCTGAATGGATATTGAACCACAGATACTACCTAGCTTTCTCTTCTTTTCCATTAGTTTATTTATTTTTAAATGTAATTTATAGCAATATTTGCACTGATTTTGTGCAACAAGTCAATGAATTTCGAGATGTGTTCATGACAATAAATTGATTCCTCGTACATAAAACGAAGTGCATTGAGATCCTGAAAAACAGACTAAATTACTAGCTCATCTACTTGAAATTAACTTCACTTACCCAATCAAGTAACAGTACTAATGACAGATCATGCTTGCGATCTTTTGTTTCCTTGGAGAGATGGGGTAGCACAAGCCAACAGGAGAGGAAGAAGAGTGAATAGTACATTTGTGCCATACAAGATAAATAGAATTGACATAATATTTTGCAACAAGTTGAAGGACTGAAACTATTCTTCTTCACAGCTCATTCGATGAAACCACCTATGAAAAACTTGCAGACGAAACACTGGAGCTGTTGTCTGATTTCTTTGAAGATCTTGCAGATCAGCCGTTCGTTCCAAAAGACTATGATGTAACATTTGCGGTAAAATCTGTTTATTTCTCATTTCAAAACTTTTTTTTCATCCTTCTATTTCTATGATCTTTTTATCATGTCGTCCTCTAAGAGGGACAGACAGATGTCAATTTACTATTAATACATGCAAAAAATGCATGAAAATAACTTGATGGAAGGTACTAGGCGATATCTCTGCTTGACCAGGTACCATATTTGATGGCATATGACCCCCCCCATTTCAACAGAGAATATTAAGATTTGTTTGTAGTGTATTAATCTGTAAGATGGCAGAGGTCGACAGCATCGAGTCCACGCTGCTGAAGATCCAGCTGCGCTGGGTGGGTCACGTCTCCAGAATGGAGGACCATCGCCTTCCCAAGATCGTGTTATATGGCGAGCTCTCCACTTGCCACCGTGACAGAGGTGCACCAAAGAAAAGGTACAAGGACTGCCTAAAGAAATCTCTTGGTGCCTGCCACATTGACCACCGCCAGTGGGCTGATATCGCCTCAAACCGTGCATCTTGGCGCCTCACAGTTTGGCGGGCAGCAACCTCCTTTGAAGAAGACCGCAGAGCCCACCTCACTGACAAAAGGCAAAGGAGGAAAAACCCAACACCCAACCCCAACCAACCAATTTTCCCCTGCAGCCGCTGCAACCGTGTCTGCCTGTCCCGCATCGGACTTGTCAGCCACAAACGAGCCTGCAGCTGACGTGGACTTTTTACCCCCTCCATAAATCTTCGTCCGCGAAGCCAAGCCAAAGAAGAAGAGAACCTGCAAGCATTTAATATTATTGAAATATGTAGCTACAGTATAGCAGAAAAAAACTTGGAAAGACATGCAACTAGGACAACAGGAAAAATCTTTTTAATATTAATACTGCTGTAATTTACAGGAGAAAACATAAGCACCTTAGCTATATCAGAAAACATTTTATAAAAACAAGCAACCCAATAGAGAGAAAAGCCTTCAAAATAATTTCAGTTTTTACATTTTCTCAAGATTTCTTCACCCACTCACACACCCTTAAAATGGTGGGACATTTCACTCTTCCTGTTATTTTTACTATCTGCTGCCATTTTTTGTGCAATGATGTTTTTGTACACCTTGATAAACCGTGCTTTTTTGTGAACCGGTATCACCAACTTTCTTCCTGCAAAACCCTGATTTCCTTGATCTTCTCCTAATCTCCTGGCCTCATTAATTATCATTTTGGTTGAAATGCATTTCCCTGAATTCCTCTCATTTATCACCCAGTTTTTTTTAACTCCTCAAGTTCTGGCCAATGTGGGGCTGGACAACGAAGGTTATGTTTACATTTTTTAGTAGTCTGTCGCTTTGTTCTTGTTGCTTTATCCATTCTGGTATCATTTTTGCTGTAGACAGTGCCCCAGAAATTCTCGCTTCCACTTTATTACCATGCTCCTCAGCATAGTTTACCACTTGCAGTTTGTATCTAATAGTATCGCTTAAGCGCTTTCCTCCTGTAGCCACCTTTTATTTTAAAAAAAATTATTTTTCACACTATGGATCATATTAATCAAAATACACACAAACATTTCCCTCTTGAATATACACAGTGTCATTTTCTCCCCCCTCCCTTCCCTCCCTCCTTCCCACCCCCCTACAAATCCATTAAACATTCAACATATACAATACAATAAACCCATTAAACAATGTCATCACACAATGAAAATAAGCAAGAAAATTGTGTCATCTACTTTTACACACTGGGTCAGTTCATTTCGTCTTCTTCTCATTCTGTCATTTTAGGGGGTGGAGGTCCGCGGTAGACCCTCTCTGTTGTGTTCCATGTACGTTTCCCAAATTTGTTCAAATAATGTGACTTTATTTTTTAAATTATATGTTATTTTTTCCAATGGAATACATTTATTTATTTCTATGTACCATTCCTGTCTTCTGATTTCCAGGTTGACCTTATACATTATTTTGCTCTCCTGTAGCCACCTTGAGGGTAAAATCTTCCACTCCTATCACCATGTGTCTGTGTTCCTGTTGTTATTATGATAGTACTTGTAAAACTAAGTTGTCCTTATTGTGATAAACACCAAATACACAAAATGGCAACGACTCGTGAGCCTAACTCAGAGTTTTGGTGCGCAACATTAGGTGGCAGTGAGGCTATTGAGCCACACAGTGACAGTGATCACTGTCAGTGTTACTCACCATTATCACTCTAAATTCGTTTCTTTTAAAAACTACAGGACATTTCAATGTAAAAATAATAAAATACAGTATATGTGGCAGGTATGATATAAATAGACAGTAACGTACATAGGAGCTCAGAAACAGTTCCTGCTTAACTTTTTAGAGTTGGATGCTACACAAAGATATTCGTGTCAGAACATCCATCTTTAATTTTTATGATAATTCCTTTAGTAAGATTAATGATGATGATATTTGAATAAATAATATTACAGTATTAAAGAGTTAGAGGTGGTGCAAGTGTTGGTAGTCTACGGCATCTGGATAAACATTAGCCTACCAGATGCCTCAACTTAGCATATAAGGCCCGGGATAGGTTTTTTTAGCCTTTTTTGGGGGATAAAGTTTGTCATATGCCATCAAATATAGTATTTAGAAGCGAATTAAACAAATAATGCATTAACATATTGCACAAATGTACTTCTGTCAGATATTTTTTTCATTCTGTTATGTTCTTTGCTTGTAATCCTATCTATGCACTTTGCTGATATTGGTACTACTTATTAGCATGAATAATAAATGGCCAAGGCATTGTACTGGAGCCATTGGTTGTGCTAAATGGGTGCACTCCTGACTATTTCTTCTGTTATCCTTCGCCTCGACTACTGACTTCCTTGGATGCAATTGATTGGACATTGCAGATTTTCAACATCGAGGTCAGCTGAGCAACTACCGGAATAATGGGCTCAAATTGTGGATTAGGGGCCAGGACGCAGCCCAGCAATATTTGGCAGAGAGAATCAAAGGGACATTGACAGTGAGGAGATGGGTGGTTGGGAGACTGGAAATGTTTGAAGAATGTGCTGGCACTGGGCAAGAGAATTAAGTGTGGTGGAAGGGAATGGGAGACCATCTTTGTTTGGATGAGAAAGGGATGGGAAACGGGAATCTGGCAATATTCTGGTATTGTTTGCGGCTGGGGAGAGGGAAGTAATTGGAAATTGGACACCAGCAATGAAAATCAGAAGAACTGCAGATCTGAAATAATAACAGTAAATGCTAGAAATACTCAGCAGGCCAGGAGACATCTGGGAAAAGAGAAGCAGTTAACTTTTCAAGTCCTAGACATTTTGTCAGCCTAGCAGCATTTAGTGATGGTGGGATGGAATCCTAGTAATGCAGATTAGAAGCAATATGCCTTGGACTTGGTTGGTAAGCTTGAGGGAGACGTCAGCCATCATGTCCAGCATAACATTGCACTGGGTGGACCAGCTTTTTTAAAAAAAAGAATCAAACAGGGAGAAATTATGTCATTTCATGGATCCCTGGTAGCAAAGGATGTCCAGTGCCAGATTTGATTTCCATTGTAACGCAGAGTGGCCTGAATTTGTTATTATCATGTTCTGCAGAAAATATTTCTTTCAATTATACAATGATAAAGAGCATTATGAAATTGAATTTCTAGACAAATGTAATCATTTTTAGCTATAGTCATAACATACACAATGAATGACAGTGCTATGGGGAAATGGTAGAGATGGGTACAGTTACATTTGGATAGGGATATGGAAAGGAAAAGTTGAGAGGGATGTGGGCCAAACACCGATAAATGGGTTGAGCTCAGATAGGCACATTGGCAGGCATTGACCAAAGGGCCTGTTTCGTGCTGTAGAACTCTGACTCTATAACTTGCATTTATATTGATTTTCAATATAGTGAACCTTCCCAGTTCACCACAGGATAAAGCATAATTTGGCACAATGCCACAAAAGAATGTATTTAGTATGGAAAAAATGGATTTGATTGTAGAATCATCGCTTATAATACCAGAAAACGAAACCTTTTGGTCCTTCATATTCATGCTTACTTTCTGCCAGATTAAGACCAAATCTGCAGCCTTTTCTTGCATCTATTTTTCTTTCATTGATATAATTTCCTCTTGTAAACCACAGTTAAAGCACAGATTCCAGTTGCTTAGTTCAATTTTAAAAAAGATATATCTTTGGTTCCTTTTCCAGTCAAATGTTTATATTTAAAATCTGTTATGTCACAGACCAGCAGCAATGGAAATTCACCAAGGCAGTGTTTTCTTTTTCCTTTTAAAACACTATATTTATTAATAACTACTAATAATATAACACATTAGTCAAATCAAGTGTGTGTGTGTGTGTGTGTGTGTGTGTGTGTGTGTGTGTGTGTTTTTATAGCATAGGCACAATTCTGGAAAGTTATACCAAAGTTCAGTCTATAATGATAGTGATCGTGGTTGCAATACAACTAGTAATGCCTTACTGTTTGATTAAACTTGGCTGCCAGCAGGGGATTGACACACGCAAAGTATGCAGATCTGTAATGGAGGCTGCAGCCTCATGCATGCCTCATGATGCTGTTTATAACAACTTTAAAGAAAAGAACCTTTTCCTTCATCCATGTATTGTCTAAGAACTCACACATACAAGATGAAACATGGTGTCAGAAGTGGAATAAAGGAAATTAGAAAGAAATACTTAAAAAGGTAAAATCTAAAGTCAGCAACTAATCAGTGAAGAGAAGTGAAAAATGGAAGGATTACATCCACCAGCAAAACTTCAGCTGACAGGTAATGTGGCTGAAAATTGGAACAGATTTCAACAGCATTTTGGATTGTATTTAGTGGCAGTCGGAGCTGACAAGAAAAGTGATAAAGTTAAAGCATCAGTTTTCTTACATGTCATGGGTGATAAAGCCCTGGAGGTGTATAATAACTTCACATTTGTTGCTGAAGGAGACAAAATGAAACTGGAAAAAATAATGGAACAGTTTGAGGCTTACTTCATACCTTAATATAATGTGATGTTTGAGAGGCACAGATTTTTCTTGTGTACAGAAAATGGAAGAAAGTATTGATCAGTATGTGACTGAATTAAGAAACCAAAGCAAAATATGTGAATTTGGTGGACTGACCAACTCACTGATAAAATCAGACTTGTGTGTGGTATTCCAGATAATAGTCTCTAAGGGAAAGACTGCAAATGGATGACATCATAGTATGGGGAACCACGAGAATGGAGCATGATGAGAGACTAAGGTAAGTGCTGGAAGCAACAAGGAAAGAACATCTGAAGCTGACTGAAGAGAAATGCCAGCTCAGGGTGACACAACTAACATTTGTAGGAGATATTAGCAGTGAGAGTATCAGACCAGATCCCAGAAAGGTGTCCGCCATTGGGAACATGCCAAAGCCATAATGCAAAAAGGACGTACAGAAGTTTAATGGAATGGTCAACTAAATGGGTAAATTCATATCCAATCTCTCAGAAAAGATGGCTCCATTGAGAAAACGAACAGAAAAGAACTGCTCACAGAGGATCCAATTCTGAGGTCTTACGATCCAGCGAAACCCATCAAGATATCATCAGACACATCACATAGTGGGCTTGGTGCAGTTATTCTGCAAAAATATGACTGGCAACCCATTGCATAAGCATCACACTCAAGGACAGATGCGGAGATGCGATACACTCAAATTGAAAAGAAGCTGCTCAGCATCACATATGCCTGTGAAAGATTTGATGAGGTTATGTCAGGACAAGCAATCAGTGTAGAGACTGACCATAAGCCATTGATTGCATTGTTCCAAAAGCCATTGTCTACTTAGAATACAAAGAGTGATGATTACGGTGCAACGCTATACACTGAATGTGGCGTACACTCCGGGTAAACTAATGTACACAGTAGACACGTTGTCTAGAGCATTTGACACGAGACAGCTTGCAAACACCAAAATGGATGAAGTCATGAATGCCTTCGTGGACATGATCACAAGTGCATTGCCCATATCAGATGCAAAAATGGAGCTCATAAAGTCAGAGACAAACAAAGATGAAACACTGAGACAACTGAGAAAAAACATCTTGGATGGATAGCCCAACATGACGTTTCAGAGTACTGGAACTGCAGGGTGGATCTATCAGTGGTTGAAGACATCATCTACAAAGGAAGCAAAATCCTTATCCCAAAGAGTCTGAGAAAAGAGATGCTAAAAAGGATCCAATGAGGACATCTTGGAATCGAAACATGTAAGAGAGGTGATGCACTGGCCAAGAATCAACAATTATATAACAAATGAAGAGTCAAACTGTACAATATGCCAGAAATATCAAGCAAGCAATCCTGCAGAACCACTAAAGCCACCAGCAGCACCATACTGACCTTACCAGAAGGCAGGCGCTGACCTATTTGAATGTCAAGGGAAGGACTATCTGGTAGTCACAGACTATTACTCCCTGTATCCAGAGGTGTATAAACTGAACACCACCACTATAGGTGCTGTAATAACAGGTATGAAAGCCATATTCTCCATACATGGTATGGCAAGCGAGGTCTTCACAGACAATGGACCCCAGTTTTGCAATTTAAAGTCACACACACACATATGTGACATTGTAGTTTCAATTTTGTTTCCTTTTCTCCATTGTATTGTATTTATTATAAAAACCAATAAAAAAGATTGAAAAAGAAATTGCTGAAATGTTGTACGTTTCAGCTTTTTAGGAATAAATTTTTTAAAATGGAAATAAAAGTGAGCAAACCTCTGAATTTCATCTGAGTTCGAGTCTAACTGTTCCAAGTCTGGGCAAATCCACTGGTCTGGAGACACTGTAAACCCACAGCAGGTTGAAGATTATTTGAAAATATTCTTCTGATAGATTTATTTTTATTCTTTTTATAGAATGGTGTACTGACAATAAAGTTGGGTGGATCCTTGGGCACTTATGTGATTAATAAACAGACCCCAAACCGACAGATCTGGCTATCATCTCCTATCAGGTATGTAGTGAAAGAAGAACAAAGCTTTATATTGAATTTTCTTGAATTTATGACATTGATGCTTCACAAAAGAGCCTGAGAAGATTAATGTTACACTTGTACACTTGTTCATAGCCTAAAATCATAGATAGCATTACATAGTAGGAGGACTTACACCTATTGAGTCTTCTTCAGCTCTTACAAATAATCATGTTTGAACCATTTCCTTGGTCTTTCCCTATATCCCAACAATTCTTTCTCCTTTGAAGGATACTATTAAACCTGGTGCAACTGCCTTTTCAGGCAGCGTATTCCAAATCAAACCCACATGGATTTAAAAAAAGTTTTTCTCCTTATCATCTTGGGCTCTTTTGCTAAACAGTTTAATCTGCACTCTGGAGATTATCTGGAGAAATAAAGGTACATGACCAATGTTTGGGTTTTGAGCCATACATCAACGTATTATCTCCATTCTCCTTCTCTTCCCTATCCATCTGTCTCCTTTCCTCTAGCTCTCCACCTCCTTCCCTCTCCATTCACAGGCCTATCCCCTTTCCCTTTTTTGCTGTTGTACCTCTTGTCTATTGGCCTCCCCCTGCCCTTCCCCTCCACCACTTTATTCAGGCACCTGCCTACATTTTGCTTATACCTTGAGGAAGGGCTATATAAAGTATCCTGTGTGACTTGTTGAGTTTCTGCAGCATAATGTTTTTACTCCCCTATTCCTCGAACAGGGTCTTTTAGACATTTTCCCTCCGGCTCCCACTAGTACTTTGGCACGGCGGTGGTTTAAGGTGCCTGGTCTCTTCCTACTTTTCACAGACTGTCTCTGAATTTAATGTATCTGCTACACGTCCTCCCTTTTTACCGGTCAATGTACTTTTGAAGAAGGTTATTGACTTCCGTGTTTGCTACACTTTCAACCTTGTGGGTGTCATAAAAACGTTCAGAGGGTGCATTCGCTACCATCTAAGTCCATGTTATTAATATACACAAAGCACAATTTATTCTTGAATTGAAACCTTCATCTGGAAAGCAGTCATTCATGTAGCTATTCTTTTCTATCTCATCCAACTTTTTCCTTGTTTTATCATTAGCTTTGGCAAATCTCCCTTCTTTTTTTTTAAAGTTTTTTATTTTTCACACTATGAACCATACTGACCAAAATACACACAAACATTTCCCTCTTGAATATACACAGTGTCATATTTTCCCCTTTTCCCCCCTCCCTTCCCTCCCTCCTTCACCCCCCCTCCCCACCCACTCAACGTTCAACATATATGATACATTAAACCCATTAAACAATGTCATCACACAATGAAAATAAACAAGAAATTTGTGTCTTCTACTTTTATATACTGGGTCAATTCATTTCGTCTTCTTCTCCTTCTGTCATTTTAGGGGGTGGAGGTCCACGGTAGGCCCTCTCTGTTGTGTTCCATGTACAGTTCCCAAATTTGTTTGAATACTGTGATGTTATTTCTTAAATTATATGTTATTTTTTTCCAATGGAATACATTTATTCATTTCTATGTATCATTGCTGTATTCTCAGGCTATCTTCTAATTTCCAGATTGACATAATACATTTTTTTTGCTACAGCTAAAAATGTTTCATGATTGATGGCTTACCCTCCTCCCAGTCATTGAACTGTCTACCATTTTCTTCTACTAGATGTTAGAGGGGGAAGTAAGATTCCTCGCATACCCTCATAGGGTCCATGTCATTGCAAGGTATCAGGTTGTGTCCCATCTGTTCACAGGCTGCCATGCAACAGTAGACTACCACCTCATGGTTTCTAACATTCCTATTGTAATTTAAGTCATTCAGTCAACTGTAATGCAGAATTGTATCTAATATATCTAATCAGAATTGTATCTAATGTATCTAACAAGAAGTGTATCTAATATATCGTTTTGGAACTTAATTATTATAAATGGAACAGTACAGTTAGGTGTTTTTTTTACTTTATTTTCCTTTTAAAGCTGTTGTTCCTGTTGCATCTTTGCTGTAGAAAAAAAACAAGTGTTATCCATATTCTAGAGGTTGGCATTTTTTGCTTCTGAGTCCGAAAGATCTGGTTTCAAGTCTTAAGCAAAATTCTCTTTAGAGACAAACACAAAAATCTGGGTTGTGCTCTGGGGTAGGATTGAAGAAGCAGTGTTGTTGTCTCAGATCAATGTAAAAAAATCCCATGCCACTATATTGAAGAAGAGCTGGGAAGTTGTAGCTAGTACCCTCGCCTAATGTTTATCCTGCAAATTTACATCACTTAAAGAGACTCTTTGGCGCTTAGTTGGAGTTTAGTTGTATGAGTTCCAAACGAGAATGGAAACAACAAAGGATATCTGGTAGGGCCTAAATGACATAACCTGCTCTAAAACCAAATCTGGTGCAATAGCAGACAGCAAATCTTCACTCCTAGATGAGCTCAGTGTCTTCAACACCTGATTTGACCACCAGAACAAGGAAGAACCAGTGTACACCCCCACGTCTCCTGATGATCATCTACTAACAGTATCCAAAGATAGCAGGTGGGCTGCCTTCAGGATAGCGAATCCAAAGAAAGCATCCAGTCTGGACGGAGTACTGGCTGAGTAGTGAAAACCTGTGCTGACCAGTTGACCAATGTATTCATGAATATCTTCACCACCCCTCACTCCAACAGGATATAATGGCCATCTGTTTCAAAAAGGCCTCAACATTACTGGTGCCCATGAGGAGTGTGGTAACCTGCCTAAATGACTAATGTAACTCTCACATCCACAATGGTGACATATTTGAGAAGCTGGTGTTGAAGCATATCAGCTCCTGTCCGAGCGACGATATGGATCTGTTCCTCTTTGCCTATGGCAGCAACAAGTCTACAGCAGATGCCATCTCACTGGCTCTACACAAAACCCTGGAACATCTGGACAGCAAAGATGCATACATCAGGATGCTCTTTATCGACTACACTTCGGCATTCAACACCATCATCACCTTTAAACTATTCGGCAAACTCCAAGATCTGGCCTCAACACCCCACTGTGAAATTAGATCTTGGATTTCCTTACCTCCAGTCCACAATCAGTGAGGAATGACAAGAACATCTCCACAAACTGCATCTGCACAGGACCACCACAGGGCTGCACACTTAGCCCCCTGCACTACTCACTTTACACCTACGACCGTGTGGCTTGGTACAATAATAACACCATCTACAAATCTGATGATGATACCACAATAGTGAGCTGTATAAAAAGGGGCAATGAGTCAGCATACAGGAGGGCTATTGAAATTTTGGCTAAATGGTGTACTAATAACAAACTCTCAGTGTCATTAGATCCAAGAGACTTTACGAAGTTTTACTGCTCATTGGGGGATCAGAGGTGGAGAGACTGAGCAAATTTAAATCCCTGGGAGTCACTAACTCAGAGGACCTTTCCTTGAACTAACATACTAATGTCATCGTGAAAAAAGCACATCAGCACCTGTTCTTCCTTAGGAATTTGCAGAGAATCTGTATGATATTGGAAACCTTGGAAAACTTCCACAGATGTGTAGTGGAAGTGTGCTGACTGGCTGCATCATGGCCTGGTATGGGGGACCAATATTTCTGAGCGGAAAGTCCTGGTCAAGGTAGTGGATGCAGCCCAGCATCATAGAGGATATCTACATGTAATGCTGCTGTTGGAGAGCAGCAGCAATCGTGAAAGATCCACACCACCAAGGACATGCTCTGTTCTTGCTGCTATCATTAGGAAAAGGAATTGGTGCACACGACTCACACCACCAGGTTCAGGATCACATTGCTACCTCTCCACTATACAACTCCTAAACAGTAAATTTAAAAATTATTTATTACTGAATTTTTTTTCTGTCTTTGCACAGTCTGTTTATTTACATTTCTCTTTTTTTCTTGAGTACAGTTTACAGTTCCCGCTAAGTAGAAATTCTTTGTGGCCTGCAGAAAAAAGAATCTCAGGGTAGTATGTGATGACTTGTATGTACTTTAACAATAAATATGAACTTTGAGAGCAAGCTTCAAAGTCAAAGTCAACAAACTGGCTGCTGTGTGACCTACGTGCAACACTTACAGGTACACAATCCTTTATCTGGACATCTAAAATCCAGAAAGCTCCAAAATCCGGCAAGTGGGGAGAGAGGCGGCAGCGCGTGTCGGGCGGGTGAGGGGGAGAGACTGGCAGTGCGAGTCAGGTGGGTGAGGGGGAGAGACCAACAGCGCAAGTCGGCAGCCGAGAGACCGGCAGCTTGAGTCGGGCGGGCGAAGGGGGGAGACCAGCAACGCGAGTCGGGCAGGCGGGGGGGAGACCAGCAACGCGAGTCGGGCAGGCGGGGGGGAGACCGGCAGCACGAGTCAGGCGGGCGTGGGGGATAGGGGGAGACGGCAGGGTGACTGGAAGGAGGTAGGGGTGGATACGGCAGCACAATTTGGGTGGGCTTATATGTGGCTTTCCGAAATCTGGAAAAATCCAAAATTCGGAACACACTGTCTCCCAAGGGTTTCGGATGAAGGATTGTGTACCTGTATAACGTTTCAGAGTGTCCCGCATCGGACTTGTCAGTCACCAACGAGCCTGCAGCAGACGTGGACATACCCCTCCATAAATCTTCGTCCGCGAAGCCAAGCCAAAGATTACATTTAAGAAGTACAATATTGATTGTAAAGCCCTTTAAAGCTTCATAAAAGGAACATGAATATGGGTCAAATTGTGAAACCATCTTCCTATCCATTGTTCTCAAACTTGAAACCCAATCAGGCTCACTCATTACAGGACTGTTTGATTAATTTCTCCTTGAATTTCTTTTGCCACATTTTCATTGCATCGGTTGGGAATTAATCAGACTCAATGGAAAAATATGCTGATGTGTTAATGAAACTGTATTCCCATTTAACAGTGTTGTGATGTCTCTTTAGTCTAGTGATATTTAAAATAGCATTAGTTGGTAGCATGATGCTGAAACAAGCCATGAATGACCTCAACAATGAAGACGCTGTTTACATCCGGTACCGCACGGATGGCAGTCTCTTCAATCTGAGGCGCCTGCAAGCTCACACCAAGACACAAGAGCAACTTGTCCATGAACTACTCTTTGCAGACGATGCCGCTTTAGTTGCCCATTCAGAGCCAGCTCTTCAGCGCTTGACGTCCTGTTTTGCGGAAACTGCCAAAATGTTTGGCCTGGAAGTCAGCCTGAAGAAAACTGAGGTCCTCCATCAGCCAGCTCCCCACCATGACTACCAGCCCCCCCACATCTCCATCGGGCACACAAAACTCAAAACGGTCAACCAGTTTACCTATCTCGGCTGCACCATTTCATCGGATGCAAGGATCGACAACGAGATAGACAACAGACTCGCCAAGGCAAATAGCGCCTTTGGAAGACTACACAATAGAGTCTGGAAAAACAACCAACTGAAAAACCTCACAAAGATTAGCGTATACAGAGCCGTTGTCATACCCACAGTCCTGTTTGGCTCCGAATCATGGGTCCTACGGCTCCTAGAACGCTTCCACCAGCGTTGTCTCCGCTCCATCCTCAACATTCATTGGAGCGACTTCATCATCAACATCGAAGTACTCAAGATGGCAGAGGCCGACAGCATCGAATCCACGCTGCTGAAGATCCAACTGCGCTGGGTAGGTCACGTCTCCAGAATGGAGGACCATCGCCTTCCCAAGATCGTGTTATATGGCGAGCTCTCCACTGGCCACCGAGACAGAGGTGCACCAAAGAAGAGGTACAAGGACTGCCTAAAGAAATCTCTTGGTGCCTGCCACATTGACCACCGCCAGTGGGCTGATAGCGCCTCAAACCATGCATCTTGGCGCCTCACAGTTCGGCGGGCAGCAACCTCCTTTGAAGAAGACCACAGAGCCCACCTCACTGACAAAAGACAAAGGAGGAAAAACCCAACACCAAACACCAACCAACCAATTTTCCCTTGCAACCGCTGCAACCGTGTCTGCCTGTCCTGCATCGGACTTGTCAGCCACAAACGAGCTTGCAGCTGACGTGGACATTACCCCTCCATTAATCTTCGTCTGCGAAGCCAAGCCAAAGAAGAAGAAGGTGTTAGCCATTTTTCATTCTGATCAACTAAGAAGATTTTGCAACTTCTTTCTTCATTGCCATTTTGGATTTCTGGATTTAAGACAGCTAGGATGATGCATGAAAGAGGTTAAAACTGGAAAGATCCTACTCTTGGTTCTTCCTTCCCTGAGCCCTCATTTAATAAAAGCAGCTTGTAACATTGTTTCAATGACTAGGGAGTAGGCAAGCAAATGAGCCTATTTGACATTCAAGAGACCTGGCTTGTGACCTAATTGAGTCAGTAACATGATCTTAATTTTACAACTGTAGTGTAGGGGACACTGTTTCATCTGGAGTATGAACATGAAGTCAAAAGTTGAAGAAATTTGCTTAACTTTGAACACCTTGTGGCTCAGTTAGATTTAGTTGCTCTCCTTTTGCTCCTTTTCTATCAGCCTTGAGTCATACTGGTAGGAACCCATTCTTTGGGCCCTTAACTGTAGACTCTTGATGTCAAATTCTTGCCTCTGCCCACCAGCCTGGTCATAAAAGTCTTAAATGTTTCATCCAAAAGAATTTTGTCATGAGGATGCCATGATCTAAGGTTAAAAATGTCCCAATGTCCTCATCAGAATTTTTTTTTGTTAATTTTTTTCTTCAGTGGGCCTAAACGATACGATTGGACTGGAAAAGACTGGATATATTCTCATGATGGAGTTTGTTTACATGAACTGCTCACAAAAGAGTTCTCCGGGATGTTCAAGATCAAAGTGGATGTATTATCAGTGGCTGATATGAGTTATATGTGACTCAGCAGGAAACCATAAGAAATTGTTTACAGAATATTAACTTTGTAACAATTATTACGTATGGAACTTAGTTCATTTAATTGGAGATGGAGTTCTGTAAAGATTGCACTTTGTGTATTCTGACTAAATTACTGAACTTTTTAATGGAGTCTTGCTTATCACCAAATGACTGGAGACTCTTCCATTATAATTAATATGTGCAAGGCATTGGGTATTGTTTTCTCCTTTGGGATTTTAAAAAAGTTTCCTAGGGTAATTCTGAACTGTGATATGTACCCACTAAGATACATATTTTCCAAAATAAGTTGGTGGATTGTTTTCGAAATTTACTTTTTCCTATAAATTTGTAATCTATTGGAAAACAAGACTAGAAAGTTGGCTCATTTGCTTTCTGTCAATTATGACAGTGTCCTAAAATTTTGTTCCTTGAAATCAAATGCCAATTCCAAACAGTTTTTAACCTTGAAAATCTTTGATTATTTTTAAATATTAGGATTTTCTTATGATTCGAGAAAAATTATTGCTTGATCGTTTACCAAATGGGTGAACATTCCAGGTGGGTTCCTAGTGAGAAGCTGCAGATACAATAAAAGTTGGATGGAGATTTATCACTGCAGCCTTGCAGTTCTATTTCCAGCTCCATTTCTGTATGGGGAAGTAAACTGACTGAGGCATCAAAAGAATCTGTAAAACTTGTGGTTTTTGTATTTATTTGGAAGAGCTATTAGCTTCATCATACTTCCCAACTATTATCAGGAAAGGATGTCAATGTGTTTCCACAATAGTCCTGGTTGATAAAATGCCTTGTCCACCAAATGCTGGTGGGAAATATTTCCATAATATTCAGTTATTTTTCACTCACCAAGAACAATTTCTAATCTGAAAATGTGCAAATTTTCAGCAAGAAAACAGTATTAATACAGGAGGTTATTGGATGAGTGGTTTACCTGCAGTGAGGTAAAAGGAGTAAAGAACAATTTTAAAAAAAAACACTAGTCTAAATCTTAATTAATTATTGCATTTTAGTCAAGGAATAGACCTATCTTCCATTTCCCAAACCAATGTTGTTCAGACCAATATTTCGATTGCAGATGGAAACAGGTGTTCTTTGCAGTGAATTTACAGAAAGGTAAATCTAATTTGTGTGGAGATAGATTGGACTGTGTAGCTAGTTCCTTCCCCACAGAGAGCTAGTGAAACTCAAGTCTTAAGTGCCTAAGTATTTTTGAATGACCAAAGTTTCTTCCTCCTATCAACCCCCATTAAATAATTAAGAATAGGGCATTCATAAAATCCAAGGACGATCTGCATGATACCACTTTGACAAACCTCTGGTGAGCCAATTTTAGAACTGAGCTGCAAGGCTGTGTTTTGACTTTTTAAAAGAGTGAAACTGCTGGTCAGGAACTAATGTGCATTGAAACAAGATCAGGCCAAGAGCCTAGAAAAAAACTATTATTTATTCCTGAAACATTGATTTTTGAATAAATCTATATAATTCAGGAAATGCAAACATTGCTATTTGCTTCAATTATATTAGAAAAAAAACAATTACTTTTTGTGTATATGTAAACAATAACGTAATTTCATCTTGCTTTCAATGTAGCAAAGCATTTCAGGCTGATGCAGATCAGCAGTTAGAGGGAAGGCTGAAGATGCCATTGAATTTCATGGGAAAAAAAATTTTAGTGTTCAGCGTATAAGTTGAGTCGTGAAACCCAAAAAAACTCACAAAAAATGGGGGTCAACTTGTACGCTGGATATACTTTTGAGACCTTAAATTCACTCATGATCCAATCCATGCTGACTCGGTGTTTAAGTCAACCCTTGAAAAACAAAAAAAAAACCTACTGTGGCAGATTTTCACTGAGCTTTTTATTGAAAAAACAATTAGCACCCTTCAAAATGGCTGTCATTGTCTGAAAACAACACCACATTTAGTACCCTTCAAAATCACTCTCCCTATCATTGTCTGAAATAAAGATGGCAGCAAGCACATCCATACTCTCATGGTTTAAATGGTCATCATATGGGCTCAATCTGTATCTGATGAGGCAATTTCAGCTTTGTTGAAGTGTCCCACAATAAATGATTTTTCGTGACATCAATTGCACTTTGCCCTTTGCCTTGAGCCAAGTCACACAGGAGATCAAGTGATGCAGGATGCATTGCCCCACCTTTTGTGAACAATTTTTCACTCGTCATCCATGTATTCCATTCCTCGTGCACATGGTCTTTGAATGGCTTGTTCAAACAGACATCGAAAGTTTGCAATGCAGACATCAAGCCACCTGGGATAACCGCCATGTAGGTATTATGTAGTGTTAATCTACTTTTAGTTTTCTCAGTTAAGTGGCTATAAAAAAAATCCCAATCCAGCAACTCCATTCCTTGTGTAAACCCCCTGGCTGCCTGTTCCACACATTGTCTATCCATATTTTTGCACTATTTTCATCCACTCACCCTTTTTCATGAAAATGTTCAAAAATGCCTGCAGGGAATTTTATTTTTGGTTTACTTTTGTGTTTGAAGATGACCATGGGTCTTAACTTTGTCCTGTTGCCCATGCAGGATAACACCGCGATGACCCTTGTCCTTTCATGCGCTGTATTTCTGGTTTGCACAATTTTTAACACCTTTCCATTCCACTGTTCAATTGTCTTATTATGTCAAAATTCATGGAGGTTTCGTTCATGTTTCCAATATTTTGCCAATGCTAACCGGTGTTTATGCTAGTTGCGCATAATAAACTGGTGAAAATTTACAACTTCATGATCAAGATCTTTGAGTAGTTTCTGTGCAATTTTTGTTTTTTGGCATATTACCAGAGTTTTCCTGTTCATGCAAAGATTGCACCAGCCTACTGTAGCCTTTAATGAGGTCTGGGTGCAACTTTGCCCACTGCAGTGCAAATGTTCTTCCAGGTGACTATGTATCAATCTTGCCTCTTCGCATACCCATTCTGCAATGTGATTTTACAACTCTGTCCAACGAGTGATTCCTTTTC
This sequence comes from Narcine bancroftii, assembly GCF_036971445.1. NCBI lineage: Eukaryota > Metazoa > Chordata > Chondrichthyes > Torpediniformes > Narcinidae > Narcine > Narcine bancroftii. Next base: position 23,362,941 of record NC_091469.1, read on the forward strand.
TCAACAAACTTGGCTTTTTGGTATTTTTCTTAAAATCTCTTCTTTCTTCCTCCACTCTCTTAACAACCTCTCAGACACATGAAATTTTATTGCAGCAACACAGGTGTTGGTTTTCTTGTCATTTCTATCACTTTCAACTTAAAACTCGCTTCATATTTTCGTCGCATGCATCAATGGACCCTCCGTGATAGCAATCACCTCCAGACAACACTCAGCAAATCAATCCATGCGATCTTTGGGGATCGACGTATATGCTGGTCAATGGTCCATCTCTGGCATCACAAGCTTTGGGGGGTCGACTTGTACACCAGTCAATGGACCAACTCAGGCAGCCAGAAAATGGGGGTCAACTTATACACGGGATATACCATAAAACCCTTAAAATTAAGTTGAAAAATGCGGGTTGACTTATACGCTAAAATATACAGTATTTCCCCCATCTTGAAATAACTAACCCTCATCTTCCAGTGTTGAAAATAACCATATAACCCTTTACAGCACGGAAACATGCCACGTCGGCCCTTCAAGTCCGTACCGGTTCACTTGAACAACTCCACTAGCTCCTCCGCAAACTCCTGAGGAAGTAGAGGCTTTCTTCATGATGCCATCGGTGTGTTGGTTCCAGGAAAGATCTTCCGAGATAGTGACTCCCAAGAACCTACATTTGCTCATCCTCTCTACCTCTCTGTTCAGAAATCTGATGGCAGCAAGGAAGAAGTTGTAAGTGCCAATTTAAGGTGGCGGGGCAATCGCTCAACTAGCCCATTGGCCTTGTGGGTGATAGGCTGTTCCTTTCAGTTCTCTGGAAGTTTGAACTTCTGAAGTCCAGTTACTGTTGTAATTATGTTAATGCTGTAGTCAGTTTTTGTGCAGTTAGGTACTACTGACACCAGTGAAATAAATGAACAGAGCCTCTGTTTTTGTGATGGGAATTGAGGAATGAATATTGACAAGGACAAATTCCACTCTTCTCCTGTGCAAGATAGCATAGGATCTTTGATGTGCACCTATTCAACATCTCATCTGAGGGACAACTCCAGGACAGTGCAGGATCAGCTCAGGACTATATTTCCATGTCTGTCTGCACCCATGTGCACATCACCTCAGTTCAACCATCTGAGTCATTGCATACATGACAATCCAGTACATGGAAATGTATTGACAATCAGCTTCCATTTAGGAGTATCTTTAATATACAAAAATACTTAAAGAAGCTTTGCATAGGGGGATTATCAATGCCACATCAAGAATTAATAGGGCAGATAAACAATGGTTTGACCTAAGATGGAGGGATACTTTCAAGGAAGAAAGAGGTGGAGTGTTTCAGGCAGACGATTCCAGAGCTTAGTGTCTTGGCCAATTATGGAACTTTTAAATTTATTGATGTGCAAGCCACTCCAATTGGAGGAATGCAGATATGTTGAGGTGATGGTTGGCTGGTCAGAGGGAGACTGTTTGTCTTTGAAGGACCAGAATAGATTTCAGAATAAGGGCAGATTGACAGACTAATCAAATGGCACAGGAACAACAACCCCTCACAATGTAAGCAAGACAAAGGAGGTCATGTGGACTCTACACATCAACGGCTCCATTATTGGAGAGTACTTGGTGTGCATTGTTACGGGGTATATTATATTTTATATTAATATGTCTTTAAAAGAGATAGATTGTGGAGTTCAGTGTAGGTCACTTTACAAACAGAGTAACAAAACATCTCATTTAAAATGCAAGAGCTTTGCTGAAAGTGAGACATGCAGGCTCCAGTGGCTTTGCAAAATGGAACCGTTTTGGAAGGAATTTCAAAAATCAGGTGCAAATAAACAAGTCCAGGCTCAAAGTGCTGATAAAGATCTTTCAATGATTGGATTAACCCTGCAAAAAGTTCTGGTTTGAACAAGCAGAGAGAGAGGAAAGAACCAACAGGATTTCTCTTAGCGAGAAAGAACGAAAAACAGGATTTCTCTTGGAGAGAGAGAACTGAGCTCTACAGTAGCTTTTGGAGGCTGCAACATGATAAGCTGGCAGCTTGTTGAAAATTTTGAAGAGGGGTTGTGAGTTCTGAGTTCAGCCTGATGAAAACCCTTATAGTCCTTACAAGAGGAAATGGCTGGCTCGAGTGTTACTCCTGAAATAAGGGAAACAAGAGGAACTCTGTGGAAGAAGAGGATATCACTTGGAAAATCCATGAAGGGACAAGTTTCTTCAGCAAGACACTGAAGTGACTGATCGGAGGGAATCAGTTGGTGTGTGTCCAACGAGCAATAAATTTCTCTCTCTGAGACCAACAAGAACCTTACCTTTAAGTACCAGAGTGAAGTGCCAGTTGATGAAGTAGACAAAGACGATGTGGTCAAACAAATATCCTGGTTTTTATTCGCAGAAACTCATGGTACAATAATGAAAGACAATGGGTGCATACACGGTTATACCCAAGGGAAATGTCCTTAACAGTAAGGATAATGCACAGCCAATGTTAGTACAGCAAGGCTAGCCAGAGGGGAGACTGGCAGCTTGGCAGACATTCACCACAGTCTTCCCCTGGCAGAAGAAGGGTTAAAATCAAAAGGACAGCTGCTAGGAAAGACTGAAGCAAGCGATACATGTATACCATGTTTGGCATTGTGAGAGATGGGAAAATTGACCTAAAATTATGAACATGGAAGAAACTAAAGTTCATCAGTAAAATGGCTGTAACCAGTTCAAACAGGATAAGCTTGGGGCTTAGGATGCAGGAAAGCAGAGTCAGCACGATTAACATAAGAATCTTCTAGTCTTTGTGACAAGACCATAGGACTAAGATAAGGAATGGTAAGGTACAATAGAATGTAGGAAGTTGAGGTAGTCTGGATCAGATAAGGGTCTCCTAGCCCTGGACAGAAGTACCAAGTCATACATTTCTAATTAGCTAACCATACACAGATTTATACATATGAAATTAGCCAACCCTAGATAGAATGAGTCAACTCTGCATATCAAGAGACTGTAGCCCTGAGAATCAGGAAGGTGTGAATAAGGACAATGACATGAAGGGACACCGACAGGATACCCCCCCTGGTTCTCCAAGTATACTCAAATTGCACGTAGGCAGGCAGGATTGCCTAATGCCAAACCTTTCCAGCAGGAGGCAGAAGAATGTAAGGGGGAGGGTATTCCTACACTGAAATCAACTGTATAAAAGTTGGGTGAGCCCCAGTGTGTGTGTGTATTCCCAGGGTAAGGGGAAGCACCCAACTTTGCATTGTTGTAGTAATAAATGTTCTTTGTTCTCAATTTTTGTCTCGAGCAATTTCTTTAAAGGTACTTTAATTCCTAACAAATGGGGGCTCGTCCGGGATCACACTCCCTCCACTGACAGAGTACCCCGACGACGAGAGTAGGTGCACCCCGGCTGATTCAGCTGGACTCACGGGCGACGGGTGGCTGGTCAGTGGAAGAAGCGAGTGATATCCGAGAAGAGGCATTGAGAACAAACGGCGGAAGGACGCGCGCTAGAGCAGTACTGCCAGAACTCGGTAAGAGTATTTTACTTGTTCCTAAGTATGGGAATAGCGGGCAGTAGAGATGAGAGTCCTGACACAGGACGTGACCACCAGATAGCTACGTACAGCCCGCTTGGGATGATGTTATCTGAGTGGGGCACAGGAAAGACCCGCGGTAAAGACAGACTAGCGGGCAGTAGAGATGAGAGTCCTGACACAGGACGTGACCACCAGATAGCTACGTACAGCCCGCTTGGGATGATGTTATCTGAGTGGGGCACAGGAAAGACCCGCGGTAAAGACAAACTGACGACGGTCAGGTATTGTTGTAATGAATGGGTGGGATACCCGGTTAAAGGGAGCTCCGTGTACTGGCAAAAATTCGGATCCGAGGATGAATGGATGTGTGAAGTTTGAACTTATGGCTCTATCAAAACCAGCCAGACAATGTTGAGAGCAGGGAATATGCAGCCTGCTGGCTCAAGGGATCCATTGAACAGCTGGTTTTGAATGAGAAAGAATTCAGGAATAAGAGAGAGGAGGAACCTCTTGTCCCTGAACCACAGGGTTGGGATGTGTTACATTCCCTCCCTCCACCTTATGTTCCTCCTATGCCGGCTCCTATCTTTCCTTCCCCTCCTATTGCCTACCCTTCTGCACCTTCCCCACCTCCCCCACCACTAGAGAAGAGAGAAGAGAGCAGGAGTGGTATGATAACTTGCTCACAAAGCACTCGATTACCACCTCTGTTGGCAGGAGAGAGAGGTAACTTTAATTCAGAACAGCGTGAGACTCTTCAGGAAGAAAGGGCAGAACCCTTTGATTCATTTCCCAGGGAGCAGGAACCCAGACCTAATAAGCCAGAAACCAATTGGATGAGACCACTGCGGGAAGTTCCCATGGGAGAGGGTCTCGGTTTCGTAAATGTGCCCCTGACCAGTACTGAAGTGTGTAACTTTAAGAAAGAACTGACCTCCCTGATAGAAGATCCCCAGGGATGTGCCGAACAGTTAGACCAATTTTTGGGACCAAATATATATACAATATGGGGGTCTCGACATAGAATCCCCAGCAGGGGAACAATTGGTACTAACAGGTTTTGTTACCAACTCAGCCCCAGACATTAAGAGAAAATTACAAAAGACAGAAAATTGGCATGAGCAGGGAATAACCCAGCTTCTACAGATCACACAAAAAGCATTTGTCCAGACATCTGAGGATAAGCAGAAAGCAAAGGCTAACATTTTGATGCAAGCAGTTAAAGTAATAGTAGATGAGTAACATGGAAAAGGCAGGGACTGTGTGCCAGCTCCTGAATGTTGGGAGAAGTGCAGGGAGTGGGAGAGTAGAGACCAGAGATAATTTCATAAATCACGACTTCCCACTTCAGTCACTGACCAATATTGATTAAAATTCATGCTAAAAATTAAATGTCATAAATGATCGTTTTTCAATACTGTAGAATTAGCGAATTTAACTACCAATTAATTCCAATTTATGAAATAAATTGTATTTAAATGTGATTTTGCACAGGGAGTACCTGAGAGTTGAGTGATGTTATAACATTTGCAGGGAGAAATGTTTGCGCAAATAGGGTGAGTTCTATACATCTTAACTTTAAGTGTATGTGAGATAAAGAAAGGATCTGATGTGTAAAGTGGCTGGATCAGCCAGTTGAAGGGGGAGTGTGCATGTCCCTTTAAGTGCACTGTGGCACTTGAAATTGAGGCTTCAGGCTCTTGTCTTGCAGTTAGAGATATGGAGCCCTATCAACACATTTAATACATTTCTTCTACACATTCAGCAGTCAAGGTCCGTGAGTTTAAAGATCACCCACCTCTGGAGAATAAAGATACCTCTGGGGATTCCTATAAGTTTAATCATTCATTTCTCTGGTGCATTTTCCTCTGGAGTGAAATTAATGCCTCAGCACAATTTCTCTGTATTGCCGCTGTTATTTAATTCATGATAACTTTCCCCATTCATCAGGTTTATATTTAAATCCGGTAGTGCAGAAGTTACATTGTAAATAATCACGGAGGTAAACCCTGCGCGACTGGATTCAGCTTAATGGAGAAATAAACCTGCGAACTGGTCTATGGTGCTGTGTGAGTATTGCAATAGGTGGAATATGATTTAAATTGGTGGCATAGTTCAGAACAATTGGGTGCATAAGAATAATAATATCATTAAGAACTCACAGATCTTGTACCAGATGCTATTCAGTACATCTTGACTTAAGGACTGGAGAAATTGGCATGTTAGAATGCACCAATATTTCTTGATTCAATAATGACTCCACAAGCTCCAGGATTCATGCAGCAGAACTTTTAAGTGGAATATTATAGAAACTAGCCTGTACTTAAATTATTGTGTGTGCAATCCTCATAAGAACATCTTTTAACTTTTTTTGGTGCCTGTTTTACAGACTGTTTTAAATAAGGCCAGCTCCTGTGAGCTGTGGCACAAGGCATTTTACTTAAGGCAGAACTAAAGGTTGAATATGTTTCAAGTTCTCTTGCAGGGGCTCTTGTGCTGCAATGTCTGTTATGTACTCACTCTAACAAATTGGAGGGTTGTGCCCCATACAGACAAGCAGCTCCAACTGCATTTTAATAAGGTCTAACATATTCAAAACCCATGCAAATATGGTTTGTGTTTCATTTTACAATTTTTACACTAACACAAAGGAAAGTCAGATTGTTATTCATTTTATTAAAATCTAGTGATTGGTTATATGTAAAAGCATGGCAAGAGGATCAACTAAAACCTGCCTGGGATGGTCCCTTCTGTGTACTTTTAATTACAGACACCACAGTAAGAACAAGAGAGAAAGGCTGGACCCACATTCAAAGAATTAATGACAAAGTGCCATAATGTTACAATTTTATTCGTTTTTTTAATGGTTTATTCAGTTTTGTGTATTTTATTGCTGTTTTCAATGAGCTTTACATTTATCGTGGTTTATTCAGTTTTGTGTATTTTATTGCTGTTTTCAATGAGCTTTACATTTATTGTGGTTTTATTCAGTTCTTCTTGCATTTTATTGCAGTTTTCAATGAGCTTTACATTTTTTGTGTTTTATTAAGTTCTTATTGTATTTTAATGAGCTTACTTGTATTCTTCATTGTTGTTTACTAATTTCTTTGGAATATTGTTCGTTAATGTTTTAAGCCCCCCTGGAATAGGGGCAGCAGAGGTTACAATTCAGCTCCTTTAGAATGTAGACAGGGCATAGATTTAATGTATAGTCATAATGGGATATAAGGGATCCCAATACGGACCAGGGGAATTAAACAGCTTTAGTGGAGTACTCTCGATGTTTTAAGTACTTCTGGAGAAGGGGTAGCAGAGGTTACAGATTGTACTGTTTTACAGGCTAGAGAGGGCATAGAGGCAAGGTATTTAGAATACGGATCAGGGAAACACAGTGGGGATAGGCAGTCACACAGTGAGGCACCTGTGTACACAGACTAACCGCAAAACAAACAATGTACATTTCACACAAAGGGGGAAACTAACAAGCTAACCGCAAAACAAACAGACACTTCACACAACCACGAGACACATAATCCCCCACCTGGCTCTCTCTCTCTGATCATCCCTGAAGGGGAACACCTGTTTTCAGGGAGCTGCTGCTCATCTGGTGCTTATATAACGTGGAAAGGAGCGAAGTAGAGTGCAGGGTGTCAAAATCCTCACAAAGGACATTGGATTGTACATGTAGCAGAGAGAGAGAGAGTTGACACATATGCTAATGTACACAGACAGGCTGCAACTCACAAGTTCAATGAATGTTAGCAGACAAGCTGCAACACACAGTTAAATCACAAGAAACAATCCCCCCCCAGCTTGGTCTCTTTTCATCACCCCATGAAAGGGAGCACCAGTTTCCAACAACGTGAGCTGCTTGACACTTTAATATCAGGCTCCAAACAGCCTTCGGAGATCGGTGGCCCTAGGGTTCGGGGCTGAAGGGGACATCAGATACTAGCCACAATCAAACGGAACCGCCTGACTACTGCGACTCGTTCGCTGCTGAAGGCAGCGCTTCTCATAGACTGCGACTCGTTCGCTGCTGAAGGCAGCGCTTCTCATAGACTGCGACTCGTTCGCTGCTGAAGGCAGCGCTTCTCATAGACTGCGACTCGTTCGCTGCTGAAGGCAGCGCTTCTCACAGACTTCGTCGGGACAACACTTACAAAGGTCGTGTGCTTCAAAGACACTGCTTCCATATTTCAACGTATGGGATGGACTAGACTCTTTACTGAGAACTGGAGCCTGATACTCCAAACCCTAATAAGCAGCTGGACTCACTCCCCTGACCTTCATGGTGCTCCCCTACCTAAAGACTTTACACAGACATTACAATTCGGTTATTGACCAGCTGGGTAAAACTACACCTTACACTTGAAAGATCAGTGTTACTGATCTAAAAGAAAAGTGAGGAGGGGGGGGGGGGGATCAGTCACACTGACACTAGTAACCAAAGATCAGTAACACTGATCATGGTGAAAGATCAGTATTACTGATCTAAAAGAAAAGTGAGGATTGTGAGAGATGGGAAAATTGACCTAAAATTATGAACATGGAAGAAACTAAAGTTCATCAGTAAAATGGCTGTAACCAGTTCAAACAGGATAAGCTTGGGGCTTAGGATGCAGGAAAGCAGAGTCAGCACGATTAACATAAGAATCTTCTAGTCTTTGTGACAAGACCATAGGACTAAGATAAGGAATGGTAAGGTACAATAGAATGTAGGAAGTTGAGGTAGTCTGGATCAGATAAGGGTCTCCTAGCCCTGGACAGAAGTACCAAGTCATACATTTCTAATTAGCTAACCATACACAGATTTATACATATGAAATTAGCCAACCCTAGATAGAATGAGTCAACTCTGCATATCAAGAGACTGTAGCCCTGAGAATCAGGAAGGTGTGAATAAGGACAATGACATGAAGGGACACCGACAGGATACCCCCCCTGGTTCTCCAAGTATACTCAAATTGCACGTAGGCAGGCAGGATTGCCTAATGCCAAACCTTTCCAGCAGGAGGCAGAAGAATGTAAGGGGGAGGGTATTCCTACACTGAAATCAACTGTATAAAAGTTGGGTGAGCCCCAGTGTGTGTGTGTATTCCCAGGGTAAGGGGAAGCACCCAACTTTGCATTGTTGTAGTAATAAATGTTCTTTGTTCTCAATTTTTGTCTCGAGCAATTTCTTTAAAGGTACTTTAATTCCTAACAGCATTGAGAATATTCTAACAGCCAAAATACGCCAGTATCTAGCAAGCAATCGAAATATAATGAGATGTTTTATGAATATGTCAGCCTATCAAGTTGTTTACGAATTCTGGTGCTTCTTCTCAAAACAGGTGGTTCCTTTGCAACCTTGGGAACTGGTACAGGTCCTGGGTCTGTAGTGTGGGAAGGACTGACTTCTGGACCCGCTCCAGAATCACCGGCGTGGAGGCAGTGGAGCCTCAGCATGGCCGTCTGAAAGCTTACTAGGGGTCACAGGCTGGGGGGGGGGGGGGGGTGAGCCCAATCTCTCAGGCTCACTCTGAGTAGGGGTGTGAGGAAGGGGCAAATCAGGAATGCAGTGGTAGTTTAGGGGTACAGTGTCAGTACTCCCGTCTGGGAATTTAACATGAGCGTAGTTGGGGTTGGTATGCAGTAGCTGAACTGGTTGGACTAAGGGGGTCTGTTTTACACGTCCGACCATGGCTCTTCAACAGCACGGTGCCAGGCTCAGATAAACAGGCTGGCTAGTTCATCACAGTTCCTGATTTCCTTGGAAAGGCAAACAATCGTTCATGAGGTGTTTGATTTGTTGCAGTACACAATAATGACCGAATAGAATGTAGTGCCTCAGGCAGCACCTCCTGCCACCAGGTAACAGGGTAACCATGTGTTTTTAAAGCAAGATTAACAGTCTTCCGGACTGTAGCATTAGCCCTTTTGACCTGCCCATTGCCCTGCAGGTTGTAGCTCGTGGTACGGCTGGTGGCAATCCCCTTCCGTAGCAGGGCTCGCCGTAGTTCAGCGCTCATGAATGCTGAGCCCCTATCGGTATGAATGTAATTGGGAAAACCAAAAATGCTGAAAATTATGTCAAGTGACTTAATGACAGACGCTGACGAGATGTCAGGGCAGGGTATCGCAAAGGGAAACCTGGAATATTCGTCGATTACAGTAAAGAAATATACATTTTTGTTGTTGGAAGGTAACGATCCTTTAAAATCTAAGCTAATCCTCTCAAAAGGTCTGGTTGCCTTGATGAGAGTGGTCTCTGGAGCTTTGAAGTATTGCGGTTTGCATTCTGCGCAAAGGGGACTGCTTTTAGTCAGTTTCCTGACTTCTTCCAGAGAGTAAGGAAGGTTGTTAGCCCTAATGTAGTGGAAGAACCTCGTGACTGTCTGCTACGGATCTCTTTTAGCCCCTCCAGCTGAGCACCAGCAGCAGATCGTGACAATGCATCAGAGGGATCATTTAACCTGCCCGGTCTGTACTGGATCTCATAATTATAAGTTGAGAGTTCTATTCGCCAGCGTTCCATCTTATCGTTCTTGATTTTACTTTTGTGTTTAGTACTGAACATGTAGGCTACAGATTTCTGATCAGTGACAAGAGTAAATTTTCTGCTGGCTAGAAAGTGTCTCCAGTAGTGAACAGCTTCAATAATAGCCTGGGCTTCTTTTTCAATGGCAGCATGTTTAAGTTCAGGTCCGCATAACATGCGGGAGAAGAATGCCACAGGTCTGCCCTTTTGATTAAGGGTTCCTGCCAAGGCACAATCTGAGGCATCAGTTTCCACTTGGAATGGGACATCCTCGTCAATGGATGAGAGTGCAGCTTTGGCAATATCAGCTTTAATTCTCTCAAAAGCCTTCAAGGCCATTGGAGAGAGAGGAAAAGATTTAGTGTCAAACAGAAGGCATGCCTTCGTGGTGTAGTCCCGAACCTATTTGCAGTTGTAGGAAAAGAATCCCATACACCTTTTAAGGGCTTTTGCTGAGTCTGGGGATGGTAACTTCTTACTTTCCGGGTCAGAGCGGATTTCACCCTTGCGGACAATGTAGCCCAGAATGGGTAGCCCTCGTTAAATGTAAGGTTGAGTTCTTTAGCTGTTGCTAAAAATTTCGTTGTTGTGCTCAGTCTGTGTTTTCCCACAGATTATCCAGATAGGGATACGTACCCTGTAACTCATATGTCCTAACAATCTTATCCATTTCCCTCTAAAGCACGGACACACCATTAGTGACCCCAAAAGGTACCTTTTTAAACTGGTATAACCCCCCCCATCGGCCTCAAAAGCCGTATAGGACCGGTCCCTTTTCTTAATGGGGATTTGGTGATAAGCTGCTTTGAGGTCAATAATGGAGTACACTTTATATTGCGCTATCTGATTAATCATTTCATTGATGCGTGGCAGGGGTAGGCATCCAGGTTCGTGTAACGGTTGATTGTCTGGCTGTAGTCAATACCCAGTCGTCTCTTAGTGTGATTTTTCACGACTACCATTTGGGCCCACCACAGACTCTTACTAGGTTCAATTAATCCCTCTTTAAGCAGTCTCTGGGTCTCCGCTTTGATAAACTCACGAACCTCTTTGCTGTAAGAACGGCTCTTAGTGGCCATCGGCTGACACTCAGGGGATAAATCACTGAAAAGGGAAGGAGTTTTGATCTTTAATGTGGACAGATCGCAGTAACTAGCGCGGGGGATGGTAAGTGTGGGTAGTGGCCCACCAAAATTTAACACTACACTGTTCACCTGAGATTAAATATCTAACCCCAGTAACACGGGCGCAGAGCTCCGGCATAATAAAGAGCCACACATTAGCAAGGCAATGTCCCTGCAAATTTAAAGTAACTTTACACTTGTCTCATACAGTTTTTGTAAGTTCACTACAAGCCATCAATATCTTTCGGTTCGCTGGATATCTCCGCAAATTTAAGGCTCTGGTAACTTTCTCATGGATGTAGCTGTCAGTACTCCCCGAGTCTATTAGACAATCGAGAGTCTTACCTTTCACCTCCCCCTTCAAAGTAGACCGTTCCAGTCCGTAACATCCCCCAAGCTTTACAGTCTATTGAGCTATCACAGGGGATCTCACCTCGTCATCACTTGAAGTCGATTCAGCCTGCTCGTCTGAAGATTCCCCCTTTTCACAGTTGTCTTCCAATCCTGCAGCTCCAGGATGCATTTTTTTAATGTTTCTCTTCTTCTTATCAGTGGGAGTACTTTTCGCCTTACACGTTTTAGCGATGTGGCCGAGTTTCCCACAATAGCTGCAGGTAGCAAATCGAGCCAGACACTTCTCTCTGGGGTGCCAGCTCTTATCACAGAAGTAGTATTTTTCAGGAGTTTGCCCTTTTCTTTCCTTCAGGGTTCCAGCACTCCTAGGTGTTTCCTTTTCGGTTTCTAGCATTTCACTGGACTACATGGCACTTCTCAGTGTTTTGGCTAGAGTGACTGCCCAGTCGTAGGTTAAGGGCTCCGTCTCCAGCAGCCTCTATCGGACGTAACGAGTCAATCCCATTGACAAAAGCATCCAGCTTCAAGGCATTGCGGTGTTGATGCATCTTGACTGCCCTGACATCACATTCGTTTGCCAGCGAGTCGATGGCCAGTGTATAGGCAGCATCACTTTCCCTGGGTTTCTGGCATCTAGTCAGCAACTGGTGTCGAGCAAGCACCACATTCCGTGGCACTGCACAGTAAGCAGTCAGACGTTCCCGGGCTATAGCCAGAGTGGTAACTCCTTGCGTTACGGTGAAAGGGACCTCACCCAGCAGTGAGTTCAGGTGGCCCCACTGTATCGCCTCATCAACCACGTTGTTTCGAGCCATGTAGTAATCGAAACAAGCAATCCAGTGGTTGAAAATTTCTCTGGCCCTCGGGGCAGACTGGTCGATTATCAGCCGCTCTGGCTTGAATACTGCATCCATTTCTACTAATAAAATTGAAGTGCCAGTTGACGATGTGGTCAAACAATAATCATGGGTTTTATTAGCAGAAACTCATGGTACAATAATGAAAGACAATAGGTACATACACAGTTATACCCAAGGGGAGTGTCCTTAACAGTAGAGATAATGCACAGCCAATGTTAGTACAGCAAGGCTTGCCAGAGAGGAGACAGGCAGCTTGGCAGACATTCACCCCACAAAGCTTGGAAAATTCATAAATGTTAAATTCTGTGCACAGTATAAGAATTGCCTGATACAGGTGAACTTGGAGTGAGAAGTGAGATTGGACTGTGAATCAAAGAACTTTTCTGAACATATTCACATTACATACATGTGTGCTTAGAATTAGAAAGGGGTTAAATTAGGTTATGTTAAGTTAATAGTAATAAGTTAAAGTTTGATCCTGTTTTTATGTTTAAAGAAAATTAAAAGCAACTTTTGTTCAAGTAGCTATTTGTCTTGGTGAATTTCTATTACTGCAAGGTTTTGGGGTCCTCTGGACTCGTAACAGCATATAAAAAATGGCCCACAACACCTCCTTATTGGTCAGAAAGGTGCCGCAGAACCTACAGTTCCAAAGAAGATTGAGGAGAGCAGGGCTACCGGTCCCCATCTGGACAATATTTAACAGGAGTACAGTTCCAAGTGTCCTCTCTGTCTGCATCATTGTGTGGTTTGGTAGCTACAAAGCATCGGACTGGAAGTCAATACAGAGGATCATTAAAACAACTGAGAAGGTCATTGGGATCTCCCTTTCCTCTACTGACAATTTTCACTAGAGTGTTGCTTAAATTGGACTCAAAGAATTATTGAGGATCCCGACCATCCATAACAATATTTTTTGTAATATTTTATTTATCATTTTAAAGATATTTAAATATATTTAACAATCAACAATCATACCAAATACAAAACATTAAGAGGACCCCTCCCTCCACCCCCTCCCCTCTATATAAACAGAGAAAGAACTAAGAAAAAGAAACATAAAAAAAAGCATCCATTATCAATTTGTACAGTAAAACATAAACAGTTTCTTTGGCCAACAGGAAGGATATACAGGAGCATCAAAATTAGGATGGTTAGGCTGGGAAATAGCTTTTTCCTGCAGGTTGAGAGATTCATGAACAGTATTCTGTAACTTTGGGTCTCTTATTAATGAAATTGAGTAAATTATTCCAGAATATTTAGACATTTATTATGTGTTACATTTCTCTATATGTGGACAAAGCCTCTTTAGGCAAAGATTAGGAGAAGGCAACTCTGACTTCAAATCCCCAGGCTCGACTTGCCGTCAGTACCTGGAAAGGGCCCCAGCTATAGGCAAATAGCACATGTCAGTCTGGCAGCAGGGTCCATAGCGGTCTGCAGCAGCAAACTCAGTGGGCGAAGGATCCGTAAGGACAACGGCCAGCGAGCATGGACTTGAAACGGACCTTTGCAGGGCAATCCCGCATCACTCTGGCTGTCGTGCCTTGCATTCTTCCAGGCTCAGTGGTGTGGGACCCAGAGGGAGACGTTTGTCCTGGGCAAGTACTCACCTCCAAGTCCTTGCCTCAGCACTTGGTGCCGAAAGCTGAAAAGCTGCAAGGCACTGTGTTCATCTTTGCTTGCAAAGGGATGGGCTATGGATGGGATGGATATGTAATTATTATGTGCAGTGTGAGCAATATCTGTGGGCACCAAGGTCTGGAGAAATAGTTTCGTCTTGAATATGTAGTCAGATGATAAACTTGAATTGGATACAGGAGAGTAGGATAGATCGATGGCCACTAGATGTCTCTCAAGGGACCCTCTTTTGCTTCTCTTTTAAATATAGCGCTGGTTTACTTGGCAACAACTCTGTCTTTGCAAGATTTCTGTGTATCTTGAATAGATGAAAATAAATGGAATCTTGGACAACTTAAAAACTTGGTCAATACTCTACAGTGAAAATGGTCAATATTGTATTTCATTCCATGGTAAATGGCACAATATGAAATGACTTTTCATGAGTTCTATATTTTCTGACTGAATTATCTTTTGTACAATGGATTGCTTGCTTTGAGTCCTAACCCCAATTCACTGCTGCCACAATTGTGTCAATAAATAATCTTTCAAACCAACTCACAATGATGGACACAATTAAAACAATGTTTTTCCAGAATAATTGGCATATATTTAATTGCACCAAGGAACATAACCTCGAATAACTTGTCACAGCAAGTAAAATCTCACTTTTATGTTGTGTTTTCTTTCTCAATAACAAGTTAATTCTGCTTGAATGAAGAAGTAAAATTGAAGGAATGCACCAAATAAATGCCAGTGGAAAAAATCCACTGTTGCAACCATAGTATCAGCAATAATTCAGTGCAAATGGCCTTGGAATGTAAAGATGAGAAAGAGTACTGTTGCTGAGGGCTGGCACCTTATTTACCTGCTCCCTTCATTATCTAACGAAACGCCCATTGGTGATTCAGAAAGGAAGTTGCTGTGAGTCACCTGCATGTCATTCCAGTTTCGAAGCTGAGCAGGAAGTGGATCATTTCTGCTTCTTTGTGGCTCCTCTCAACAAAAACAAAATATCCTGGATTAAAACCAGAAACTTGGTGAGAGCTGCACTTGCTGTTCAGTAAGTGAACAATAAGTTTCTTTCTCATTATTGTGAGCAACGTGTATTGGTGTGAGAGAGGGAAAGAACATCCAGGTAGATGGGTGTGTTCAGTCAACAAAATCAATTGGGCAAACAATAAAAAGTATTCCTTTTATAGAAATTGTAATATACTTTCCAAATGTAGCTTGTGAGGAAAACAAATAGCATTTATGTAAATTTCTAAAATATAAACAAATTTATTGCTTACCTTGCATTCAATAACTAAAATAATACTTTATGTTTTAATGCTGTTGTATGCTGAACACTTAAATCAAGTCGTCTAACTTCAAATGCAAAGGTTCCTTAGTTACAATTGGTCACACTCATCTAGATCAACTTTTTTGAAGTAGTATTTAAGCGGTATTTGATGTTTTCCTTCACATCGTGTTATGTAACAATAGATTAATTGAAAAGTGCTGAAAACCCATGATTTTTTGACAACTTGGCTGGGTTTTTTTTTGCTGTATTGTATGGCTTTTTTTTGCCTGCTTGCACAGACATGTTTTTCTCTGCCTTTTTAGAAGCTGATAATGAACGGGCAACTAGAAAAGGGGAAGGTTTAGTTTTTATGTAATTGAGTAATTTTAAATGTTATTGCAGATTCAGAGATTATTTTCTTTTGAATGGTTTTTAAAAAAATGCTTGATTTCATTTTACAATGTCTACAATTCATAATCTTGAGGCCACTATGTATACACACTATAAATTCCACTTTATTGCTGGATTCAATGGGAGTAATTCAAAGTTTGAACTACTTTTGTCTGCAAATAAAACTTTTTTGCCTCAACTTTTAGATTTTTTGTTATACTTTTTGCTGTATTTCCCCTTCCCATATATATTTAGAAATAAACCAGGATCAGGTAATCTCTTCAAAGACATCTTCCAATCCTACCTTTGGATTAGCATAATATCAGCAATAACAATATGCATTAATTTGGTTCATTTTAATATGGTAAAATATATCAAGGCCTTTCACAACTGCATTCTGAAACAAAATTTGACAATGGACTACAATAGTAGATATACCTTTTTTTTGCATCTACAATTTTCATTGTTTTGTTGTTAGCAGCAGTGCCTTTATCTGATTGCAACTGACTTCCGTAATACCTCTCTTAATCTTTAAATCTTTCCACCCCCTCTTCGGCCTGGTCATTTCTCCTGATATCTCCTTGTGTTGTTCAGTGTCAAATAGTGGTTGATTGCAATTCCCTTTGTGAACCTGGATGTTTTACCACATTAAAGACATGATGCAAATACAAGTTGTGTTTGATACTAAATATTAAGCCAGTTGAGAAAATGCATAATTCAACTTCCAGTATCAATCATATACTGGCCACTGCATTGTGTTCATTATTTATTAAATGCTGGTCTGAATTGTGTTGTTTATTGTTATGCAAACATAATGCAATGAAAACCTTTGTTTTGTGTGCTACCTATACAAGTCAACCCATACTTGAGTACAACAGGAGGTCAAAATAAAAATGTGCAGAGTATAGGTTTTGCAGAGATAAACTTCATTTAGGACAGTACTAATGAGAGGTCCATTCAAGAGTCTGATAACAGTGGAAAAGAAACTGTCCTTGAATCTAACAGTGTGTATTTTCAAACATGTGTATCTCCAGTCCAAAGGGGAATGTGGGGGGGGGGGGGGGGGGAAAGAAGAGTGTGTGACCAGGGTGGGATATATCTTTTAATAAGATGTCTACTTTTGAAGCAGCATCAAGTGTAGGAGTCAGTGGATGTTTTGTGTGATGAACTAGACTGCATTCATAGTTCACTATAATTTCGTTTGGTCCTAGACAGAACAGTTCTTATTCATCCAGATAGGATACTTTTTTTTAATTTAATTTTTTTAAAAATTTAGACATACAGCACAGTAACAGGCCCTTAAGGCCCATCAACATCTGTAACCCCCCCTGGTACATTTTGAACGGTGGAAGGAAACTGGAGCACCCGGGGAAAACCCACACAGACATGGGGAGAACGTACAAACTCCTTACAGACAGCGCGGGATTCAAAACCCAGTTCTCATTGCTGGGGCTGAAACAGCATTGCATTAACAGTGACCATGCTGGTTCTATGGTGCATTTATAAAAATCAAAAATATTGGGGACATGCCAGATTTTCTATGGGTTCTGCGGAAATGGAGGTACTGGTGCACTTTCTTGTCTATGGCATCAATGTAGTTGAACCAGAGCAAATTTACATGTTCAAACTACCACCTTTACCTATCTTCCTCACATCCATCAATTGTTTTATCTCTTGACTGTTTAGTGAGTTTCCCCTTAAATTTACATTGTACAGAGATTATTGTAATACTATTTACCATGTCCCAGTACAAAATGATTTCAGTGACAATGACCAAATCAATACTTAATTTATATTTACTTATGCACCTGAGACAAAGCTGTTGGAGAACTGTTTCTTCAAGTGCTTAGAGTGGCAGATTCAAATTCATTTGGAACCTTCAAAAGGGATTTGGATAAATAAGTGAAGGATGATATGGAGTAGGAGAAACTGGAGTGTTTTTCTTTTGGGGGGAGAAAAGTGAATGGCTTACTTCCATTATTGTATTACCTCAGTATTGTGGACTTGAGTAATCTAATGAGGAGCCTAAGACATTTGAATTGCAAGCCAAATTATCCTCTTCCCTATACCGTTGTTTGGAAAACAAACGCCACGATATTTAAAATCATATTTTGTTTTTGAATTCCTGTATTGTTGCATTCCTTCTTTACCTTTCTATTGACTTCCATCCCATAATCTTCGTTCCCTACATTTCTCCAGTTCTGGTCTCTTCATATCCCTGAATTTGAACATTGCACCCTTGTCATCTGCGACTTCATCTCCTAAGGCCCTAATATCTCAAATTCCCTTCCTGGATTTCTCTCCTTTAAGATTCCAGAATATCTATTCTTGAACCTGCACTAATGTTTTCTTGTGTATAGCTCATTGCCAAATTTTGTTAGTAATGATGTTGAATTTTGTATTAAACAATTCATAAAGCATCTTTAAATTATCTTCACATGCATTAATATTACAGGAAAATAACCAAAGAGTGCAATCACCATAGAAACTAAAAGCACTTTACAAATATGCCATTTTTAAGTGTAATTATTATTATAAGCCCGGAATCACTACAACCAATTTACACATAGTAAGCTCCATGGCAGAATTTGTGGCCATTTCTCAGCATAAGTGAAAGCAAGTTTCAAGTAAGTTCCAGTGTCAATATAGGTTCCAAACTTACTGATTTAAGCACCGCTGATGATTTCCTGGTCTGCTTCCCACATCATGTTGAACAGGAGCTTCCCAAAGATACACCTAAATCTGTGGAATATGATGTCACCAGCCCTTATTGCCTACTCTCAATCGATATCTCGCGTGAAATTCAATTTCACTTGATAGTGCAATACTACTTCAGTTTCACATTGCAATATCAATGCTCACGTCTCTTTTAACTTGAACTAACTAATATCTAGCTGAGTCACTGTTATATTATTCTCTTTTGATTTGGATAACAGAAACTGTGATTCAGTCCCACACATAATCCACTGTTTGAATTCAATTTATTGATTTGTGTAAAAGCCTATTTGGCAAAATATAGTCTGGCAATGACTGAAACAATAACCTTTGTGTATTGATGCCTTTCAAAAAATACCTTTAAGAGGCAGCACTTTCCACTAGAGCTGCTACCTCACAGAGTCAGAGACTCTGGTTTCCTCCTGACTTTGGGTCCGATGTGCATGGAGTTTGCAAGTTTGTTTGCAAATTCCACAGGTATGCTGATTGGTGTTTGATTTGCCATTATAAATGGCCTTGATTGTGTACATGAGTGGTAGAATGTGTGATGAGTTGATGAGAATGTGGAGAAAATAAAAATGGATCCATTTTTAATTTGTCCAAATGGGTCAGTAAGGATTCAGTGGGCTGAAGGACCAGTTTGTGTGCTGTACCACCTCTGTGACACCTTAGTCACAATAATGATATTCAATACTATCTGGGTCTCTTAAAACTAATTGTTACGAGCCCAGAGGACCCCAAAACCCAGCAGCAATAGATATTCTCCAAGACAAATGGATACTTAAACAAAAGTTGCTTTTAATTATCTTTAAACATGAAAACAGAATCACACTTATTGCTATTAACTTAACTAACCTAACTTAAGCCCCTTCTAATACTAAGCACACATGTATGTAAGTTCAGAAAAGTTCTTTGATTCACAGTCCAATCTCACTTCTCATTCCTCCAAGTTCACTGGTTACAGGTAATTCTTATACTGTGCACAGAATTTAACATTGATAAAGTTCACCAGGTTTAGTGCTTAAAAGATAAATGGTTACTGCTCAGGAAGGTTCTTGTCAGTTTTCAGAGAGATATTCATTGTACACTGACACCCACAATGGATTCCTTTTTAAATCAGCCACTTCAGTATCTTGTCGAAGAAACTTTCCCCCTCAGGGTTCTCCAGATGATAACCTCTTTCTTTCAGGTCACCACAGAGTGCCTTTTTGTTTCCCTTATTCCAAGGGAAACATTAGACAGCCAGTCTTCTCTTGCATGAACCACAGGGGCTTTGACCAGGCTGAACTAAGTACTCACAACCCATCTTCCAAATGGGGCTTTCCACAAGCTTACCAGCTTGTCTTGTTCCAGTTCCAGTTGCAGTTGCTGACTTTAAAACTGTAGAACAGATCTCTGTCTGTGTATCTCTCCGCTCTCTCTCTCACACGCAGAGGGAGAAAAAGCCTGTTTGACTCTCTCTGCTTGCAAAGGCACGTGACCCTCTAGAACAGCAAGTTCCACTCTAGACAAAATACGGCTGTGACAAGTTCTTTCGTCTGTTGCCTTTTTGTAAACAACAATCCATTAGTGAAGTCTCTTGGGCACTCTCCAAAGCTTCTGCAAAGGTTCTGGGCCGATATGTCTAATATTAGCAGAGCTCAAGTATTTTTAAGAAGATCTATTTTTAAGTGTTTGTATGTGACCTTCACTAACAAACCTGCCCCAATTTATCTCCCAAAAGCATATCTATATTCTGTCACACTAATGAACTTCAATTTAAGTATTTAAAAGAAAAGAACTCTGCCTGCTTACTTTTTAAAGATTTCTATATGGGGGGCATAGTACCATTACTTTTTTTAAAAACTTTATTTATTCGTTCAAAAAACAAATAATATATGACATATAAAAACAATTAACCATAAACATGAACGTTATTTTATATATATATATAAAAAAAAAAGAAAAGAAAAGAACCCCCTCCCCTTCAGCAAACTCTCCTAAGGAGAGCCATAAAGAAAAAAAAGAAAAAATATTAAAGAAAAATTAAATATACATATTAAGATCTAATCAATGTAAATTGAAATGTAAATATTCTGAATATTACAACCACTTATTAATTAAAAAATTATAATTATCACACAAAACATATGTAATTTTTCCATTATTAAACAATATCTCATCATGGCATCTATTAATATCAATCATATTTGTATCTTTCCACGTACTAGCAAAACATTTTTTCGCTACAGATAAAGCTAAATATGCAAAAGCAAGCTGAAACTTATCTAATCCCAAGCCTTTCAGAGGTTGCAAACTACCCAATAAAAATACTGTCGGATCTAAAAGTATTTTAATCTTATACAGATATTCTAAAAATGATTGAATTTTCTTCCAAAAAGATTGTATATGTATACATGACCAAACAGCATGAAAAAAAGTTCCAACCGTATCACCACATCTAAAACACAAATCTGATTCATGAAAACCATACTTCTTTAATTTTTCAGGTGTTAAGTATAATTGATGTAAAAAAATTATAGTTAATCATTGCATAACATCCATTTATCAATCTAGTTACACTATCATAACAGATATCTGATTTTGAGTTCATCTGCCTAAAATGTTGATTGTTCCTGTTTCCACTGTTTAGAAGAATATCTTATTGGGATGTATAAAAAGTATGAATGGAGTAGGTAAGAGAAGCAGGGAGATTGATTTCACTGACTAGACCAGTTGTTCTCAACCTTTTTCTATCAACACACATACCACCTTCAGTAATCCCTATGCCATCGGTGCTCTGTGATTAGTAAGGGATTGCTGAAGGTGGTATGTGGGTGAGAAGGGAAGTCAATTAGGTACGATTAAAAGAGTGGTTTTCAAACTTTTTCTTTCCACCTTAAGCAATCCCTTACTGTTCGCAGAGCACCTATGGCATAGGGATTACTTAAAGTGGTATGTGAGTGGAAAGAAAAAGTTTGAGAACCACTGGACTCAAATGAGGGGACATTGTCTCGAATCTCTTTTCCTGAATATTGAGACTGAGATAAGGAGGAACTGCTTCTCCCAGAGAGGAGTAAATCTGTCTTGGTTTGAATTAAAGGATCTGATACCTTTTTGTTTTGCTCTCTCTGCAGATCCTGTTTGACTATATTTTCTCATTTTAATCCAGGTGGAATTTTTCAAAATTCTTTGGAAGATGAGTGAAATTAGGAGAGATGTATTGAGAGATCAATGGAAAGATTGTGTGCATGTGGGGCTTGAGAAGTAGGTTAGTGGGTGAAGCAATTGCAGATGAGTCAGGAAATGCGGAGAATTCGTCAGAAAAGTTTAAGCCTTTATTTACAAACAAAAGCTGAGAAAAATCAAAGCCTGGACTCTAAAATGCCTGTTGCTATGAGACAGTATCCTTTTTTTTAATATTATAGTCCTGGCTTAATCACATTTCTGCACCCAATCATTCATAACCTCGTATCTCAACAGGACATAATTCCTCGACTCGCCACAATTATTTTCATTATTCTCCACCCATTAATCTAATCATGCTTAGAACCACAATTCGTCATATCTAGCCACCTGATGCCTTCTATCATTACTGTGGCCTTGTGTAATAAATACATAATGGATTATTACTTTGGTAACATAGTGTGTGTAAATTGTTGCATAGTTCATGTGGTTCATTTTCCATACAAACAGAAAATGTCTTTAACAGAGTCCTCTGCCCAAGAAAATAGAGGCAGCTGCTTCACTGAATGCATTTAAGACACAGGTTTTTGAAAGGTAAAGGAATTAAAGATTATGGAGAATATGTGGGTGAATTGAGCTGAGTTTGGTCAAGTTAGTTGTGATCTTTTTGAATGGCAGAGCAAGCTGGATATGCCAGATGGTTGACTCCTGCCACTATTTCTTAAGTTGTTGTGTTTTATTTATGAATAAAACAAGCATCAAAACAATTTTTTAAAAGTTTAGGGTGCCTTGGTTAGCATAGTGGTTCATGCAATGCCAATACAGCACCAGTGACCTGGATTCAAATCCGGTGCCATTTGCACGGAGTTTGTACATTCTCCTTGTGTCTGTGTGGGTTTTCCCCAGATGCTCTGGTTTCCTCCCATCCTTCAAAACAAATGGGGTTGTTGATTAATTGGATGTAATTGGGTGGCATAGGCTCATGGGACAGAAGGGCCTGTTACCGTGCTGTATATCTAATTTTAAATTTTAATAAAACATGAACAATTCTGTTGGTTATGATACTTGCATCATTGCTTTCGCAAGGGTCGCTAACTCTTCCAGGATATATCCTGAAGATTCGATTGTCTCGAGATTAAAAATTATCAGATCCTTTCATTCAAACCAAACTAAAACATTCTATTCTGTTTCTCTCCTTGCAAATGCTGCCTGACCTGCTGAGTGTTTCTAATAATTCCTGATTTTTAGCATCTGCAACATTAGCATTTGAATGATCAAACTCTCCTAGTGTTTAGATGAATGAGATCTCCTAAATTCGAAGAGAATTTTGGAGCTTCATGGGGTGGAGTTTGAAGGCATCTTTTCCTTGGATGGCAGTTCATCACATATGTTCATGGTATAGATAGTGGGTTGGCCATTAAGAATGTTAAAGTGAGGATAAATTACTTTCTTCAGAAAATTTTGAATCACCTCAAGGACATGACAGATGAACTCCATAGATGTTTTGAGGTCTGAGTGTTTAGTATATCCTTTCCTCAGTAGTCTAAAATACCCTGGAATATAGTCCTCTAGATCACTTGTAAAAGTTATACCTCTTCGTAAATTTCCTTTTATTTTAAGGGTCTCCGATTTCTCCACAGTAATGTACCTCTTCAGAATACTAAGTCGGGGTTCATAAATCAATATAGAATATGTAACATGATACAGTATAAAAAATGTAGAAGATTTATTAAAGAAACACTGTAACCAACAGCTGGTGAATTCTGACAAGCATACATTTTTTCTGACCCCCCCAAAAAATTATGACCTTCTAGAAGCTATCTTGTACTTTGAATCAGATGGTTTGTAACATTAACACATTTTTAACAGCAGAAAATTGAAATAGTACTTAAAGATTGAAAACATAGTATCTGGAATTCATCGGAAATCTTCAAATTATCTCGACATTAAGTTGTAATGCAGGATATTCATCATTTAGGACTGGTTTACCTTAATGAAGTGGTTCTCAACCTTTTTCTTTCCACTCACATTCCACTTTAAGTATTCTCTATGCCATAAGTGCTCTGTGATTAGTAAGGGATTGCTTAAGATGGTATGTGGGTGAAAAGAAAAAGTTTGTAAATCACTGTTTTAATTGTACCTAATTGACTCATTATGTGCACGGTTTCATAACTTCAAAGGAAATGGGCCAATGACAATTTTTCTCAAGCAAAATATTTCAGTAACAATTGGGTCTGGAACAGTGATTTTTCAACCTTCCCTTCCCACCCACATACCATCTTAAGCAATCCCTTACTAATCACAGAGCATCCACCGATGGCACAGGGATTACTTAAAGTGATATGTGCGTGGGGAAAAAAAAAGTTTGAGAACCACTGCCTTAATGTCTTGAGTAGGTGGAAAATTAAATTGAAGTCACAGCTGAGAAAAAAAATTAGCTATTTTTTTATTTGATAGAGAGAAATATTACATTATGGTGGCTCACTCACGCCACAGGCGGACGGGCTCACAGAGTCGTGGGCAAGTCCACGGTAGATCTGACTGAGAGCTTCGGGTGCGGGGTAAGGCCACAGCCTGGTGGCTGACATCATAAAGTTCCCGAGAGTCGCAAACATCATCAGGTTCCGAGAGATTTAAACGTGTGCGAGAGTTCTATTAAAGTTAGTTGATTTGACTAACTTTCAACTCTTTCACTTGCTGTGTGCCTAGTGCAACTACACTGGTGACCCCGACAGTCCAAACAGCATTTGGACCCAATGATGACCGACCTAAGCACGCAGAACACTGACTTTCTGGACATCGCAGTCGCAGGTCTGGTTTGAACAGGCCGAAGCCTAATTCCAGGTTGCAAAGTACTACTATGTGGTTGGTTCACTCGACCAGGAAACAGCAGGCCGCATCATCGACTTCCTACACCAGCCACCGGTTGTGGACAGGTATGAAACAGTCAAGGCTCTCTTGATCCGTACTTTAAGCCTCTCCTGCCATGAGCGCACAGCACGGTTGCTCCACATGGATAGTCTAGATGACCACATGCCATCAGCCTTAATGAACGAGATTTTAGCACTAGTAGACGGCCATAAGCCATGTTTACTGTTTGAACAAGTCTTTCTCAAGCAGATGTCAGAAACTATCTGCCTCCTCATCACCGACAATGATTTCAGTGACCAACTCAAAGTAACGGCCCATGCCAATATCCTTTGGCATATCGAGCAGTATGGCGGGGCCTCCATCGACCAAGTTGTTGCATCACGCCCTAAGGCCTGGGCCTTCCCCATGCCATCAATGAAGCCGATGACGCCTACAGCAAGCAGTGACCCAGTTCGGACCGTTGACCAAAAGTGGGGTTCAGGAGCCCACCGTTGCCACCTACCCTGTTCTTTTCCGGGAAATGCCGGGGCCAGCTGTCGCTAATGGTTGGCCACCTTGATAGCCTCCTTTACTTATGGGACTGACTCTCTGGATAAAAGTTTCTTGTAGGCACAGGGGCAGAGGTTGTTCCTTCCCCCCCAACCTTGAGCCACAACACCCGTGTCGGGGAGTCAGGACTGGTGCTCACCGCTACCAACAACAGCAGTATTCACACATACAGCACATGAACCATCCCACTACAGTTTGGTTCCAGCCATTTCACCTGGTCATTTACGCTGGCAACAGTGTTGCAGCCTTTATTGGGTGTAGATTTCCTTTGGACGGACTGCCTCCTAGTGGACCTTAAGGGATGGTGCCTAATGAATGCCAAGACCTTCCAGGCCTTCTTGCTCGGCAAAGTCAAGTTACTGGCCCCACACCTGGACTCCTAACTTTGTCAGGCAACGAATTTGCCAGAGTACTAGCGGAGTTCCCGACCATTATTACACCATAGTTCTCCACAGATGCCCCAAAACATGGTGTACAGCACCACATTCCCACTCAAGGATCACTGCTACGTGCCCAGGCACACAGGCTCCCTCCCAACAAACTCTACCTCACCAAGGAGGAGTTCAGGAAAATGGAGGAGATGGGGATAGTCTGGCCCTCAGGCAGCCCATGGGCCTCTCCGCTGCACATAGTGCTCAAGTTGGCTGGCAGATGGAGGCCATGCAGAGCCTACAGAAGGCTCAATGACACCATTATGGCTGACCATTACCCAGTGGCCCACATTCAGGATTTTATGGCTAATTTGCATGGGGCACGCATCTTCTCCAAGGTTGACATGGTCTGCGGGTATCACCAGATTCCTATCCACCCCAGCGATGTTCCCAAGACAGCCCTCATCACCCCGTTTGGCCTTTTCAAGTTCCTGCGGATGCCTTGTGGATTCAAGAATGCAGCACGGATGTTCCAGCAGCTCATGGACTCGGTGGGACGTAGCTTGGATTTTGTCCTCATCCACTTAGATGATATCCTGCTCGCCAGCTGCTCACACCAAAAGCATTTGATGCACCTGTGCCAACTCTGCCACCAACTGAGTGAATATGGCCTGGCCATCAACCCTGTGATGTGCCAGTTCGGGCTGTCAGCCATTGATTTCCTGGGGCACTGCATCAACAGGCATGGAGAGGTTCCCTTGCTGCCAGAAGTCTAGGCCATATGCCAGTTTGCCAGGCCCAGTATAGTCAAGGGCCTACAGAAGGGTATGATCAACTTTTACCACTGATTCCTACTGTCAGCAGCCCGAATCATGTGACCTCTGTTCAGCCTAATGTCCAGCAAGGCCAAGGAAATCACCTGGGACACAGTCAGTGGTAACTTTTTAGTAGGCCAAAAACACCCTTGGAAACGCCACCCTCCTGGTACACCTGCAGGTGGATGTGCCCACTGCCCTCACAGTAGACACTTCCAACTCAGCAGTCGGCGACGTGCTGGAACAGCTAATTGAGAGTCAGTGGAAACCACTCTCGTTCTTCAGCCAGCCCATGTGACCCCCGGAGCTGAAATATAGTGCCTTCGAAAGAGAGCTACAAGCCCTCAACCATGCCATATGGCACTTTCGGTATTTCTTGGAGGGGTGGGAGTTCACGGTCTTCATGGACCACAAACCCCTCACCTTTGCATTTGCCAAAGTGTCTGATCCATGGTCTGTATGGCAGCAATGCCACCAGTCATACATCTCGGAGTATAACCACCACCGTCAAACATATCTCCAGGAAAAACAATGTCATGGCCGATGCTCTGTCTCACACCTCCATCTGTTCAGAGCATTCCCTGTCTCCAGGGTGGGACTACGTGGCGCTCGCCGAGGCACAGCAGTTAGACACAGAAATTCTGCCTACCGCTCCTCAGTCTTGGGCATGCAATTTGAGGACATCCCCATCAGTCCAACAGGCAGCAAGCTCCTCTGTGACGTGTCCACTGGCCAACCCAGGCCCATCATTCCAGCTATTTGGAGGCATCAAGTTTTCAATGCACTACATGGTTTGGCGCAACCATCTGACTGGTGGCAGATAGATTTGCTTGGCATGGCCTACACAAGCAGATCGGGCACTGGGCCAGGACATGCATACATTACCAGACCTCCAAAGTCCAGCCGATCCACAGGAAGTTTGAGCATGTCCGTGTCGACATTGTCGGTCTGCTGTCAGTGTCCCGGGGGCAAAGTTCCTGTTCACTAGATAGCCAGAAGCCGCAATCCTCGCTGACACGTCCACAGATTCCTGTGCCAGTGAAAGCTGGGTTGCACGTTTCAGTCTACCTGCCAACATCATGTCAGACAGGGGTCACAGTTCACATCCAGCCTATGGTTGGCTCTGGCACAGCTACTTGGGACCCAGCTGCACCACATTATGGCCTACCATCTGCATTCCAACAGGCTGGTGGAGCATTTCCATCAGCACCTGAAGTTGGTCCTGATGGCGTGCCTCCAAGGCCCAGATTGGGTGGACAAGCTCCTATGGATGCTTCTTGGCATCCACACGATCCCAAAGAAGACAGCCACATCTTCAGCAGAGTTAGTACATGGCGCCCCACTGATGGTTTCAGGCGAGTTTGTGCCAGCGGCCCGTGGCACAGAGAAGACACTGCAGCAGTGCTCACAAGATTCCAAGAGAAGGTAGGAACAACCTCGTGCCACGCCCCGACACCTTACTTTGTCCCCAAGGATCTATGGGACTGTGACTACATCTTTGACTGCAGCCACTGGAGTGGCTATATGAAGGCCCATACAAGGTGGTGAATCAGAACGGAATCACGTGCGTCCTTGACATGATGGCCATGAGGAGACCGCCTCAAGCCAGGCACCTAGACCTGGAATATACTATGACTGTGCCACCCAAACAGACTAAAGAGGTGTTGGCGTGGACACCACACCTCCTAACGCTGGTTTGGTTGGGGGGTGGGGGGTGTCATGTGGCAGCTTGCCCACGCAACAGGCAATTCAGCTCATGGAGTCGCGGGCAAGTCAGCGCAGATCTGACTGTGAGATCTCTGGGTGCGGGGCAAGCCCACAGCCTGGCAGCTGATGTCATAAAGGTCCCAGGAGTCGCAAGGATCATCGGGTTCTGAGGATTTAAGTGCACGTGAGAATTCTATTAAAGTCAGTCAGTTCAACTCATTTTTGACTCTGCATGGTTCTTTCACTCACTGTGTGCTTAGTGCGAATACAACATGTATATATTGTTTAGATATTATATAATGCAAACATTGTCTTTTATAATTTTCAAAAAAAGGAAATATCCTTATGAGAATTCCACCTGGTATTCTAATATTGAGATATACATTGTGATTATCTAAATAGACCAATCT
This sequence comes from Narcine bancroftii, assembly GCF_036971445.1. Taxonomy (NCBI): domain Eukaryota; kingdom Metazoa; phylum Chordata; class Chondrichthyes; order Torpediniformes; family Narcinidae; genus Narcine; species Narcine bancroftii. The sequence goes on from NC_091469.1 coordinate 23,391,215, forward strand.
CTTCTATTGTAGAAAAAACAAAAATAATAAGAAAAACCCCATAGTAATCTAACCGCAGTCACCAGCAAATAAATTGTAAAGAATCGAGTATTGGCTCTCTGACATCAGACAGAAAACACCCAGAGCACCCCTGCCTAAGCAATCAAGTTATGTTAATAGTCTATGAATGGGCCCCATATCTTTTCAAATTCAACTTTGATCTCTGTAACATTACATTTAATTTTCACCAAACTCAAGCAGGACATAACATCCTGTAAGCACTGCATACAAGTTGGTGCTATGCTGTTTTTCCATCGCTTGTCTGCCTATCAATCAAGTAAAAGTCACCTTTCTTTTAGTTGAATTGAAGGAAATCCTCTCTGCTAGAGAATAACGAAACAAAGCAATAAAAGGACACGGTTCTAATTTAATCCTAAGAGTCTGTGATAGAGTTTTAAAGAATTGTTCCAAATATTTGTGGTTCTGGACACTCCCAGAACATCTGAATCAGAGATTCCTTAAAAATTTTACATTTGTCACATAGTAGATCAAGATCAGGATTAAAACGAGATAATCTAACTTCGGACATTTCTATTCTATGTACAACTTTAAATTATATTTAAACAATGTCGTGCACAGAATAAAGTATTATTAATCAGATCAGGCTTGTTATCCCAGTTTTCATCTGAAATTGATGTATTCAAATCTCGTTCCCATTCTTTTTTTTTGATTCACATCCCTGAACATATTCTAAGGTCCATCAAGTTACTATAAATAATTGCTATTAATCCACCATGGGAAAACTTCAAATCAAAAAATAAATCAAGAACATTGGTATCGGGAATTCGGGGGAAAATTAGAGAATTTAGACTGAACAAAATGCCTAATTTGTAGTCATCTTTACAAAATGCCTATTGGGAAGGTTAAATTTAACTGTTAATTGTTCAAATGAAGTGAATTGCCTTGAATATATAGATCCTTAAAACTTTTTATTCCTAATCCAACTCATTCCATAAAACCTGCATGCAAGATAGAAGGTTGAAAAAGATGAATCTTTATAATAAGGCTAGCAAAGAAAAGCATTAAGATAGCCAAAAAATGTCCTAAATTGTGCCTATGTTCTTGGTCTATGTCTCATTATCGGATTTTCCATAGATTTCAAAAAGGAAAGGGATAAAGAGGGAGCCTAAAACTGCCAACGTAGCTAAATATTTTGAAAAACTCAGTTCCTTTTTTACCCAAGGGGGCTGATCATCTGAAATATCAAAATATAATAGCAATAATAAATTTTGTATATTAACTGCTGAATAATAAAATCTAAAATTTGGGAGAGATAAGCCCCCATTTCTCTTGGTCTTTTGAAGAAAGGCCTTGTTTGTACGGGGTTGTTTACTTGGCCATATAGACAAAGATATCATTGAATCCAATGAGTTAAAATAAGCTTTAGGAACGAAAATTGGTAAAGATTGAAACATATACAAAAAATTTAGGTAAAATGTTCATTTTAATACATCCAATCATTGTTATGCAAAAGGGTAACTATCCCAATAATAACATTTTAGTTTGGTTAGCTAAAACTACATTTTTTGAGGAGGTTACTAAGAAAGTTGATGAGGGTAAGGCATTGGATGTTATATAGATGGACCTTTGATAAGGCTCCACAGGGAAGGTGAGTTAGGAAGGTTCAATCATTAGGTATTAACATTGAGGTAGGAAAGTGAATTCAACAATGGTTGAATGGGAGATGCCAGAGAGTAGTGGTAGATGACTGTTTGTCAGATTGGCAGCTGGTGACTAGTGGTGTGCTTCAGGGATCAGTATTGGGTCCAATACTATTTGGATGATGGGGTGGTAAATTGGATTAGTAAATACGCAGATGATACTAAGATAGATGGAGCTGTGGATAGTGAAGAAGGATTTCAAAGCTTGCAGAGGGATTTAGGCCAGTTAGAGTTTAATGCAGAGAAATGTAAGATGTTACATTTTGGTAGGGCTAATCAAATTAGACATGGTGAATGGTAGGGCATTGAAAAGTGCAGCAGAACAGAGGGATCTAGGAATAATGATGCATAGTTCCCTGAAGGTAAAGTCACATGCAGATAGAGTGATGAAGAAAGCTTATGGTATGTTGGCCATCAGAACACTGCATATAGGAGCTGGGATGTTATGTTAAAATTGAACAAGGCATTGGTGAGGTTTGGTCACCAAACTATAGGAAAGATGTCAACAAATTGCAGAGAAGATTTACTAGAATATTGCAGGATTACAGGGTCTAAGTTATCGGGAAAGGTTAGGTCTGTATTCTTTGAAGCTTAGAAGGTTGAGAGGGAATTTGATTGAGGTATTTAAAATTATTAGGGGTATAGATGGAGTTGAGATAGAGAGGCTTTTTCCTTTAAGAAAGGGGGAGATACAAATGAGAATACACGAATTAAGAGATAGGGGGCAAATGTTTAGAGGAAAAATGAGGGGGGGGACTTCTTTACTCAGCGTGTGATGGGTGTGTGGAATGAGCATCCAGACGAAGTGGCAGAGGCAGACTGCATATTAGAATTTAAGAAGTTGGATATGTATATGGATGTGAAAGGAATAGAGGGTTACAGGTTGAGTGTAGGTCAGTGGGGTTAGGTGGGAGAAAGTGTTCAGCATGGACTAGAAGGGCCAAGTTGGCCTGTTTCTATGCTGTATTTGTAAAATGGTAGATATATATGGTTACTGAAAACTTATTGAAAGATATGTTTTTACAACTTTGGTCAAACAAAGTTAGTCTACTTGGTAAAGAAATTCTCTGGATTGGAAATAAAAAATGAAAAGATCATCAGCATAAAGGGAAACTTTATGTTCAATTCCCTTTCTAAATATACCACTAAAATCTCTACTATCACGGAGAGCAACTGCTAAAGGTTCCAAACTCAGGTCAAAAAGCAAAAGGAACATTCGCTATTTTAATTGAAGTTAAAGTGCCTGAGCTGAACACATCAGTGGCATGAACATGAACATAAATTTGTTTAATTTTAATTAACCCCTACCACTCTCTAGTTCCACTGTTTCCATCTCTTTAACTACTCCTGGTCTTACTTTTCTCTCTAACCTCCATCCCATCCCACCACAACCCCCCACCCCCAACTCCTACAACCACTACCAGCTGGTAACTCCCACTACCTATTTCTCCTCTCCCACCTTGTGTCCTATTACCCTCTCATCTCTTAATCCCTCCCCATCTTTTATCACCCTTGATAAAGTTAATATCTTCCCTTCCCTTTAGTCTCGATAAAAGGTCTCAATGCAAAATGTTATATTTCTCTGATGCAATTCCAAGCAATTGATAGATTGTTTATCTAAGGTGATTCTTATGTTTTATTTAAACTTCATGTCCATGCCAACTTTTAAATTCCTTCACTAAGTGGTACATGGCCTCCTATATTTCAAAGTGCAGCTGTGTATCACAGTCAGCTGGGAGCCTTTTTAGTGTTTGTGGAATAAATATCAGACAGGAGAATTTACTTGCTTTTGATTTAATGTCATGGGGTCTCATTTTATCATCTCATCAAAAAACAAGACACACTCTTTCATTACTATACTGGGAGTGTCAATCTGATAGTGTGCGCCCAAGTCTCTGGTGGTGAGACTTCCTTGCTTGAACGAATGCTGAAATGGAGATGGACTTGACTCGAAAGCTTTCTATTTTCTGTGTCACATCACTGTTTCTGGGAGATTATTACATGGAAGTAGGCTGCTGCATTTCTTAAATTATTGAGACGCTGATACTTCAAATCATTTCATTCGCTCCAAAAGATCTTGGTTCTTCCCCAAGAGGATGACGGAAGATGCTATGCTGTCCATGAGAACCATTCCACCTCATAACAAAGTGACAACGAATTCTGGGATTATTTTCTCCATTGTGATCATCCGGTTGACCCTTAAAAAATCAGCATTGCCTCAGTGCAACGTATCACCCCTCTTCAAGGAAATAAAGTTTATTCTGTATTTCCTGTTAAGATTTATTAGTGATTCTTGTATTGATGATCCTTAACTCTGGACGTAATCAATCTTTAAAGTTCACAGATGTTGACTAATCTATTCCATTTGCATCTTTTGCTTTTGTTACCCCATTTAACAAGTATGGAGTGAAAGTTTTTTTGCAACTTCAACAAGCTCACCACATCCTTTTTTTTTTGGGATTTGTGGTTCTTGTCAGCTTGAGTTGACATGACAGCCAGAAACCACTTCTCACTGTGTCATAGCATGTCCCTTTTTTTTCATTGGAACTCTCCCATTCCTGCTACATTGTCTGACAAAAAAAAATGTTAGATAGCATTTACATGAAAATTATATGGCAATATATTGCATCAAAGCACCTTGGGTGATGTGGGGACAAGAATAGTCAAATACATTTTAGGAGGTGTCTAAGAGAGAGGAGAGGCTGCAGATACAGTATAATAGCATTGCCAGCCAAAGAAAAGGCCACTAATGGAGTTAGAAATGGAGGGGTATCTCCAGTATCTTGTCGGGATTTCTTGTTGATCTCGGTACCCTTCTCCAGGCTGTGAGCAGGCTGATGAGGCTAATATGAGCAGATGGGGTTGGGTTTGTAATCATTAGTCTTTCTTCCACTGTTTCCTCACAATGTTCAGAAAAGTTCCTTCTCTATACTGAGTGATTGCAGGTCAAGGATTTTCACGAATTAACAAAGATTTTTTTTTTCCCAGAGGCCTTGAAGTCTTTCCTCCAAACTCCTGACATTCTCCTACAGTGATAAATGACCTCGAACAGAGTCCCTGCTTTAGGAATCTAGGATTAAGACGTAGTGTGGGCCGCAGGTTGAGTGTGGTCAGAGCACTGATGCTTAAGATATTGCCAAGAGATGGGCTACTTTAAACTATTCTGCTTATGGATTTGGAAAACTTTGCAGAGATTGATATTTTCCAATTCATCGTGTAAATTCCCCATATCTCTGAATAAACAGAAGGGCGGGATTATTACTGCCATGACCCATGAACTTGGTAGATGTTTTGAAACCAAGTCCAACAAACCCCCTTTTCCCCAATCAGTCAAAGATTATGCTCAGTAATGTCAGTGATTTCAACGTTCATTAAGGGATGGCTTCAATAATATGCTTTTATTGGGTGGGCTGGGGGGGGGGGGGGGAAAGCCAACTTATGTTGTAGATTTCTTCAGGGGATCATTGCATGGTGAAGATCACGCCATTGTCTTTAGATGGACAGAATATACAGGAGTAATTCTTCAATTATTAGGGAGTTGATGGAGTTGAGATAGAGAGGCTTTTTTTCCTTTAAGAAAGGGTGAGATACAAATGAGAATACATGAGTTGAGAGTTAGGGGGCAAATGACCAGTGTTCAAGGGGGGAACCCCTCTGGTCTTTGGTCTTTCATGAAGAAGGACACGACATTCTGATGTCAGGGTCTATTCCCAAACCAGGAAAGATGAGGCTTGGATTCCTGCGCTTCAGCCGGAATTCTGTCTGTTCCACCAGGGAAGTTGTTGCTTTTGAACCATTCAGTCATCCTCACCCGAGAAACGATACACGGCCTCAATCGAACACCGTGCATTATGGCAGTAATATCACTCTAGAACTGTCAACCCACAACCATTCCGATTTAGAGGGATGACCGCCGATAAGATGCAATTAAGTCAGTCGAACGCCTTTAAGATAGGGATTGGTACATCTTTTGCAAAAGGCTTTTGAATTGAGACAGAGGCTCAAAGTGGAGTATGCGATTCTGCACAGAGAAACAGGGGAAGGGGGTGCCACAAATCGGCTGTTTGTGGAAACCATCCAATGGAGCAAGCGGTTCACATCCTTCCTAAAATTGCAATATTTTGGAGGAAGTGAGAGTCGTTGTGGACGCACTGTTGTTGTGGGTGTTTGGTGCTTTTCTTTTTTGTTTCTCCTCCCCCCCCCCCCGCCTTCCTTTCCGAGTCGCAGTGGCCGATCGCGAAGGTTGAGTAAGAACGTTGCGACCAGCTGAGTGTTGCGAGTTTCAGGGAAACTCATTCAGGGCAGGGGAGGGAGCACAACTTCACCCAGTTATCGGTTGCATCTTTTCAGGGAAGGAACCCCAGTTCCTGTGGATCCTAATCCGCATCGATGTGAAAGGCAACGGTCCTTTCCAAAGGGAAAATGCCCGTCAGAAGAGGAGAGGTGATTGAAATCGCATCTTTTTATTCTTTCCGACCTTTTGTTTCTCTGCGCTCACCCCACACCCACTCCAATCTGACTTCTTAAAACCGCCTTAAGTTCTCGACCTGATTTGTTTTGACGTTGCTTGTTGACTGAAATTAAAAAATTTTTTTCTGAAAAATTTATAGACTTGGAAGGGGGAGGGGGGTGGAATGAGAACTGCAAAGAGAAGTTGGGGCGCACCTCGAAGAGGCACTGGGCAGAGGAGTTTTGTCTGTAAGATTAGATCGTTTCCCTAAGTTAGTTCCATGACTTGTGTTTGGTCCATATTCCTGCTAAACCTTTCCTATCCATATATCACTCTAAATATCTTTTAAATGTTGCAATTGTACTGGATGCTCCATTTTCTCGACAACTGGTCTCCAATCCTCTGTACAAAAAAAAAGATGTGCTAGGCTCCCCTTTAAAACCTTCTCGCCCCTTAAATTTATGCCCTCTAGTAGATACTCCTGGGGGAAAATGTGTTGAAGAGTCATCCATTCTCTTCTCCCACAGACCCCTGCTGGTTCCGTCCAGGTTGTGTTTAGCTCCAGATTCCAGTATCTGCAGTTTTCTGTGAGTCTCCACTTGGGCCATTACCTTATCTATTCCCGTCATTGACATACAACTTCGAGAAGGTCACCCATCAGCCTCCTATGTACCAGGAAAACAAGATCCAGCCTTTCTTTTTGACTTGAGCCTGCCAGTGTTAATATTTCTTGTGACTCTTTCCTTCACCCTTACCACATTAATGCTCTCCTTCCTGTAATCGTTGATCAGAACTTTGCGACTTCTCGAAGTGTGGGATACTGACCATTTCTCCCCACGGATGCTGCGTGATCCTCTGAGTCACCTGCAGTTGTTATTTTATTTCAAGCGTGTGTAGTCTCACCGACATCTTGGAGAATTGTAACATGACATCCCAAATTCTGAACAGTGGAATAATGTAAAACTAACACATTATGACATTGGATTAAAAGTGAAAAGGCAGATCTGTGACTCCGTCAAGGTCAACAAACATGTGTGCACTCAAAGCACATCTTTAATCTTTTTTTAAATGATAGAGATATACAAAAGATCAGGTAGTATATATTGAGATAGAAACGGTTAACATTTTTGTGACAATGACCTTTTAATTGTGTTTAGGGAATCTGTCAGAAATACAAGTGCTTACATGACTATCCACTTGCTTGTTAAAAAACAATTAATGAATGACTAATTCTCGGTAAAGAAAGGGTGGTTGACCAGATTAGTGAGGTCTGTGAGTTGTTTTACCTAGGACCTATCTAAATGTTTCCCTTGTCTAATAGATTGAAAACAGAAAACTTTGTCAGGCTACAATAAAGTGGAGATGTTGTGTACATGTATTGTAAACATTCAATTGCAAATGCCACAAGCGCTCTGCTGACAAGCAGAGAAATAGTTACAAATTTGTTTTCATATTTAAAGCAGGGTCTTCTACTTGATTTTCAAACCAACCCAAAAATAGTTACTGGTACCGGTAATTTCACCAGGGCAATGTGAGTTGTGTGCAAGTTGCTACTGCAGTCCATGCGCAACACCACTGCCATGTTTGTATCACCACCTGTAAGCCATTTTTAGAGAACCCAGGTGGTGAAAGTTGTGAAAGAAATCCAAAGATTTTTTTTAAATGAACTTGTTACTGGAGGAGGGATCTCTTCTGAAACATTTTGAACACTGAAAGGCATGGAGAGATGAGATATAGAAAGGTTGTTTCCCATGGTGGGATAGTTAAGGGCAAGAGGGCACAACTTCAGGATTGAAGGGCGTCAGCTAAGAACAGAGATGAGAAGGAATTTCTTCAGCCAGAGAGTGGTGAATTTGTTGCCACAAGTGCTTGTGGAGCCTAAGTCCATGGCAAAGTTTGAAAATTTCTTGAGAAGGCCGGGCAGATCTCAGATTTATTGTCAGTACGTACCTGACGTCGCTACCACCCTGAGATTTTTCTGTGGGGAAGGCAGAATTACCACTCTTGGAAGTGCAAAAAAAATGTACACAGCATATACGTGTAAACAAATAAAGAACTGTTAAAAAATAACGGATGTAAACAAACCAACTATGCAATTCAGAGAGAATAAAAAAAATCAATAAAGTGCACAAGTAAGAGTCCTTAAATGAGTCCCTGATTGAATTTATTGTTGGGGAGTCTGATGGTAGAAGGGAAGCAGCTGTTCCTGAACCTAGTGGTGCAAGTCTTGTGGCACCTACACCTCTCCTGATGGCAGCAGCAAGAACAGTGTGTGTGCTGGGTGGTGTGGATCCTCGATGATTGCTGTTGCTCTCTGACAGCAGTGTTCCCTGTGGCGTTCTCCACAGTGGGGAGGGTTTTTCCTCTGATGCCCTGGACGGTGTCCACTACCTTTTGCAAGGCTTTATGCTCAGGGTTATTGGTTTCACTATACCAGACTGATGCAGTCGGTCAGCACACTTTCCACCGTACTCTGTAGAAATTTGCCAAGGTTTCTGGTGTCCTACCAAACCTCTGCAAACTCCTGAGGAAGTAGAGGTGCTGACGTGCTTTCTTCACAATGTCTTTAGTGCGTTTGGTCCAGGAAAGATCCTCTGAGATAGTACTTCCAAGAACTTAAATTTGCTCCCCTCTCCACCTCTGATCCCACAGTGATCACTGGATTATATAACTCTGGCTTTCACCTTCCTGAAGTCAACAATCAGCTCCTTAGTTTTGGTGACATTGAGTGCAAGGTGGTTGTTGGTGCTCCATTCAGCCAAGTTTTCAATTTCCCTCCTGTTTGCTGAATCATCACCTTTCCTTATTCATCCCACTACAGTGGAATCATCAGTGAAGTTGTAAATGATGTTATTGTTGTACTGAGCCACATGGTTGTAGGTGTAAAGTGGGGGCTAAGAACGCAGCCCTGTGGTGCTCCAGTACTGATGGAGATTGTGGAGGAGATGTTTTTGCCAATCCTCACTGATTGTGATCTGGAGGTGAGGAAATCCATGATCCAATTACACAGTGGACCTGAGTGGGAAAATGGGTCAGCTCATAATTAAATGGCAGGGAAGACTCGATGGGCTGAATAGCCTCTTTCTGATCTTGTGTCTTGTGGTCATTGCAGTCATTCTTTAGCAATATTTACAAATATTAGAAAATAAGTGCATGTTGTTTTAACGTTTTGGTTTTCAAATCCATTCATTTTTAATTTAATTTTTAAAAATTGCATACAAGTTCTTTTCATTTTGTGATCGGGATGTGTTGCATCATAACCTTCTACACCACCACCAACCCCAGTCTGCATTGGAGTGAGGTATATTCAAGGGAGGGGAGGAGGGAAATAGTATGTGATGTGTCTTGTTGGCAACACCTACTCATGGATAATTCCCTCTGTTAGAAGATAAGGCCATGTTGGTTGCAGGGTTTCTTTTGTTGAGTTGATGGACTTCAGGCAGCATCTCGCATCCATGACTGTATCTGGAAGCAGTTTGGAGCAGGGTGCTCAACTGCTGGAGATGACCAGATCAGATATTATCATATCCTTGGCTGCATATTTTACGCAATGGAACATTTCAACATAAGATGGATAAGATCTTAACTCTAGGGCAGCTTGGGGGCAGTTTGCTATGGTGCTGAGATTCTGGGCCTTGCCACCATCCTGGAAACATAATTGTATCTGTAAAACTGACCAAGGGAGAGAATACTGAATTTGTACAGCCCATATATAAAGTCACTTTGTAATGACTGATAGTGAAATAGGAACAAATAAGGAACAGTGAATATTAATGCAGATTAAATGTTATGATAAAATGGCTAAAAGCTCCCAACATTTTCTGAAAAGCAAAACTTTTTCAAGGTCTCAGGGCTCTGGGTTGGTAAATGAGGTATTGTTTTCATTGGATAATGATTGACTTGGATAAACATCAAGGGAAGTTAGAAATGTTGTTAATGTGAGGGATTATTGAATGAGTGCTTAAATAGTACACCACAAATGGGGGGGGAAAATGCTAATAATCTCTTTTTTTTAAAAAACTACTTGAAACAAGTAGGATGCTGTTAATGTAATGAGATAAATATTCTCTGAGCTAAATATATTGTGGTTTAATTTCTGTGGAAGAATGAAATCCTGCTCTGTATAGAACCAAGCAATCATGGTAATTCAGTATAAAGCAGGCCCTTTGGCTCACCAAGTCCAAAGTGGCCATCAAGTACCCACATACATTAATCCTGTATGAATTTCACTTTTATTCTCCCCTGCCCTCCTTCCCCCCACTCCCATTTCTACAATTTGCTGACAGACTAGTGGCAATTCATAGTGGTCAATTAACCCACAACCTGAATATAGGAGGAAAAGGGAATACTTGGAAGAAATCCACACGAATACAGAGAAAAGCTTCAGACCACCTCTATTCATTAGTTCTACGATGAGTGTCATTAAGTTTCTCTGGTGCAAGGGAATTGATATCAGAGTTTCCCCTCTTTGACAAACCAAACTCATGAGAGTTTAGAAATACACTGTGCAATATTTAACGAGCTACAACTGGTTCACTGGAAGACCCAGGCTGCAATCAGGTTCAATTCCTGAGAGTTTATAGCTCGAGCTGTTTATAAGTCCAGAAATGAACAAAAATGGTATGTGGGAGAGGATAACAAACAGTTGTAACGGGACAGTGTGCAAGCACTGGAGGAGCAACTGCCAGCGTCCTCATTAACTCAGTGAGTCTGCTCACTGCTTTGCTTGATCTAGGTTCTGCTTGTGACTGCACTTCCTGAGAAGATTGGACTGAAATGGGCAATGCTGTTGGCTGTCATCATGTCAACCTTCTACAGGAGCTCTATTGAGAAATGGATTGGAGAGCAAGCTACACAACCATAAGAGTGGCAGAGAGAATCACTGGAGTTTCCCTTCACAACCCCCCGCCCCCCCCCCCCCCCCCCCCAACTCCACATCTGTATGATCTAGTGGATCGTTTTCTGGAGAGGCCACACAAAATCATTGATGAAATCTTCCACCCTGCACACAGCATCTTTCAGCTGCTCCCATTGGGATAGAGATACAGGAGTATCAGAGCTAACAACACCAGGCTGAGAAGCCGCTTCTTCACACGAGCAGTGAGACTGCTGAACCACCAAAGGACCATCCGAGACTCTCCTATTTACAAATCATTATTTAATTATTTGTATATATGAATACTTGTCCTTCATATGTGGTTTATGTCTGACTGTGTCTCTGTGTTTTGCACCGAGGCCTGGAGAACGCTGTTTCGTCAGGTTGTACTTGTGCAATCAAATGACTTGTTCAGAGGGTGTGTGGGTGGAGAGTAGCACTGGGAAATGCTCTATTCCCACCAGCAGAAGATGTCTGCATCCACTCAAGAGCTGGCAATGGCAAATCCATTTGCAAGGAATGCACAAGTCAGGTATTTGTGACCTGGGAAGGACCTACAGATGTTTTGTTTTGATCCAATCTGGTACTCTGATATGCCAATCAAATATGAGTTGTGTATGTACAGATTTCAGTGATTAAATGATAGGAGGAGAGTTTGGGTTTTCTTCACACATAGCTGGAATGGGCATTGTTTTTGCATGTGTCTCACTGGTAATATGGGACTCCACATTTGATATTTGCATCTAGGTCTGTCGCTTTTTAGAGTAACCAATCAGTGGCTGCTTTGTAACCTGTCACCTAGAAGTTGCCCTAAACCAAATAGAAAGTTTGTGCTGCTGGTTTTGTGGCTCATTGATGGTAGTTGGGCCATGAGAGGTCCTAAGTTCCCGAAATCAATATCCTTGAATTACTTTCTGATATAAAATTTTATCATGGTGGATTGATAATTAAACTATTTATGATAACTTGATGGATTTAAAAAATATGTTCAGGGAGGGGAATCAATGAATGGGAACGAGATTTGAATATTTCAATTCCAGACGAAGTCTGGGATATTATGCTTGATTTGATGAATAATACTTTGTTCTGTGCACGACATTGTCTATTACAATTTAAAGTTTGGACATGTATATTCTATCTCGTTTTTATTCTGATGTTGATCCACTATGTGATAAATGTAACATTTTTGAGCCTCTCAGTCCAAAACGAAAAGATTTTTGGGAACAATTTTTCCAAACTTTATCAGAGATTCTTAGAATTAAAGTGGAACCTTGCCCCTTGCTTTGTTTGGTTATTTTCAAGAGGAAAATATTTCCTTGAACTTAATTCAAAAAAGATAGTAGCCTTCATTTCAACGATAGCCAGAAGAGTAATTCTGATGAATTTGGAAGAAAATTTACCACCAATTTGTATGTAAAGGATACAGGACATTATGTCTTGCTTGAGTTTGGTGAAAATTAGATATGTCATTAAAGAGGTCATGATTGAATTTGAGAAGAAAGGGACTATTATCATAATTTGAATACATAGGCAGGGATGCTCTGAGGGTTTCCTGTCTGTTTTCTGGGAGCTGAGACTCGACTCTTTACATATTTGCTGGTGACAATGTTTAGGGGGGGGGGGGGGGGGGGCAGTAGGATTAGAATGGGGGGTCCTTTTTTTTCTTTGTAAGATAATTTACGATGAATTAAAGTAAGAGGTGAAGTTTTCTAAAGGGAATTTCCATTGTGTGCAAGACAATGTAGAAACTACTTCTGTATTACATTGTATTAAAGCTCTGTGGCTAATGTATTGACTATATGTAACATGTAATATCTCTCTCTTCCAAATTAATAAAAATATATTAACAAGAAAAGAGGTCATGAAGCAGGAGGAATCAGTATTTAACTGCAGACAATAAGTGGATAATGGCAATTGTTATTCTGTTGGCAGTGAGGCCTGAGTGATGTTTCGATTACAGTTGGTGGATGACACAGAATGCGATTTTTAATCTGACGTGGAATCGATGAATGTAAAGTTCAATCTCTGGAGATCTCGGAATGGACAATACAATTGTACTGTAGTTTTTCATCTAACTTTAATTTTTGCAATATAAATTAGCAAATTTAGTATGGATGTGTTGTCACATGTACTAGGGAGAAAGTTCATTACGTGAGTAGTCCAGCTGGTCAACCCAGTCATAGCTTGACAGTAAAAACACAATTTTAAAGCGCAGAGTTACAGAGAGAGATCAGTTTCAAGAGAACACACACAGACTGTATTTTACTCACAAGATTCACTCAGGAGTGACAGTGGTAAATTGTCCTTGAATATGGTGGTGCATGATCTGACATTCATGATTCTTCTTATTGTTAGTATTGTTGTAATAATTTTAATTTGGAATTAAAGAGTATTTTAAAATTAAAGTATAAAAGTGTAGGACTGATGAGAACTAATATTAGGTGACAATAAAATGAACCTTGAACTTCTCCAGCTCCACATACATTCTGACTGTCATTCCAGCCTGGTTAACACCCTCTTAACCAATTATCCATTCACATCTTTGCACTTCCAGGGATACCCAACAAGATGAGATGGAACAGCAGATATTTTACTTAGTCCTCTCTTCCTAATTATGTTATCGTGAACAATTGTAACTGCTGCGACACTTCACCCACCACTTATTGCCAACCAGAAAAATGCCTATTTGTTCTAACTCTCTGCATTCTATTGCTTCATCAATTCTCTAACCATGCTAATATGTTACTTTCAACACCATTCATTCTTATGGATGTCTTTTATGCAGCACCTTATCGAATGCCTTCTGGAAATCCAATTCTACAATATCTGACTGCTCCCCTCTATCCATTGCCCTCCTCTCTCCTCAAAGACCTCCAGTAAATTTGTCAAATGTGATCTTCCCTTCCAGAATTCATGGTGTTTTGCCTGATTGAACTATTTCTATCCTGATATCTGCCTATTTCTTCTTTAAGCATTTTCTGATTACAGATGTTAAGTTAACTGGCCAATATTTACCTCCCGTTTGCCTTCATCCTTTTAAATGGCATGATGTTCACTATCTTTCAATTTGCTGGGATCTACCCAGTGTCCAAAAATTTGGTAAATTATCAAGCAAATCGGCAACTTCAGCAATGTACGGGATTTGGTGTATTTAGGTGGCACCAGCTCATGGGCCTGAAGGGCCTGTTACCGTGCTGCTTGTCTAAATTAATGCAGAACTCTACCTATCTTTTCTGGAGGCCTGGGTCTATGATGTCATGGAGCATCCTATTGTGAACCTTTCAAGGAAGGGGTAGAAGGTCAAGGGTGACAGATAGGTAGAACCTACTCTTTCAGAAATTGTGATGGCTGCAAGTTGGTAGGTAACTTTAGGACAGGTAATCTCAGCCTGTCTTGATGTTTGGTTGCATTATTATTCTGATTTGTTTCTGTCAAATAGTAGATTGAAGTACTGTTGATATGTAGTGATGCATGTTTCCTGACATGTCTTAAAATGCTGTGTTTCAAAACTAATTTGGTCTTTGTGTTATCAAACTTCATGATGTCTGTCAGTACTGTAGGTGTATCATCTATAGTGTCTTTGAGCTTTGTCCTACAGGATTCAGTTTACTTTTTGTTTGTTTAGGTCTTGCACCTAACAATGCTGAAACCCTGTAATTTAATCAGAAAGCCTCCATTAGGTGGCACTTCTAGCCTTTTATTGCCCTGCATTTGGCAGTAGTTCTAGTATGGCTAGGGCCTTGTACTTTGTAATTCCCTTCCTCAATCACTCTACCCCTGTACCACTTTCCTGCTTTTTAAGATCCTCTTTCAAAACTATCTCGTTCACCGATCTTTTAGTCAGGTGGCCCAATAATGTTGATGGGTATCAAATTTTGTTTGATAATAAACTCTGTATCCTGTGTTTAAAATAAAATGCTGAATAAATGCTAATTCATGACATGTTAACTTCTAAACACTTTTGGAAAGTAAAGCTGCAGTGTTTCATTCATGCTTGTATATTCATGAACTCAATTTAGCACCTTGTGTATTCTTAAAAGCTTTTTACTTAATAAGATGGTACTTATTGTTCATTCCCATGGAATTTGACAATAATCCCTGGAGTGTCCTGATCAGTTTGACTGAAAATGGATATTACCTCTCTCTGATTTATTTCATTTTTTTTTACTTTTGCAAATTTGCACATTTCATTGTATAGAGTCTTATTTCATTGCAGTTTGCATTTTTAAAAAGGCTGCATGTTTTTTTTTGCCTTATCTTGAATTCCACCATGTTTAGTCAAGTGCTTGTTGCTGTGCTCTGAACAAAACATTGCCAAAATTGGCTGGCTCTTGTTGTTTGTGAAGATAAAGAAATTTTCTGAACAGGAGAAAGCCATTCACTGTCTTCATTGTCAATCAGTGAAGATCTATCCAGTCCAATCCTGCATGTCTGATCCAGGGTAATTGATCTTTCATCCAATGTAATCTTATGCTTGAAGAAACTAGATCAGCATTAACATGCAAGGCTTCCTCCCTAGCCTTGCATATTTATGCTGATTGAGTTTCTTTTATAAAAGCACAAATAAATGTTTGCATCTCCCACCCTTTCAGCTAATAAAGTTAGCAGATCACTACCACACTCAAGTGATTTTGATTTGGTGGGAGTTCGAACATTTTCTCAAATACATTAAATCTAGTTTCTCACCTCTCCATTGAAAGAAAAGGATCAATTCTATTTAGGCTTTTTGTAATAAATGAATAGACAATAGACAATAGGAGCTGGAGTTGGCCATTTGGCCCGTCGGGCCAGCACCGCCATTTTAGATCATGGCTGATCATTACCATCAGTACCCCTTTCCAGCCTTATCCCCATAACCCTTAACTCCGTTACCCACAAGAGTCTTATCTAACTCTCTTTTGAACATAGTCAGCGAATCCGCCTCTACCACCCTCTGTGGCAGAGCATTCCACAGATTCACACTTCTCTGGGTAAAAAAATGCTTTCTCATCTCCGTCCTAAAGGGCCTACCCTGTATTCTTAAACTATGCCCTCTAGTCCTCGTCTCCCCCATCATTGGGAACAAGTAATCCGACTTCACCTTGTCTATCCCCCTGATGATTTTGTATACCTCAATCATGTCCCCCCTCATCCTTCTAAACTCCAATGGATACAAGTCCAGTTTTCCTAGCCTTGCTGCACATGACAACCCTGCCATCCCTGGAACTAACCTTGTAAATCTGCGCTGCACACCCTCTATAGCTAGTATGTCCTTCCTCAAGTTTGGAGACCAAAACTGGACGCAATACTCCAGGTGGGGTCTCACCAGGGCCCTGTATAACTGCAGAAAGGCGTCTCTGTTCCTATACTCCAATCCCCTCTTTATGAAAGCCAACATTCCATTTGCCTTCTTCACAGCTTTCTGAACCTGCATGCTAGCCTTCAGTGACCGGTGAACAAGTACACCCAGATCCATTTGCACTTCCCCACTCCCTAGCTTGTCTCCATTTAAATAATACTCAGCTTTCCTATTACTTCCCCCAAAATGAATAACCTCACATTTGTTCACATTGAAATTCATCTTCCATTTAGCCGCCCACTCCTCCAGCCTGTCCAAGTCCCTCTGCATTTTCCTTACATCCTCCTCACACCCCACACCGCCACCTAGTTTAGTGTCATCTGCAAATTTGCTCATGTTATTTATAATCCCCTCATCCAAATCATTAACATAAATTACAAATAACTGAGGACCCAACACCGATCCCTGAGGCACTCCATTCGTCACATCCTGCCATTCTGAAAAAGACCCATTTACTCCAACCCTTTGTTTCCTATCTCTTAACCAATTTCCTATCCATGTCAGCACCTTACCTCCAATACCATGCTCCCTGATCTTGCCCACTAGACTCCCGTGCGGTACCTTATCAAAGGCCTTCTGGAAGTCCAAATACACCACATCCACTGGCTCTCCCGAGTCCACCCTCTTTGTCACATCCTCAAAAAATTCCAGAAGGTTAGTCAAGCATGACTTACCCTTAAGGAATCCATGCTGACTAGCCCTTATACTATTATTACTGACTAAGTGTTCTGCTATTTCTCCTTTTATGATGGACTCCAATATCTTCCCCACCACTGAAGTCAGGCTAACCGGTCTATAATTTCCCGTTTTCTCCCTCCCTCCTTTCTTAAAAAGCGGCACCACATCAGCCACTCTCCAATCCTCAGGGACCTCCCCGGAATCTATGAAACTTTGGAAAATGTCGACCAGTGCCTCCACAATTTCCATAGCCACCTCTTTAAGCACCCTAGGATGCAGCCCATCAGGCCCTGGGGATTTATCAGCCCTCAGTCCAAACAATTTACTCATAACCTCCTGCTTCTGGATCCGGATATCCATTAGATCCCCTACCTCCCAGTAAAGTTCCCCAAGTCTCTTGGTACCTCATGACCACTACCCCCTAACTGACTATAACCTATATCCTCCTTGGTGAAGACAGTTGCAAAGTATTTGTTAAATTCCTCTGCCATCTCCTTGTTTCCGGTAATAATTTCACCCTTGCCCATTTTCAAAGGGCCAATTTTAGACCGAACCAATTTCTTCCTCTTCACATACTTAAAAAAGCGTTTGCTATCCTCCGCAATATTATCTGCTAATTTCCTCTCGTACTTCATTTTCCCGTCTCTTATGGCTTTCTTAGTTACCCTCTGATGTTCTTTGAAGGTTTCCCAATCCTCTAATTTCCCACTCCGCTTCGCTATCTTATAATTACTCCCTTTGGACTTGATAATGCACTTGATTTCCTTAGTTAGCCAGGGCTGCCA
Source organism: Narcine bancroftii (assembly GCF_036971445.1). Lineage (NCBI taxonomy): Eukaryota > Metazoa > Chordata > Chondrichthyes > Torpediniformes > Narcinidae > Narcine > Narcine bancroftii. The sequence continues at coordinate 23,409,042 of NC_091469.1, forward strand.
TTTGCATCTCCTAGAGCCTTTCCTCCACTTTGGAATAAATTTGTCCTGAATCCTGTGAAAAATGTCCATAAAAACCTGCCATTTTTCCCCAGTTCTCCTCCCAGCTAGTGTATCTTCCCATTTTAAATGAACCTCAATTAAATTTGCCCTCACCCTTTCAACTCAAAGGAAACAATCAATCTTTCTTCATGATTAAAGTTCTCTAGAATGCACTTTCATGAATGTCAGGCTGCAACAAAATCAATCTCCCCTCCAGCAGCTACATCTATTATCTCCGTTTCTCAGAAAGTTGCTAACATTAAAGGATCCTTTATGGTCTTCCTACCATATTCCCATTATCTTCTTCCACTTTAGTTGGGCAGAATTTTCTTTGGCTTGGCTTCGCAGACGAAGATTTATGGAGGGGTAAATGTCCACGTCAGCTGCAGGCTCGTTTGTGGCTGACAAGTCCAATGCGGGACAGGCAGACACAGTTGCAGCGGTTGCCTGGGAAAATTGGTTGGTTGGGGTTGGGTGATGGGTTTTGCCTCCTTTGTCTTTTGTCAGTGAGGTGGGCTCTGTGGTCTTCTTCAAAGGAGGTTGCTGCCCGCCGAACTGTGAGGTGCCAAGATGCACGGTTTGAGGCGAGATCAGCCCACTGGCGGTGGTCAATGGGGCAGGCACCAAGAGATTTCTTTTGGCAGTCCTTGTACCTCTTCTTTGGTGCACCTCTGTCACGGTGGCCAGTGGAGAGCTCACCATATAACACGATCTTGGGAAGGCGATGGTCCTCCATTCTGGAGATGTGACCTACCCAACGCAGTTGGATCTTCAGCAGCGTGGATTCGATGCTGTCGGCCTCTGCCATCTTGAGTACTACACTTTGTCTTTGTTACACTATACCCTGCAATCTTTGACTTAACAGTACACCCTGCATATTTGCTTTATATTGCTCTACTTTGTGGATAACACACAAAACAAACCTTTTCATCGCATCTCATGACACAAGATGGTAATTCAATTCAAAACGCCCCCTCCAGTGCTGCAGTTGAGTTTCCCTCCAGAGGTAAATTTCAGTACCAACCACTTGCTGTGCATTATTTTTTTCTTGCATCACTTTTGGTGCTTTGTCAATTGTCCTTATTCCATGCCCATGTTTTTGGCCCTCTTCTCATTGGAACAGTTTCCCACTACTCTCCCTATACACATTCATGATTTAAAAATTTTTACTGACTTGATCCAAAGAGAACAATCTCAGCTCTTCTATTTTTTTTCCCCTGTGGCCAGTTCCTCATTTTCCATAGTGTGATGACCAGACATTGGCATCTTTTTGTCTGCTTCTGGCATCTTTAAATGGAACCAAGCTAGGAGTCTTGCATGTTTAAAGTTCCAATTTATTGTTAGGGTACATGTATGACATCACGTACAACCCTGAGATTCTTTTTTCTGTGGGACAGATGTGAATATAGTAATGTGAAAGGGGTGAAGATTCATGAGTGCATTAGATATTATTTGAGTTTCAAGTTGCTGTGGTATATTAATCTTTGTAATTTCAGTAGGAATATTGAGACAAATCAGATTTCTTGATATAGACTACCAATCTAACTGGGTCATCCTGGTGTACTTGGGAGCAATCATACTGAAGGGTTGCTATTCAGAAAATGTACTGTTTTAAACATTAAAACAGTACAGACCCTTCAGCTCTCCATGTTGTGCCAAACCATATAAAATTGCTAAACCTTCTCTACCCTACAGCCCTCTATTTTTCTTTCATCCCTGTGCCTATCTAATACTCTTCTAAAGGCCCCTAATGTTTCAGCCTCTACCACCACTCCTGGCAAGGCATTCCAGGCCTCAACAACTTTCTGTTTTTTTTAAAATAAAACTTACCCCTGATATCTCCCCTATATTTCCCTCCCTTGATCTTATACATATATCCTCTAGTAGTTGCTATTTCCCACCCTAGGAAACCGGTATTGTCTTCTAACTATCTATGCCTCTCATAATTTTGTAGACCTCGATCAAGTCCCCTCTCATCCTTCAACAGTCCAAAGAGAAAAGTTCCAGCTTTGCCAACCTTGTTTCAAGATGTGCCCTCCAATCCAGCCAACTTCCTGGTAAATCTCCTCTGCTCTCTTTCGGTAGTCTCCACATCCTTCCTATAATGAGGTGACCAGAACTGGACACAATACTACAAATGTGGACTCACCAGAGACTTGTAAAGCTGCAACATGACTTCTCTACTCTTATACACAATCCCCCTATTAATGAAGCCCAGAATCTCATAGGCTTTATTTAACTATCCTATCAACATGAGCAACTACCTTGAGGGATGTATGGACATGAACCCCAAGATCCCTCTGTTCATCCACACTCTTAATTAACTGACCATTAACCCCGTACTCAGCACCACCTCACACTTGTCTGGATTGAACTCCATTTGCCATTTTTCTGCCCAACACTACATCCTGTCTCTGTCCTCTTGCAACCTCTGACAACCTTCAGTTCCATCTACAATTCCTCCAATTTTCATGTCATTCACAAACTTACTCACCCAACATTCTGTATCATCACCCAGATCATTTATAAAAATCACCAAGAGACCAAGAACTGATCCCTGTGGCACTCCACTAGTCACTGCCCTCCATGCAGAGTACCTCCCTTCCACCACTACTCTTTGTTGTCTTCCTACAAGCCAATTTTTTAAAAATCCAGACTGATCCCATGCCTCTTGTCCTTCTGGATGATTCTCTCGTGGGGGACCTTATCAAACGCCTTACTGAAATCCATATAGACCACATCTACTGCCCTACCCTCATCAATTTCTTTAATCACTTCCTCAAAGAATTCAATTAGGCTCATGAGGCATGACCTTCCCTTTACAAAGCCATGTTGACTATTCCTGAGTAAATTATACCTCTCCAACTGCTAGTGGATCCTATCCTTAAGAATTCTTTCCAATAGTTTATTGACACGAGACTCACCAGTCTATAATTCCCAGGATTCTCCTTATTACCTTTTTTTAAACAAAGGGACTACATTTTCCATTCCTCTGGCATCTACCCTGTAGCCAAAGAGGATTCAAAGACCATGCTCCTGCAATTTCTTCTCTTGCTTCCCTCAGCAACCTAGGGTATATCTATCCAGCCCCAGGGACCTATCAATCTTGATGTTATTTAGAAGACCTAACACTTCCTCTTTCATAATCACCACATTGTCCACCACATAGTCCTGCTCTATTTCGACTTCATCCTGATCAAGGTTCTTTTCTCTTGTAAATACTGACCCAAAGTATTAATTCAGGACCTCCCCTATCTCCTCCGCTTCTAGGTACATGTTACCTCGTTTACCTTTTAGTGGCCCTACCTTCACTTGCATTGTCTTTCTTTTTTTTACATAAGCATACAATGCTATGGCTTATCCTTAATCCTACCTGCCAAGACCTTTTCATTCCTCCTTCAAGCTCTCCTAATTTTCTTCTTAAGCTCCTTCCTGGCTTCTATATATTTCTCATGAGCCTCATCTGTTCCTTGCTTCCAATATCTAACATAGGTTTGCTCTTCCTCTCTAAATGTTACCTTACCTGCTTCGTCATCCACGTTTCCCTTTTCCTAGTTTTGCAGACTATCAGATGAAAAAAAAACAGATGTAAACAGTACACATGTAAAAGTAGTTCAGGAAAATAAATGAGGATTAAAAAAAAGCTGAAAACCAAATTAAGGTTTATTCTCTGTAATCCTTCTTGATTGTTATTAGCTGTTTACATTGCAGTTCATCTTGCAGTCCTCCGTTCAGCCAGATATTTAACAACAGTATATTGATGAAAGCTTAAAAGTGGAACTCTGGAGTGAGCCTTGAATCCCCATCTCCCTGATTGCAAGAAAGGAGTATAACCACTAAGCTTTGGCTAACTTGTCAATACATAGTTCTATATAAGAAAGAGGGACAATATTTGAGCTTTGAAATATATAAATTAATGATTACTCTGAAGCTTCACTACTACTGTCATGAAGTTATAGCTAAAGCCAGTGGGGTACTTCAGAATTAATCTATATCATTTAAAATGTACTCCAATTCTTTGTACGAAGCTCCTTTGAGATGACTTTATAATATGTGAGATATTGGAATTTTGGAAAAAGTTCAGAGTAAAGCAACCGAGTTTATTTTTATTTTTAAACATTGCTGTTGTCTATTTAACCTTAAAAATGTGTTTCTATAGATATATGTTGGCAAGAATTTTCCACATTTTCTTCTCTGCCAGGAAATTCCTTTTTTTCTATTGGGGAGTGAGTCTGGACTGCAAGAATCTCAGCTGTCTAGGATGGGTCAGGGTATATAGACTGGCAGGCCCAATGTTTTAACGCTCCTCTTATTTCATCATGAGAAAAATTCTCTAGAGTTGCATTTTTTGGGGGAATAATAGAAAAGACACATGAACATTAATTGATTAACTCCAATCTTTGGAGTCTGATTTGAGCCCATAACCATCTCTAAGGAGAGTGTGAACCGCTGAAACATTTAAGATCTTGTCATGTACCTCCTGTTCCAAGCAACTGCAGGGCGAAGCCAGTTCATACATTGGATACGAAATGAGAATATTTAACAGGTCAATTTGTTCTTTGACACTTAGGGCATTTTATCCTTCACGAGAACTTGATGGACACAGTGTCAGTAATTATTAAAAAAAATGGACTTTTTAATCTTTTGGTTTTTTTTTGCCCTGTCTCTGGAGTTGAAGTTTTTAATGATCCAAAAAAATACTATATGTAAGAAAGCTGACTGAGGAGAAAGCGGAAACCTTGTGGGGAGGGGAAAGCTTGAAATTCTTCAGTGTTCTGAAAATCTGGCAAAGATTTGTCAAAGTTTGCAAAAACCAGCCTCCACCTTCTTCTGAACAGTGGAAAAACAATTACTAGAGAAAAGAGGCAAGCAGTGTGTTAACAAAACCTTTGTTCAGCCTCCTCTGCCAGCAGAATTTGGAACCAAAATTGTATAGTCCTGATGGCACCGTAAATGGAAAAATGTTGGTGTATGGCAAATGGAAAGTGTAAGATAGCATTTCGTACTTTTCCACTGATTTTTTTTTATGGAGCAGTTCAAAGTGATTTTGTAAGTAATAGCATTGACTTGGTGAAGGAACAATTTGCTAATACAGGATAAATAATCCTTGTGTTTTCTCTATAAATGCTTTAGAAAAAGTCTCTGCTTGTGGTGGGGGGGGGGGGGGGGGGGTAAAATTGGCGTCTTCAGTACAAGATATTCCCTGTTGGATTTATTAGTGACTTTGAGCAAAACACATTTTGCCCAGAAGTTGTCAGAATATGGAACCTACACCCACAAAGTGTGATGGAGGTGTATATTGAGACATGTTTAAGAAAAAGCTGGATGACATAATCGACCGAGGAAAGAACAGAAGGAAAGGTCCTAGTGTGGGCAACTGAGATTAGTGGAAATGGGCAAAATGGCTGGCATGGACATAGTGGGCTGAAGGGCCTGTTTCTATGCTGTACAACTCTGAAATGCTGATAGCATAAAGGGAGGGGGCCTTATACGTAGCATCAACAATTAGATAAAGTGGCTTGTTTCTGCACCCTAAATGCTATTTTTTTTAGAATTGTTCTACATAGTTGCATACATTGGAGATTTTTAAAAAAAACCTTTTCACATCTTGATAGCTATGTGGCTAGCTTTGACAATGTGAAGACATTTTTATAAAAAAATTTTATGGCACTTGATAGGACTGATTCTGCAAGTTTCAAAGTGTTATGCAGAGTGCACGGTTTTGATCACTATTCTAGCCCCAAGCAGAGGAAATTATACACTACCTCTTTTTATTATTTTTGGAAGCCAAGATTTGGATTGAAGTGTTTGGTCTTTTCAATTGGCCTTAACACCTTCGCATATCTCCTCAGGTGTTTGAGTAGGTTTGTTATGACACTAGAAACTCTCGCAAATTTCTATAGATATGTGGTGGAAAATGTGCTGACTGGCTGCATCACAGTCTACAGTAGCCAGATGTCCGGTTTTAGGCCAGATAGTCTGGCTTTTGAGCACTCTGTCTGGCGCCACCTTGAGCCGGACATTAATTTGCCCTCCATTTGTGGGTGTAGAGACAGAAATGGCAAGGGAGGGGGTACTGTCTTATTAAATGCGGTGTGCCGGGATTTGTAGGCCATGTGCAGCCATGTTTCTTCTTGCGCGCATGCATGAGTGCCGACTGGCGCATTCATGATGCATTGGAGTACCAAGACCAGTGCATACACAGTGAGTTAGTTTACTTCGGCTGGTTGGCACATGTGCAGTGGGCCTGCAGATGGAGGAATGCGTAGTTCTGGCACGAGCGACAGTGCTTCGACATTGAGTGGCGTAGTGGCGGTTTTGAAGGAGGGTGAATGAGGCTCCATATTCATTTCTTTCAGTTCTTTATTTATACTGTATGAATCCATGTGTTTTATGTAATATACAGAATAATAAATAATTGACAGGAAAAAGGCTCCAGCTGAAAATCACAGATTTATGTTAAAATAGCTAGGTTTTTGCTGGATTTATAAAGGCAAAATAAATTTCATGTTAGAATTTTTATTTAATAAAATAACTAAAGTGATCATCTGTTTGCTGGTTTAAATGTTACTGATTTTTTTTTTTTGAAACGTGTATGTGTGTATATGCCCGTGTGTGTGTCCCCGTGCGCGTGTGATAGAGAGAGAGAGAGAGAGAGAGAGAGGAGAGAGAGTGATGTCAGCTGCAGGCTCGTTTGTGGCTGACAAGTCCGATGTGGGACAGGCAGACACGGTTGCAGCGGTTGCAGGGGAAAATTGGTTGGTTGGGGTTGGGTGTTGGGTTTTTCCTCCTTTGTCTTTTGTCAGTGAGGTGGGCTCTGCGGTCTTCTTCAAAGGAGGTTGCTGCCTGCCGAACTGTGAGGTGCCAAGATGCTCGGTTTGAGGTGATATCAGCCCACTGGCGGTGGTCAATGTGGCAGGTACCAAGAGATTTCTTTAGGCAGTCCTTGTACCTCTTTGGTGCACCTCTGTCACGGTGGCCAGTGGAGAGCTTGCCATATAACACGATCTTGGGAAGACAATGGTCCTCCATTCTGGAGACATGACCTACCCAGCGCAGTTGGATCTTCAGCTGCGTGGATTCGATGCTGTCGGCCTCTGCCATCTCAAGTACTTTGATGTTAGGGATGAAGTCGCTCCAATGAACGTTGAGGATGGAGCGGAGACAACGCTGGTGGAAGCGTTCTAGGAGCGGTAGGTATATATATGTATATATTAATTATAGCACCAAGTGGGGGGCATTCATGGGCATTGCACATCCCCAAATGAGTAATTGTGCCCCTATCTGAAGCACGTGATATAAGCATGACCACCCCCCACCCCACTGAGAGAGTCTTTGAATAGCAGTTTGTGCCCCCCTCTAATGCGATCACCTAATGTCCCCCAATTAGACTAGAGGTATAGGTGCCTTAAGACTCGCACCACTAGGTTCAGGAAACACTGTTACCCTCCACCATCAGACTCCTCAATGACAAACTCAATCAGAGACTTATTTAAGGGCACTTATTTGTTTACTTTATTGATTTTTTAAAAATACTCTCTATTGCACAGTCTGTTTGTTTACATTTGTTATCTGTTTACAGTTCTTTATTGGTTTACATGTAGATGCTGTGTACAGTTATTTTGCACTGGCAATAAGTGGTAATTCTGCCTCATCCACAGAAATATAATCTCAGGGTTGTATCTGATGTCATGTATGTACTCTGACAATAAATCTGAAATATTTTGCATGCAAATCCTCATTTGATTTATTTTCCTAAACTTCCTTTACACGTACTGTTTACAATGGTTTACAGTCCTCCTTCTTATGATTCATTATTCAAACTTAAGTTTCCCCAGAACTCTTTTGCTCTTGCCCTAATTCACACTGCTTGTTCACATTTGGCCTTTTCATACAATCAAAAAGCCTGACTGAAAAGGCTGGGATTCTCCGCTCTTACATCAGAAGACTTACCTCCATGAATGCGCCCTGTCCATCTCCAAGGCGCTAGCTTCAATCCCTCTCGGAGGAAGGGTCAGCGGCGGAGCTGAAATGCCGCAGCAAACGGCTGGCTAAGTGCGGGCTGATGACGTCATGGTAACTTTGTCAGCCCGTGACTCATCTCACACCCCTCCCTCCATGATCCCTCTCAGGGCAGGGACAGCAGGTGGGGGCCATCAGGGCAGGGGTGGCCAGTGGGGGCCGTCAGGGGGAAGCTGGGACAGGCTGTAACAGCCTCGCTGGCTGCTCTGGTCTCCAGCACCTCACAGGGCCGCTTGTCGGTGCTAGTGGCTCAATACATAGCAGAACATTGGCCATCTACCCTACTCATAATCCCCTATGCAGCTGGAGCCATTCTGGGAAACGGTTCCAACTGTGTAGGGATTATGGGTAACAAAGTCAGCCATTGCTCAGCATGTACGTATGGCTTCATGCACCAGTAGCCACGTCTCCTGAAAGCTACATCAACACCCCCGCCATCTCCAGGGGACATTTGAGCAGACTTTCGCAGCGTAAAAAAGTAAGAAATACCTTTTCATTCGGCTTTTAAGCCAGCCTCAATGCAGAGGCCGACTATGAAAAGGCCTAATGAATTCCAGTTCCTTGAACCTGACCACCTCATTTTCATAATCAACGGTCAATCTCTTTACACCTCCATCCCCCATGCAGAAGGTCACAAAGCCCTTTTTTCTTTCTTGACAAGAGACTTAACTGTCCCCCTCCTCCACCACCCTCCTCCGCCTGGCAGAACTTGTTTCCACCCTCAATAACTTCTCCTTTGACTCCTCCCATTTTCTCATAATCAAAGAAGTAGCCATGTATACCCACATGGGTCCCAGCTATCCCTGCCTGTTTGTACCCACATGGGTCCCAGCTATCCCTGCCTGTTTGTATCCACATGGGTCCCAGCTATCCCTGCCTGTTTGTACCCACATGGGTCCCAGCTATCCCTGCCTGTTTGTACCCACATGGGTCCCAGCTATGCCTGCCTGTTTGTACCCACATGGGTCCCAGCTATGCCTGCCTGTTTGTACCCACATGGGTCCCAGCTATGCCTGCCTGTTTGTACCCACATGGGTCCCAGCTATGCCTGCCTGTTTGTACCCACATGGGTCCCAGCTATGCCTGCCTGTTTGTACCCACATGGGTCCCAGCTATGCCTGCCTGTTTGTGGGCCTTGTGAACAATCCATCCTACAAGCCAACACAGGCAAGGACACTCAAATTATTCTCTGATACATTGCCTTTATCTCATGTTCCATCTCTGTTGTATCTGCTTTCAAGATGATGTCTCCTTGTCTAGATCATCTGAAGTCTTCCTGCTTCCAAAAATGTGGCTTCCACTCCACCACCATCATCTCAGCCCTTCCCCATTTACTGCTCATTTGCCCTGGCCTCCTCTGCTCCCAGGCACAACAAAAAAAAGATTCCCCTTGTTCCCACCTACCACCCTCCTCATCCTGTATCATTTCCGTCACACATCTTCCCCTCTCCTGTCCTCTCTGCCTTCTGTGGGGACCACTCCCTCTGTGACTTCCTTGTTCACTCATCCTATTAATCACCCCCTTGACATTTTCCCCTGCAGTCACAAGATGCGCCACAAACACTTCCCTTGACACCATCCGGGGCCCCAAACAGTATTTATTTGTGAATCTGAGGGAGTCATCTACTGCATCCAGTGCTCCATTCACAGAGTCTCACCCCTCCCCTTGTTTGCTGGTGTACCCTCCATCCCTTATCCACCTATTACCTCCTGCCTGTGGAACTGTGTTCCTCCCCCTCCCCCACCATTTTGTCTACATTTTGTTCATATGTTGTTTATGTATCTTTATCTTTGCTATTTGACCTGCTGTTTCTCCCAACAATGAGTTTTTACCCACTATCAATTGCATTTCTCACAGTCCTTTTTTTCATTATCCTTGTATTCAAGTTTCATAATGTCTTAGCCCCCACTTTTCTTTGTAATTTCCTCTTGCTCTGCACTCCTCTGGAACTTTGATCCTACCCAACCAGCTGCAGCTCAGTGGTTCTAGCTTTAGCCCCAGAATTTCACCCCCTAAACTTCGCAACCTTACCCTTTGCTTGAAGAAGCACCTTGAAATCTGTGCCTCCAAGCATAATATTTAAATATTTATCATGTACTTGAAAGAAAATGCGACTTAAATGCAAGCTATTGCATTGAATTTCACCATTCTTCCTTTCAGAGGTTAATGTTAATTGACTTTGTGTTGAAAATAACACCACGTTCTTTCATAGATGTTGTTACAGTAGCTTTTCAAACAAATTTTGCAGATTATGCTTGCACAATTTACTACAGAGAACAACAACAGTGAGTGCTGTTATTGTACTGTATAAATCCATGTATGATGCATCAGTGGCCAAGAACACAAACTGTTCCTTCGATGCATGTCAGTGAATGAATCCATTCTTTGAAATAAGACTAATCCACCCCCACTCCCTTTCTCCCTCCCCCCTCCCCCTCTCCCCAACCACAGCAGTGAAACAAACCATTTGACTGGCTTAGAAGCTTCAATTTTGAAATACGTTCCACCTCACTTTGAAAATGGCCTGACATGCAATTTTTAAAAATTAATACTTTGGCTGTAGTTTTTTTAAAAATATATTTTTTAAGCCATTCTTTCCCCTGACCATACAAAAAACAATTTCAGCATTGCATAAAGTAAAGGATATGCAAAATCCTTTGGCATGGATCTACAATTGTTATCCTTGAAAGTAGAAGTTTTTCTCGGTGGTAGCTACATAATGAAGGCAGAATGTCTTAAATTTTTTTGCCCTTAATACTTGCATGTGTATCCAGTGTGATTATAATTCTTCTTCTTTGGCTTGGCTTCGCGGACGAAGATTTATGGAGGGGTAATGTCCACGTCAGCTGCAAGCTCGTTTGTGGCTGACAAGTCCGATGCAGGACAGGCAGACACGGTTGCAGCGGTTGCAAGGGAAAATTGGTTGGTTGGGGTTGGGTGTTGGGTTTTTCCTCCTTTGTCTTTTGTCAGTGAGGTGGGCTCTGCGGTCTTCTTCAAAGGAGGTTGCTGCCCGCTGAACTGTGAGGCGCTAAGATGCACGGTTTGAGGCAAGATCAGCCCACTGGCGGTGGTCAATGGGGCAGGCACCAAGAGATTTCTTTAGGCAGTCCTTGTACCTCTTCTTTGGTGCACCTCTGTCTCGGTGGCCAGTGGAGAGCTCGCCATATAACACGATCTTGGGAAGGCGATGGTCCTCCATTCTGGAGACGTGACCTACCCAGCGCAGTTGGATCTTCAGCAGCATGGATTTGATGCTGTCGGCCTCTGCCATCTCGAGTACTTCGATGTTGGGATCTACAATTGTTATCCTTGAAAGTAGAAGTTTTTCTCGGTGGTAGCTACATAATGAAGGCAGAATGTCTTAAATTTTTTTTGCCCTTATTACTTGCATGTCTATCCAGTGTGATTATAATTCTTCTTTCTTTGGCTTGGCTTCGCGGACGAAGATTTATGGAGGGGGTAAAAAGTCCACGTCAGCTGCAGGCTCGTTTGTGGCTGACCAGTCCGATGCGGGACAGGCAGACACGATTGCAGCGGTTGCAAGGGAAAATTGGTTGGTTGGGGTTGGGTGTTGGGTTTTTCCTCCTTTGCCTTTTGTCAGTGAGGTGGGCTCTGCGGTCTTCTTCAAAGGAGGCTGCTGCCCGCCAAACTGTGAGGCGCCAAGATGCACGGTTTGAGGCGTTATCAGCCCACTGGCGGTGGTCAATGTGGCAGGCACCAAGAGATTTCTTTAGGCAGTCCTTGTACCTTTTCTTTGGTGCACCTCTGTCACGGTGGCCAGTGGAGAGCTCGCCATATAATACGATCTTGGGAAGGCGATGGTCCTCCATTCTGGAGACGTGACCCATCCAGCGCAGCTGGATCTTCAGCAGCGTGGACTCGATGCTGTCGACCTCTGCCATCTCGAGTACCTCGACGTTAGGGGTGTGAGCGCTCCAATGGATGTTGAGGATGGAGCGGAGACAACGCTGCTGGAAGCGTTCTAGGAGCCGTAGGTGGTGCCGGTAGAGGACCCATGATTCGGAGCCGAACAGGAGTGTGGGTATGACAACGGCTCTGTATACGCTTATCTTTGTGAGGTTTTTCAGTTGGTTGTTTTTCCAGACTCTTTTGTGTAGTCTTCCAAAGGCGCTATTTGCCTTGGCGAGTCTGTTGTCTATCTCATTGTCGATCCTTGCATCTGATGAAATGGTGCAGCCGAGATAGGTAAACTGGTTGACCGTTTTGAGTTTTGTGTGCCCGATGGAGATGTGGGGGGGCTGGTAGTCATGGTGGGGAGCTGGCTGATGGAGGACCTCAGTTTTCTTCAGGCTGACTTCCAGGCCAAACATTTTGGCAGTTTCCGCAAAGCAGGACGTCAAGCGCTGAAGAGCTGGCTCTGAATGGGCAACTAAAGCGGCATCATCTGCAAAGAGTAGTTCACGGACAAGTTTCTCTTGTGTCTTGGTGTGAGCTTGCAGGCGCCTCAGATTGAAGAGACTGCCATCCGTGCGGTACCGGATGTAAACAGCGTCTTCATTGTTGGGGTCTTTCATGGCTTGGTTCAGCATCATGCTGAAGAAGATTGAAAAGAGGGTTGGTGCGAGAACACAGCCTTGCTTCACGCCATTGTTAATGGAGAAGGGTTCAGAGAGCTCATTGCTGTATCTGACCCGACCTTGTTGGTTTTCGTGCAGTTGGATAATCATGTTGAGGAACTTTGGGGGACATCCGATGCGCTCTAGTATTTGCCAAAGCCCTTTCCTGCTCACGGTGTCGAAGGCTTTGGTGAGGTCAACAAAGGTGATGTAGAGTCCTTTGTTTTGTTCTCTGCACTTTTCTTGGAGCTGTCTGAGGGCAAAGACCATGTCAGTGGTTCCTCTGTTTGCGCGAAAGCCGCACTGTGATTCTGGGAGAATATTCTCAGCGACACTAGGTATTATTCTATTTAGTAGAATCCTAGCGAAGATTTTGCCTGCAATGGAGAGATTATAATTAGAACAGACGAAATAGGACATTCGTTTGTTGTCATTCACTGAACCCACTGAATATTTCACAGCAGATGCCATATCACTGGCCTTCCACTCAGCTCTGGATCCCTAAACAATAGCACATATGTATCAGACGACTCTTCATCGATTATAGCTCAGCTTTCAACATCATCAGTGCTGGCCAACAAGCTTCAAAACCTTGGCCTGTGCAGTTCCCTTTGCTACTGGACTCTTGGCTTACTCATCAGGTCCAGTCAGTTTGAATCAGAAACAATATCTCCTCACCAACATCAATGCAGGCACACCTCAAGGATGCGTGGTTAGCCCACTGCTCTACACGCTCTACACCTGTAACTGTGGCTAGGCACATTTCAAATGCTGTCTACAAATTTGACAATGAAACCAAGGTCATCGGCAGAATCACAGATAGCAACGATGAAGCGTACAGGAGGGAGATGATCAGCTAGTTGAGTGGTGTCCCAACAATCTTGCACGCAATGTTAGCAAAACTGTGGAGCTGATTGTGGACTTCAAGAGGGGGAAATCCGAAGAACATGTACCAGTCAACATCTTTGAGGATCTGTCCTTGTTCATGCAATTATGAAGAACGTTCACAAACAGCTATACTTCATGAGGAGTTTGAAGAGATTTGGTATGTCACCAAAGACTCTTGCAGATTTCTACAGGAGAGAAAGGAGTCTCCTTGGAGAGCATTCTAACCAGTTGCATCACAGTCTGGTGTGCAGGTGCTAATGCATAGGACAGGAAAAAACTGCAGAGAGTTGTGAACTTGGCCTATGCCATTATCACTCCAATATGGCACTCCAATGAGGATATCTACAAGAGGTGGTGTCTTAATAAAGCAGCCTCTTTCCTCAAGGACCTTCACCAGTCAGGCCCTGTCCTCTTCACACTGCTACCATCTGAAAGGAGGTACACAATTCAGATTTCTGAATGGAGAAAGAACCACAGACAATTTCTCTCATCTTTGAACTAATTTATTTATTTAATTTTAAATGCAATTTATAGTAATATTCATTCGCACTGTAATGCTGCAAAACAAAAAATTTTGTGACATGTTAATGACAGTACATTCTGATTCTGTCTATATTATTAATTGGGAAAAAAAAGAGAAAAAAATTTTTCTAAACTAAGAATCAACCCACTCTATGAGGGCTGCTGGCCAAGTTAAGGAGTTGACTACTCATAATAACAATGGGGTTATTAAAAAAGACCAATAATCTAAATGTTTTGATAGTAATTGAGAAAAGGACCCCAAAGAGAAGAAAGTTAAAATCCATTGCAGTAGAAACACCTAATGTTTTTTTTTCTGGAGACAGACATGCCATTACCATCCAACAACCAATGAGTATGAGTGGGAGGGACAGCATTTTTCCATCTCTGCAAAATGGCCCTTCGAGCAATGAGGGAAGCAAACGCCACTAGTACGATGTGAAAAAGTTGGTATTAAACTCCAAAGTGGAAAAAAAAGGGTGAATACCCCTCACTAGAAATTAGACACAGGACATAACCAAAATATATAACACTCATCTTCTCTTTATGCTAGACATTCATTAATACAATTTAAAGTTCTCCATCGGGCCCATTTTTCCAAGGTTCAGTTAGCTAAATTCTGTCCTAACATCCCCTCTAAATGTGATCCATGCATAACTGAGAAAGGTACTGTGCTGTTTATCTAAATATAAAAATGACTTTAAAATGTTACATTTGTTCACAATATTCATTCAACCTGGTATCACTTCTTTATATTCCCAAACGTTCTTCGGGCTTGCCTATTCTTGCAGGTGGATATCAATGACATTTTCTTGAGAAGCAGGGGTGTTTTTACTGTATTTTGGGGGGCCAGCGTTTATAGCACGGCAGCCACTGGACCAGATCACTTCGCTATTTTTACTTGGCATTTGCGGGGGGTCTTGATGTGTCCAATTGGCCTCGATCTTCCCAATATTGTAACAGAATGTCAGCAACGTGCTTTGGGAGGTCTTTAAAAGCAAGGGGATAAAGGAGATGTTCTTCTGTCGTTTGCAAGTGGAGAGTGGGAGAGGGGAAGGAGAGTCGAGATCTTCTCGAGGAGCAGAGAAATGCTTGCAAAGATTAAAGCAGAAAAAAAATAAAAACAGAAAATCCTATTGAAATATTAGATTTTTTTAAAATTGCTATCAACATTTAGGGTATTTTTGTTTAAAGACGGCAAGTTTTGAAGATGGAGAAGCTGCAGCTGGGAGGAGGAGAGCCAGGTGGCTCCTTCCTGGTTCCTGGGGGTTGGGAATCCCTTGGTCAGCGAGGGCGGTTGAGCACCTGTAGATTTCCAACTGGGCTGTGAGGTTCCAAGGCCAGGCAAGTGTTAGGGCAGAAAAAAGGGGTTCTGGTCATTCCTGCGCACGGTGCTCTGGTTCCAGCCTCTCTTTGCGCCTCCGCTGCGACTCGCAGCCTTCGCTGTTCGCCTGCTCCGGGAAGCAGCCTGGGACTCGCTGGATGCCCGTGGTGCTGGGCTGCACCTGCTCCCCGCGGGTGAAGGCATTCACCGCAGTCCCGGCACAAGTGCTGCAGTTGAACGTGTTACACCCCCCTCTCTTCCTCTCCCCCACCGCCCCTGTTAATTTTGCATGAATCGCACGGTGACTTCAAACTTTGCTGGTAGCACCAGGTGACTCAATTCTTCCCCCGCAAGTATCATGCAGAATAGATGAACTGTTCGCTGAGTGAGTTTTGTTTTTAAATAACTTGGGCTTCTCCTTCAGGCGAAAACGTTGGTTGAAAGTCTCGTCCTATCCTTACGAGGCCGCTCCGCCAGTTGTCCCGGAGCTCGGAGAGAGCAAAACAAACGCCGCAGTGGCTGAAAGTTTGAATAATAGAGAACTCGGCAGATCTGACAACATCCATGGGTAGACAGTGGTAGACAATGCTCTCCAGCCCCCTACCATGGGCTCAAAGCCCTTCCCGCATACATTGGAGGCTTATTCTTCCACCCCCATCCCCGCCCCAGTGGAGAGACCTAATGCAGAGATCATATGAAATGTGAAGTGGAGGACCTGGCCTCTCTCTTGCCGGCCCATGCCAACAAATTTACTGGAAGGTCTAGGATTACGTCTCTGGTATCTCGGATGATACTTGGCCGTCAGACACATAATTGGGTCACTTGTCTCGTGTCCATTGTGGTTTATTAATGTGCTCCACTTCATCAGTGGTTGCCTCTCAGGTGAAAGTTAAATCACTGGCTGCAAAGCATTTTGGCATATGTTTAAAATAGAAGCTGAATTTATTGTCATGAACATGTCATGAAGTTCATTGTTTTGTGACAGCATTGCAGTGTAAATGTTGCTTTAAATTACATTTTAAAATGAGTAAGAGAAAACGAGGTTGTCCATTCAAACAACTGATGGCAGATGACAAAAAGGTGTGCTTGTGCCACTGGGTGTTTGTCTTCAGCCTCCTGTACCACCTTCCCAATGGTAACGTGATGAAGACAGATAGCCTGGGTAGTGAGGGCACATGAGGGTAGAGACTCCTTTCTTAAGACACCATGTCTTGTACATGTCCTCAATGGAGTGAAAACTGATGCTGGCTGAGTTCACAACTCTGTCGATTTTTCCTGTCCTGTGCATTGGCACCTCCATACCAAACAGTGATACAACCAGTTAGAATGGTCTCCACTGTACACCTGTGGAAATTTGTAAGGTTCTTGGGTGACTCCTCAAACTCCTCACGAAGTCTTCTTTGTGATTGCATCAACGTGGAGGCCCCATAGAGATGTTGACACCCAAGAACTTGAAGTTCTTACACTGTTAACCCCTCCATGAGGACTCATTTGTGTTTTCCTGATATCCCACTCCTGAAATCCACAATCCTTTTATTTGGTTCATGTTGAATGTAAGGTTGTTGCTGTGACACCACCGAACAAGTCGACCTATCTCCTCTTGCATGCTTCCTTATTGCCGTCTGTGATTCTGCTGACAACCGTGGTGTCATTGGCAAGTCTGTGGATGGCATTTGAATTGTGTGTCGCCACACAATCATGGGTGCAGAGCAGTGGGATAAGCACACACCCTTGAAGTGCGCATGTGTTGATTGTCAGGGAGGAGATGTTGTTTCCTATTCATACTGACTGCTCTACTGATGGAGGAAGTCAAGGATCCAGTTGCAGAGGCCCAGGTTTTGGATCTTGTTTTCCAGCACTGAGGTTGTGTTGGTGTTGAAAGCTGAGTTGTAGTCAATTAAAAATCACCTAATGTTCATGTTATTGTTGTCTAGTTGATCCAGAGCTGAGTGGAGAGCTATTCATACTGCATCTGCTGTGGAGCAATTGTGACGGTAGGCGAATGGCAGTGGATCCAGATCCTTGGGTACGAGTTCATTCTGCCCATGACCAACCTCTCAAAGCATTTCATCACAGTAGATGTGAGTGCCTCAGGACAAAAGTCATTGAGGCAGCTCACTCTCTTCCTCTTGGGAAATTTGCAGGGAATTTGGGAACCTCCAACTGCAGCAATCAATGAGAAATTGAGAATGTTTGCAAGCACCACTCCGAGTTGGTTGGCACAGATTTTCAGTAGCCTGCCAGGGACGCCATCAGGGTCTCACACCTTGGAGGGTTCACCTTTTTGAAGAATGCTCTGATGTTTGTCTCAGCGACAGATTTCGCAGGGTCGTCAGGTTCTGTAGGGATTCTCATAGTTACCATTAAGTTCTCCTTTTCAAAGTGAGCACAAAAGTGTTCAGCTCATTGAGTAGTGAAGCATCACAGCCATTTATAGTGTTCAGCCTCGCCTTGTAGGATACAATAGCCTGCAATCCCTGCCTTTGCTGCCAATTATCTGATTGTCTCTTGTTTTCCCCGGAATTGCCTCTGGTGCTGAGATGGCCTTCTGCAGGTCGTACCTGGACTTCCTGTAGAGATCTGGATCACTGACCTTTAAAAGCCATAGACCTCACCCTCAGCAGGTTGCAAATCTTTTGATTGATCTATGGCTCCTGGTTGGGGTACTCCAAGTGTATACCCATGGACGCGCGCGCGCACACACACACACACACACACACACACACACACACACACACACACACACACACACACACACACACACACACACACACACTTATCCACGCAGTTCTTGATGAAGTTGGTAGCATCTATGGAATATTCATTCAAGTTTGAGGATGAGTCATTGAATATAGTTCAGTCCACCAATTCAAAGTTCAGATTTTTTTTCTGTTTAACACAATGGTTGTATTTGGAATGTACTTGTAAATAGGTCCTGATTACAGTCCAATTAACTGGTTACTAGGCAACAATCTGTTACTGCCTCTATAAACTAAGTAAAAATTCAAAAACTGGTTTTGCATTTATGTTCTGATTTTAAATTAAAAATTATTTAAACTTTATAATAGCAAAAGGAAAACAGTTTAAACTACATAAAGGAGTGGTCATCAAAAGATTAATAAGAGAAACCAAAAAACTGCAGATTTTGAGAGCGGGGGAGGAGTGAGAGCGAGATTCTTCCCCTATCTCCCTCTCCCTTTCCTCCAGCTCCCAACCCCTTTCCCTCTCCCCCTGCCTCTTCCTAGTTTTTTCCTCTTCTTCCCCACCCCCCCATCATTTTATTCCAGCACCTACCTGCTTTTTGCTCATACCGTGATGAAATTATCGTCCGAACTGTAGGTTACATATCTTTGCTATGTAAGAAACGCTGTGTGACCTGCGTGTATTTCTCCAGCACTTTTGTGTATTGTCCAACAGCATTCCAATGTTTTCACTCACAATTTTGGGATACTCCCAAGTACTTTTTGGTTGCTGATATTTTTGAATTCGACTCAAGGTAATGGAGACATGGCAATCGGTTGCAATCGGTTTGTATGTGGGGGAAATTCATTCATTCAGGTTGTCTGTTTTACTGGCATTTATTGGTTTGTAGGGCAACCACACAGCTCCCCAGTTCTCTTTTGTGGGTGGGTGGGTGGGTGGGGGGGAACAAAAGTAGAGATCAGATATTTTGTATTGAGCAGAGAGAGCTGAAAGCAGTATCTTCAACAGTGCAGTGGAGTGAGAGAGAAGATTATTGTGCTTGAGTGCCTCGAATCTGTCTGCAAATCACAACCTTCAGATGATGATGAGTGTTTTTTCCTGTTTTGGAAGAGAACAAAGTTGAAGATTTTTGAAAAGAGGGAGTTAATCTGCAGAAGTCTGACTAAGTGTTAGGGTGAAGGGAGAATTGTACAGTGCATTGACATGGCACCTTTTGGGATTGGGCATTTCACCATTAGTTTCTGTTGGACCCCTGCTGCAACACCTTAAAATCATCTTTAATTAAGAGCTGATATTGTTGTGCAACAGGGTCAAATGTGGAACTTTTTTTCAATGAGATAGGAGCTTTGAGAATGAACAAGCGAAGTATTGCAGATGGAGGGAGAATGGGTAGAGGTTTTGGAGATGAGTGGTTTTAATACAGGTGGAAGTAGAGAGAATATCATAAACAGCTACAACGTGCAATAATTTGTCGTTTAATCTTTTCGATTTAAGTCACAATGATAATAGTGGATCAAAGCTCTACATGTAAAAAGCCATATAAACTTTTAACATTTTGCACCACTATCTGTGGTAAAAAAGAGAACTAGAGCATTACACAAAGTGCTGGAGAAACTCAGTGTGTCAGTCAGGCATCAGTGGAAAGCTCGTAATAGCCTCTTCTACGTCAGGGAAACTGGACACAGTTTGGGGAATTGCTTTGTTGAAGACTGCTGCTCGGTTCACTGCAACAGCCAAGATTTCCTAGTGGCCAGCCACTTAAATTTCACTTTCCATTCCCACACTGACATATCCATTCTTGGCCTACTGTACTGCCAAGTTGAGGCCACACATAAATTGTGGGAACGGCACCTTTGATGCTGTTTTGGCAGTCTCCAATCAGACAACATCAATATCAATAGACTTCTCCAATTTATGATAGCCCTTCACCCCATCTTATTGACCTCATCCCATTCTTCTTTTCTCTTATCTCCTTGACCCATTCCTCTTTTCTCTTATCTTCCTGACCCCATTCCTCTTTCTCTTTCCTTCCCTTTTACCTCCCCCAAGCCTCCCCGCCTGCCTGTCATTGACACCTTGCTTCCTCCAGACCTCACCCCTTTCCTTCCTTCTTCCTATCAGAGAGCACCTTTCACAGGCCTCTCTGCCTGTTCTGTCATCACCTCTTTGGCTCCTTTCATTTTCCCCCCTCTCCTGTTTTCACCTATCACCTGCCAGCCTGTGCCAGCTAGTTTTATTAGGGTATCTGTCTGATTTTGCTATTCCTGTTGAAGGGCTTTTGACCTTAAAGGTTGATAGTCTGTTGCTTTCCATGAATGACCTGCTGAGTTCCTACAGCATTTTGTGTGTTGCACAAACTATATGTTCTGAGAAGAATTGATATGCAAATATTGTGGTAAGTCAACCGTCAGATAAGACGGTCCCCATTTTCAGCCTCATTTTCATGGTTTAATCATATATCGGGCATATAAGTTGACCCCACACCCCCCCCCACCCAATTTTTTGCAAGGAATATGCCAGAAACTGGTCGAGTCTTCCAGCAACCACCCAATCTTTGTTACAACACCCAATCATCAACTAACAAATCTGTAAATTAAGCAAGCAGGGTTGGGTCCAAGTCTTTAGCATCGGCTGAAATCGGCAATGGTGACTCCACTCTCAACATAGGATGCAGTGCCGTCCACATTGAAGAAGTTGCCTCGCTGCCCAAGTGTGCTCAGTGAAGGAACCACAGCTTTTTGAGTGCTTTTTAAGGGTTTCAAGACTCGACTTGCACGCTGAAGTATATGGTTCAGATTGTGTAGTTCCATCAGAACTGGATCCACTTCTAATGACAGGTCATTAGCCAAAAAGGATTTCTGATGCTGCTTGACCTGCTGAGTGTTTCCAGCATTTTCTGGTTTTTTTTAATTTGAAATAGGCGTTGTGGCTGTATGGATTTTGCTGGGCCTGATTTGTCTTGAAGAACTAGCCTGTGGCATTAGTGATTTTTACATTTTTCACTGTTTTGATAATGAGTTTATCGTCATACACATTGTACAATGTATAGGTAGGCACCAAAATTCTTTCTTACTGTAGCCATTTAAAGAAAAACTGTAATACAGGTACACGATCCTTTATCCGGAACCATTGGGGGGACAGTGTGTTCCAAATTTCGGATTTTTCCGGATTTTGGAAAGCCAGATTTAAGCCCTCTCGAATTGTGCTGCCTTATCCACCCCCACCCCCTTTGTCGCCCTGCCATCTCCCCCCCCACCCCCCTTCACCTGCCCGACTCGTGCTGCCGGTCTCTTGGCCATCTGACTCGTGCTGCCAGTCTCCCCCGGCTGCCCGACTCGCGCTGCCGGTCTTCCCCCCCCCCCCACTTGCCCACCCACAAGGCACAATAGACACAAAAGGTAGATAATATTCATAGTAATTCTCTTGCAAAAAGGTGTCTTGCAATAGTGCAGACAGGTTCAGGAGTCTGAAAGCTATTGAAAATAAACTGTTCTTGAACGTAAAGGTGCTGGTTTTCAAGCTTCTGTGCATTCTGCCTGAAGGTAGTAGTGAGAAGAGATTGTGACCTGGATGATATGGGGGGGGGGGGTCCCTTAGGATGTTGGCTGCCTTCCTGAGGCATTGTCTTACATAGGAGCCTCCAGTGGATAAGAGGTTGAAGCCTATGATGGACCTGGCTATGTTTGCTACCTTCCACAGACTTTTGCGTTCCTTGGCACTTGTATTGCCATGTACTTCCCATAGTGTGCCAGTGTAGAATGATCTGATATGCCCAATGTCCTTGGATTCCTTAGAAAGTAGAGGCATTGGTGTGCCATCTTCACTGTTGCCTCAATGTGCTAGCTTCAGGAAAGGTCTTCTGAAATATGGACTCCCAGGAACTTGAAGGTTCTGACTCTCTATTTTAATGGAAGTTGCGTAATCAAATACTTTTCCAGCTAAGGTTCATCAACAAACCTGGTATTAATATTGGAGAGCTTGCAGCGAACCAGCCGGTGGTCAGTGTGGCATTCCGCGCTAGGCATGACCCTGGTGTGGAGCACATCTCGTTTGTCACTTTCTCGCACCAGGATGTAGTCCAGGAGGTGCCAGTGTTTGGATCGGGGATGCATCCAGGTGGTCTTAAGGCTGTCCCTCTGCTGAAAAAGAGTGTTTGTAATGACAAGCCGCTGTTCTGCGCAGAGCTCCAACAGGAGGCGCCCATTGTCGTTGCACTTGCCGACGCCATGCTTGCCCAGGATTCCTGGCCAGGTTTCTGAGTCTTTGCCGACACGAGCGTTGAAGTCGCCCAGGATGACAACCTTGTCGGCTGTAGGGGTGCGTTGGATGAGGTTGCGCAGGTCGGTGTAGAACCATCCGGTACCGCACGGATGGCAGTCTCTTCAATCTGAGGCGCCTGCAAGCTCACACCAAGACACAAGAGCAACTTGTCCGTGAACTACTCTTTGCAGACGATGCCGCTTTAGTTGCCCATTCAGAGCCAGCTCTTCAGCGCTTGACGTCCTGCTTTGCGGAAACTGCCAAAATGTTTGGCCTGGAAGTCAGCCTGAAGAAAACTGAGGTCCTCCATCAGCCAGCTCCCCACCATGACTACCAGCCCCCCCACATCTCCATCGGGCACACAAAACTCAAAATGGTCAACCAGTTTACCTATCTCGGCTGCACCATTTCATCAGATTCAAGGATCGACAATGAGATAGACAACAGACTCGCCAAGGCAAATAGCGCCTTTGGAAGACTACACAAAAGAGTCTGGAAAAACAACCAACTGAAAAACCTCACAAAGATAAGCGTATACAGAGCCGTTGTCATACCCACACTCCTGTTCGGCTCCGAATCATGGGTCCTCTACCGGCACCACCTACGGCTCCTAGAACGCTTCCACCAGCGTTGTCTCCGCTCCATCCTCAACATCCATTGGAGCGCTTTCATCCCTAACGTCGAAGTACTCGAGATGGCAGAGGTCGACAGCATCGAGTCTACGCTGCTGAAGATCCAGCTGCGCTGGATGGGTCACGTCTCCAGAATGGAGGACCATCGCCTTCCCAAGATCGTGTTATATGGCGAGCTCTCCACTGGCCACCGTGACAGAGGTGCACCAAAGAAAAGGTACAAGGACTGCCTAAAGAAATCTCTTGGTGCCTGCCACATTGACCACCGCCAGTGGGCTGATAACGCCTCAAACCGTGCATCTTGGCGCCTCACAGTTTGGCGGGCAGCAACCTCCTTTGAAGAAGACCGCAGAGCCCACCTCACTGACAAAAGGCAAAGGAGGAAAAACCCAACACCCAACCCCAACCAACCAATTTTCCCCTGCAACCGCTGCAACCGTGTCTGCCTGTCCCGCATCGGACTTGTAAGCCACAAACAAGCCTGTAGCTGACGTGGACTTTTACCCCCTCCATAAATCTTCATCCGCGAAGCCAAGCCAAAGAAAGAATATTGGAGAGCTCTGCACAGGGCACGGAAAGATATTAGTTTAGTAGGATTCATGAGTCTGCCCCCTCTGATTTTAACTCTTCATTTCTGCACTTTTCTTTTATCTGTATTTGCCTATGTTAACCTGGTGAACTTCATTTAACTTCAGGAGTTCAAACATTAAATGGATGAAATTACAAAGAAATAGGAATTTTGCATGTAATCAGTTTTTCCTTTGCAGTTTGTTGCAGCTTTTAGTTCTGCCTCTCCTATTAACAGCCAAAGTTTGCACCTCAACCAAAATTACCATCTTCAATGTCAAATTTCTGCTTGTAAGAACTTGTGGGCAGTTGCCTGCCAGGTTTCCAGCATTGAAACTCTTCAAAAGTAAAATGCTTGTGATCCCAAGATCCTGAATACTGTACGAAAGGCCTGACGCCTGACATGGGTAATGCCAGATCAACTATATTATTCATTGACAATTGTGGGGGCCTTGTATAATCCCACCTTGAAGTAAATGTGTGTTTCTCTATTTGGTAGACTGTCAAAAATTGCTCAGGCAATGAATGAATAACTGATATTGCAGTCAATGACTGGGACCTCAAGCTGGTTTAGATTCTGTGACAAAAAATGTCAATCTTTTGAAAACTGAAGGGTTTCATCCAAGTGATGATTAATTTGAAAGCTTTGCTTGAGCTCTGAAATTAGATTCTCAATGCATATTTTGTGTGATGGTTTGTAGAGACGAGAACTGGAGAGCAAGGATGAAGGGTGAAAGGTGAAATGTTTCAAGTTTATTATCATCTCTGCCTGTACATATACAACCAGAAGAAACAGCGTTTCTCTGGGCCATGGCGCGCATAATAATCACGTTACATAAAAGATATAATTTAAAATAAATATTTTGGAATGGTTTACTTAGTTGCAGAACAGTTACATCAATCTCACCGTCTGCAGGAAGAAGCTATTTTGCAGCCTGGCAGTCCTGGTTTTGATGCTCCTGTACCACATTCATGCAGTGTGTGTGGTATTAGCTGCAAGCTGAAGTGGAAAATGTGGGATCGATTTTGACACTAGAAAAATTTGGATAGGTACATGGATGGGAGGTCTATGTGCTGGGTGCAGGTCAGTAGGACAAGGTAGAACAATATTTCAGCACCGACTACATGAACTGAAAAGGCCTGTTTCTGTGCTATAATGTTCCATGTTCTCATGGGTATATGTAGATTTCCTGAAACAATAATGGGGAGAGAATGTTTCCTTATGTACACTGTGTACTCCGATTTCAGATATCACATAAAAACCTGAGATTCTTTTTTCCCTGCGCTGCAGAATTACCACTAATTGGTAGTGCAAAAGAAATTTTACATAGTGTAAACAAAGAACTGTAAACAGATAACAAATATAAACAAACTGTGCAATACAGAGAGAACAAAAAACAAAATAAAATGCTCAAGTAAGAGTCCTTAAATGAGTTTCTTATCCCTTTTACACTGAAAAGCTGTATTATTGCCATATACATGACTTGTCTCTGGAAGCCAGCCTGCTTGTTCACACAGGACAGAAGAAATCCTGGTTGGTGAGTCCTTTTACACAGCAAGCCGGCTTACCAAAGCAAAAGAGGCAGGTCGTGTAGCACAGCAGCATCAGCGTCTATTCTGATGTAAAACATATGCGTCGGGAAGTGACATTGCTCTCTACACAATAATGGCAGTGGAACAGTAGGTATGTTTGGAAGCCATGTACATTTTGTGCAGTCTTAGAACGCAAGTAAATATTTTGCGCATTAAAATCAGCTTTATGATGTATGATGTTGCAATCATGGGAACAACGTGTTTGTGCGACCAGAATAACATTTGAGGAGAATTTGAAGAGAAACAGGGAGCAGTTTGAGGCAGAAAGGCGCGTGGACTTTAGATGACATAAACTAAGACATTTGGTTCTTTTGAGTCAATTTGCACTGATATCTGATAGAAGAATGTGGAGGAGAGATAGACCACACGGGCCAGTGTTCTGGGGTAATATCCTCAACAACTTCGAAGATGAGTGGCAAAGTCACTTTCGTATGTGTCGGGACACTTTTGCTTTTGACTTTGCATTGCACACCTGAGATGCAAGACAACAAACTGGAGACAGCCTCTGGAACCTTGGCTTAGACTCACCGTTGCTTTGTGGTGGTTTGGTACCCCATGTGACTATCGATCCATCAGTTGGATTTTTGGTGTCGGTCTCACCACAGTGTGTGTGTTGGTACGCCAGGTTACTGGAGCATTGAGGAAGGCCCTTTCTAAACATTTTGTCAAACTGCCAAGTGGTGCGCCTCTCCAGGAAACCATGGATGGATTTGCGGAACGGGGGTATCCAATGTGCGCTAGTGCCATTGATGGCACACATATTCCATCATTGCACCCCCATAACGATGTACAAGTCTACTACTACATTTGGACAGGATGTTCTTCAAGCTGTCGTTGGCCACAACTACTGGTAAGGATTTTGGCCTGAGTTACAATTATCTGTCTTTATCAGTAAATGTTTCATATGTCGATCTATACACTCATTCCTTTGTTTTTTCCAGCTTCACAGATGTGTATGTGGGTTGGCCTGGCCGCACCCATGATGCTGGAGTTTTAGCCAACTCACCCCTCTACAGAAAGGCCAAAGATCCAGGCGGTTACTTCTTCCCACGTAAAGTAAGTTTATACACCCAACTGCACTGTTATATATGTGTGGATCACACAGTAAATCGTGTTTTTAATTGTTGCGTGTAACCATATAGGATGTAATGACAATGAAATGTTTATATGTTAAATTGAAGGGACGGTTGAGTGACTCTGCTTCAATGAAACTTATGACAAGTTCAAGGGTCTGGTTCTATCCTGTTATGGTAAAGTGGGCACAAGAAAACATAAGTGAACTGATTGTTAGTGATCTCAGAGGTTACATAAAGTATTTATAAATCTACATTGCTCTGCCCACAGAAATCCAGAACTGTTAACGGATCAGAGACCCAGCTTACCCCCTCAGGAAGAGGCTGATGAAGGGGTTCATCAATCAATGGCAGCGAAACTAACTACCATTTGAGCTCGGCAAGGATGGTGGTGGAGAATGCTTTTGGACGTCTCAAAGGTCGCTGGAGGTGCCTGGCCAAGCAACTTGATATTTGTATCACTTTTGTATGAGATGTTGTAGCCTGTTGTGTTCAACACAATAATCGTGAACTCAAAAAGGAATACTTCCTGCCAGAACAGAACAAGAACAGGTTCCCTGAGTCTGAATGAGTTGCTTATCAGGGTGCACAGGCACACAGTCACCAGATGATCTGTGAAGCTGTTATGTCCAGTCTGTAAACTGATTATGTCCATTCTGTAAACGTATGCTGATGAAGCCAACAAATAACATCTTTTAGTAAATGTCAAAAAATTTTAGTGCATGTAAAATGTGTAAAGAACAATGACAATATCAGTAACAATAAAGAGTGCAAATACAATGGGAAATGGCTATTTCCACCTGTGCAAAGTAAGAAGACAACTATTACGATGTTCAAAAGTGGTAAGGCACAAATCAGTGTGGATTAATTTTGTATCACTCCAGCAGCTGGAGGAAGGAGGAGGAGGAATGTGGACTACATGACTCATCTGCTTCATCGATCTGGACGAAGCTGATGTTGTTATGTGGCGGGGAATAGTAATGGTGTCTCTGGGATGCAGGAACCCTGTACTGGGGTGTGGCAGTTTGGTGCTGTGGAGACAGAGCAGGGTACTTTTTAAAGGGACAGCCATGAGTAAAATCAGCTCTTGCAGAAGTGAGGCCTGATTCTTCATCTACTGAATGCCTTCGAGCATGGTGGCGAAACCATTCATCTGATGTGCTGCATTCTCTGCCTCCAAAATTTCTCTCTGCATCCACTCCTCATGTTCCATCTGCCCTTCCAGATGATGCAGTTCCCTCTCCGTTTCCTCATTGTTCATTGAAAGCAGCAGATCCTTTATCTCCTTTGTGACAATCTGGGCCTCAATTTCTGCTTTTTTGGCTGCGGCTGGCTTCCTAGAGAACAACACCACAAGACAGTAACGAAATGGGTCCTTGTGGGTAAACACACTCACAAAGACACATGAGAACGATGGTAATCATGAGCCAAAATAGTTTTATTTACCTGGCTGATCGTGAGGTGCAGCTTGATCGTTTCTACTGGTGGTGTCCGTCTCCAGGCCACTAACGTCTCGTGCATCAGCACTGCTGCTGACAGTGGGAGATGCAGCAGGAATGGTCTCCAGGGTGGCTGGATCCTCCAAAGAGCAAACGGGTTGGCAGAGTGGCTTGTTCCCCCAGATGAAATGGCACAGGTCAAAATAGGGCCAATCCAGACGCCTTCTGCCACTCCTGCCATTATAATCCACAAACTGGTGAAATTTCATGTGGGGGCTTTTCAACTTTGTTATTACCCGGGCTTTGCTCTGTTCAAAGCTACAGTCCCTGAGTTGAGTGGCCAACCTCTCAAAAATTGGGGCATCTTTTATTGTACCCGTTAAGTGATGATTTATTTCTTCCTGTGCCCTGAGTGTTAGATCAAGGACCTCGTTATCTCCCCAAAGCTGAAGGTATCCTGACTCACGAGTTTGTTGCTGTCAGTTAATTTTAAAATTTCCACATTTATGTCACAGGCACATGATGTCATCGTCCCTTCCTGTTTCGACCCGGCAGCACAGCTCGCCCTTTTAGACTGGCCCCGCTTCACCTCTGGCACTACCTGCCTTGGCGAATAAAAGCCGGGTGAGTTCAGAACTCCTGCCACCCCCCCCCCCCCCCCCCCATCTGCCTTTGATGCGTTGACACAGCTAAGCATTCGGATAATACCCGGCTTTAATCGTCTGTGTAAAAGGGGTATCTGATTGAGTTTGTCGTTGAGGAACCTGTTGGTGGAGGGGAAACAGCTGAACCTGGTGGTGCGAGTCTTGTGACACCATTACCTCTTTCCTGATGGCAGCAGCAAGAACCGAACATGCTGGGTGATGTGGTTCTTTGATAAATGCTGCTGTTGAACAACGGCAGCATTCCCTGTAGATGTTCTTGATAGCGAGGAGGGTTTTGCCTGTGATGTCCTGGGCTGTGTCTATTACCATTTTGGAGGGCTTAACCCTCAGGGTTATTAGTGTCCCCATACCAGACCAGCAGACTTTCTACCACACGTCTGTATAAACTTGCCAGGGTTTCTGGTGTCATACCAAACCTCCGCAAACTCTTGAGGAATTAGAGGCACTGATGTGCTTTCTTCACTATGCCATTGGTGTGTTGGGTCCATGAATGATCCTCTGAGATAGTGACTCCCATGAACCTAAATGTGCTCACCTTCTCAATCTCTGATCACTTGATTATATACTTCGAGTTTTCCCTTCCTGAAGTCAGCTCCTGAGTTTTGGTGACATTCAGTGCAAGGTTGACTGCAGGCAGAACCAAACCCAACCTTTCTTTTTCAATAAAAACGTATTAAAGCATTTGGGTGGATTCAGTGTTGGAAACAGTTTCAACATGATTCAATGAATAATTTTTTGCACTTTTATTTAAGGCAAAATGATTCACCTTCAGCAGGAGATCAACGGTTTTTTTTTGTTTGGTCCATGTCTGTCCCGGGGTCCTAATTTGATGCAGCATAGCAGGAGGTCCCGTGCCTATGAAAACCTGTGCTGATTCTTGAAAGTTGACAGCCACTTTCAATTATAACATTGCAAATGTTTCAAGGAATTTCCCGGCATTATCAATCGAAATGAAGTGTGCCGCATGATGAAATATTAGGGCAATAGTTTAGTCAATGATGTTAGTTTTAAGGAAGGAGAGAGGTAATAAGGAGGAACCCATTACAGAGGGAATCTTGGGAACATTCATGCCTTAATAACTGAAACCATCATCATTACCAAGAGTGAAGCTCCAAAGGTCAGAATTAGTGCAGAAATCTTACAGGCTGGAGGTTGTAGGAGAAGGGACAGGGTACGGAATTTTGAAGAAACTTGAAGTGATCTTTGAAGAAACTGAAACAAACTCCTGGTGGAAATGCCATACCTTGTGTTTACTGATTTTTTTTTTCAAGAGTTCTTTTTGAACTTTAGCTGTTGGTAAAGTGGGGTTGAAATCAGTCAGCATACACAGGTGATCATTTAATGGTGCTGGTTAGGTTGTAGCAACGTTTTGCATAAGTTCAAATTTACAGACAGCAGCTTAAGGGGGATCCAGCCAGGTCTCTAGGCAACAGGGACATTAAAAAATGATTTATGAAACAAAACATTGCAGAAGTCAGATCATCCTCCAAGATGAGTTTACTGTCATTTACATTGTACAATTTACATATGCACTGAAATTCTTGCTGCACGAAATTTCTCCAAATACAGGTACCTGTATTTTGGTTTTTTTTAAATGACAAAAATATGCATTAAATTAAATTGAAAAAGTTAACATAAATATAAAAGCTTGTGTAACGATTAGTGCAATAAGAGATTCAAGAGCCTGAAAGTCATTGGAAAGAAACTGTTCTTGAACCTCGAGATGCTAGTCTTCTACCTGAGGTAGCATTGAGATAGTTCGCAGGGCTAGGTGTGAGGTCTGAGGCAGGGGGAGAGTTTGCAATGGGGTGGAAGACAATGGTTTGTATGATTCAGCAGGAAGATTTTTTTTGTGCACCTGTAAATAGAGAATATGAATGAGTAAAGGGAGTCAGAATTCGCTCAACCTCACCTTTTATGACATGAGAGTTTATTATCATTACACAAGTACAATGAGCAGATGCACTGAAATTCTTGCTTGCTGCAGTGCACAGGTGGGGACATTTCAAAGAACAGTGGTCATTGTGCAAAATAAAGTGATGTTTCAATAGAGCAGCCAGATCTTTTTTGACGGTCCCTTACCCTAGTTGTTTAAGGTTGAGATAGTTTTTAAGAGCCAAAAAAAACTTCTTGAAAGTAAAGGTGGTGGATTTCAGGCTAAGGAAGCAGTGAGAAGGGCCCAACGCCAGGGTGATGGGGATCCTCTCTGATGTGAGCTGCCTTTGCTGTCAGTTCCCCACGTAAATATCCCCAGAGCCTTGAAATTTTTCTCCAAGTTCTTGTCTGGTCCTCTTCAACAGTTTAGAAGAATGTTCAGTTATCTGTCCTAGACAGCAAATCAAGATTTTTTTTTTGTTATTCTCTTTCTAACATCGTAAATTTCCTGTGGTTATTGACTCTCCTGTAGCTGGAAGGATATTCACATTATTAATCAAAACTATTTGCAAGACTGAACTCCTTTCAGATTTATCCTTTTCAGGAAAATGACCCCACCTGCCATTCTTTATAACTAAAGCATTTATTCCTCCACATATTCTTCTAAGGTCTTGACTTGCATCCTATGGTCTTTGAGCCAATTGCAACACGCAGCCACACAATTCACCAAGGGGGCGTACAGAGGAAACACAAGTGTTTTTTTTTGTACTCGACCTTGAAGATTAATGGAGCGGTATGTACATTTCGGTTTCCTGGTGGGCTGTCCTGGCTGATGCTGTTCTTTGCATATTTGCCAGAAATTTGAAGACGCAGTTAACTTGTTCTATTTGTAAAGGAGGCAGCATTATAATTAATATTTTGTGAGGTCAGCAGTTGAGTTAAAAAATATCATTTTGTTACTGGCAGACCATCTGTGCCTTAAAATCACACACTTGCCTAGTGATTTTAATGTGTGTCAAATCAGTCTGGATGGGGCGATTAGTCGCATGTTTAGTTCATAAGTCTTGTGTGATCTTTCAGAATACTGGACTCTTTGTATTACTAATAAATTAATTTTCTTATACTAGTTCATTGAGTCAGTTACAGAAGGATTGCATTACTGCTGCATGCTCTGCCTTCTGAGCTGAGACTCTGTCTATTCCTGCAAGTGGACATAAAATATGCCACGGTACAAGAGGAGAGGAAGGTTTCTCTGGTGTCCTGGCTGAAATATGGATGATTCCTTCTCTTTCTGCCCACACCCAATGCCACAGTTTGCTCTGCATTCCAACATCTGCAATCTCTTAATTCCATCTCCAGTACATTCCATTCTCACATTGCTGTGTGGGAGCCTGCTGTGTACCTTTTGGCTGCACCTTTATTGCATTACAGCAATGAGCTTGCACCAGAAGGACTTGAATACAAACAAAATGATGGAACCGATCAGTTTGTCAGAAGCACATGTGGGAAGAGAAGTACTGTATTTGACAGCATCTAAGACCCACAGGCCTCCCAGCAGCAACCCAGACTTGGTTACAGCACCCCAAATGCAGTAACAAATCTGTAAATTAAGCAAACAAGTGATTACAAGAACAGTTTAAAGAAAACCTTTGCTTCTGGCTGGGAAGATGCCAAATGGAGCTGGGTCCAAGTCTTTAGTATCGGCAACAGTGACTCCATTCCCAACATCAGATGTGGTGCCATCACGTTGAAGTCACCTCAGGCTCCAGGGCAGGAGCAGGGACCTCTGGCTCTACAATTTTTTCAACCTCAAAATTCAGTTGCCCCATGACCCCCTGGCAATTTTGACCCCTTATCAACACCAGGGGGTCTATATCAATCACTTTGGAGGCCCCTCGGTTAACATAACTGTGCTTCATTCCTGCAGTTCACTTGTAAGCCACCTTTGTAATACTGTTGAGATTTAGTCTTTTATAAGTACATCATATAAAAAGCAATTTCAGTTTTAAGGTGAATGCCTTTTTTTTTGCAGGTTTCATGCAATTATCATGCGCCACAGCCCCTACTTGATTGTACTGTATTACAATGCACTAAATTTCAGGGTAATGGCCAAGATTTTGTGACTGACTTGCATCCTGAATGGGCTGTTGTGCCTCCTCCGTACAATTGCAACTGGCTGGATTTGTGGTACATGTAGGGCAGCAGTGTATTAAGGTTGTGTAATCCAGCTTGATAAATTCTGAAAATGGATATATCCAACCATGAGGCTGACTAGCTGTGAGTGAACACTACAGTGCAGCATTGCGCCTTGGTATGAAGTCCCTACAAGCATTGCAAAGAAAATGGGCCCTTCTGATGCATTCGTTCAGGGTTTACAGGGGATTTGTGAGTCGTTTTGTCTCTTTCTGCTTTCAAACTTTTTGTTTTCTTAATTAATCTCTGTGCACTTTCTTTTTTCATATTAAGGCGACCAAAAGTTTGACTCCGGTTGTTGAATATTTTAAATAACTGTCTTTTACTGCTGCAGCTTTAATTGGTATAATGCTGCCAACTGTTGTGATGGCAACCATTTTTTTTCAAAAGTAACCTAGAATCAAACAAAATGCATAATTCTTTGCAAATTAAATCTATTTGAAGAAAACATATGTGGAGCTTTTTATAAATCCTCTTGTTTGTACCTAATGAGTTGTGAAATAACTCTTATCTCTGCTGATCTTTTGAAAGAACAATGGGACTATTTTATCCCACCCCTCCCTTCCTCCTGCCCAGCCATTTTTTTTCTTTACCAATAACCCTTCAACTTTTTCTTCCAATAAAGTGTTCAGTTCACTTCCCTTTTTGAAAATTACCTGTTTAGGCTGCGCATTCCTGACAGCAAAAAATTGGTCTATTAAAAATATCATCTCCCTTGGTTTGGTATAACTTGAGAAGGTTGTGTGTGCAAATTTTAGTTGAGAAACTTGACCACAGAACTCCAGAGTAACAACTTGACAAGCATTTGAATCATCTTTTAGTCTATTTGAGAGTTCTTCATTTTTCTTTAATGGAGGAACTTCTCTGCCCTTATTTGGAATCTGTTGAGAGATGAAACAAGGTTCCAATAGTCCTCGGGTGAATGTAAAAGTTGTAGTGGCAATAATTTAAAGAGTAAGAGTGCTGAGCCCAATCAATATGTATTCCCGTTTGAGGTTGGCTGAATCAAACTGGGTGAAGACCAAGACCAAGTGCCCTGGTTAATATACAGTATGTGTGCCAAATCATTGGGATCCTGCTGTATCATCTGCCTCTCAGAGGATTTTGCAGAAGAATACCTTTGACCATACAAGCAGTGGTTTATGTACAAGGTCCTTGAGATGTGAGAAAAAGGATCTATTGGATGGTTCCACAAGCAGACAATTCAAGTTATTTTGCATAATGCCTGATCACTGAAACTTTCAAACCAATTCAAAGGCTTTACATGTGTGATAGTGAGACTTCATACTCAGTCAGTCCTAAAGCTACTGCACACTGCCCTCGAAATGACACTAGTGTGGTTGAGGTGGATAACTGCCCACTTTGCAAGATCAGGTGGTTGAATGAAGGTGCACAGCAATCTTTGTCAAGGTTTATTCCAGCCTCTTCCAAGGTTGATGAAGCCAAGCCTCAGCTCCACAGGCTGTTCCCAAGCAAACATTAACTGGTGCTAGAAGATGATTAACTTGGTCAAAGGTGCACTTTGATCTGCCAGTCGTGTTTGGTCTGGCTGTGTAACTGAATGATGCAAGCGGGCAGGCTTGGAGCAGCCTGCATCATTCAGTTACACTATCTGGAGTCTTACCACATCTGCAAACTGAGGATTTGGAATCTGTTTTAAAATGAAAATCCTCTAAACTTGCTCATGGAATATGTACAAAAGAAAACTAGAACATGTGATATAATGTAAATCTCTTATTCATAGAAAATGATGTCTTGTGACATTATTGTGCTGTTACGTATTTGTAAATCCCATGAGTAAAATGTATATTTTCAAAAAATATCTGTTCTTGGCTATGGACAACTGAAAACTACAAACTCTATGCTGAAACCTGGTTTGGACTCCACAAGCTCTGGATGGAAAGGCCACAATTTGTGGCCTTCCTGCCATAAAACTCAGGGCTTTGAGCCTGTATTTTTTTTAAAAGAAAAGCTCAACTATTTGTTAATTAATGTACATAAGGGAAGATTTAAGGTCATTAAAATGTACATCATGAATCTGTCTTACACCTATGAAAATCCTATGAATAAGAACCTTCGGACACTACAGCACAGAAACATGCCACTCAGCCGTTCTAATCTGTGACGAACTATGATTCTGCCTGGTCCCATTCATCTGCACCTGGCCCACAGCTCTCCCATCCATGCGCTTATCAAATTTTGCTTGACTGTCAAAATGGAGCCCACATTCACCACTTCAGCTGGCAAGGCATTCAACCATCTCACCACTCTGCATATAGAAGCTCCCTTCCCATATTCCCTTTAAAAATTTCACCTTTCACTTTTAACCTATGTTCTTGTCTCACCTAACCGAAAGAAATATTCTTGGAATTAAAACCAGATTGTTTGATTTAAACCACATTTTTGTATGTAGGAGTTTGTAACTTGAAAATCATCTTCTGTGTTCACTCTATTGCAATAGCGACCACACTTTTAAAAACTTTGAGCTTGAAAAGGACATGAAGGATTCAATGGCAAGTTTTTAGTGGATTTTTATGTAATATATATAAGCATGAGCTCGTCACTGAAGAAGTCACAGGAATAAAAGAGCCATTCATAACATTGTTTATTCTCCTGAACTTCAATGTTATGAATAACCATGTTGAAGATCCATTTGCAGAGGGATGAACAGCATCCCAGATCCTTGATTTGATTGTTTTGCTGCCATGATGGTATTAAATGCTGAACTGTAGTCAATGAACTGCATTAGATGTTCTAAAGGGGAATTCAAGTGAAATTCCCCTCAGTCAGTGAGCTCAAGGGTATGGAACTCTTCCACGTAGTGGCTAAGGTGGGTAACATGTTTGGAAAGAAAACTAGATAAATGCACCAGTTGGTAAGGAATGGTGGGATCTGCTGATGGGTGAAATGAGTGGCAAGTGGTCACTCAACTGGAGCAAAAATAGGCCAAGTATCTGTTTTGCAGACAATCTGTTGTGTTGTAAAAAAAAAAATCTGTTTTGTGTTATAAGAATCGTAATGACTTGTTGTTTTCCGCAGGCCTCAGTGATGGAGGAAGTGATATGGGAGCAGTTTACTGTGACTTTGCAAAAGGTAAGTTTTCTTTCTCTTGGAAAATCAGACATGGTCTAAATTGACTCAATGGTCTCCCATTCTTTTGTAACATTTTTAAATGCAAGAGATTTAAGGTATGAGGGTAAGATTATAAAGGTTTTTATGAAATCCTCAAAAAATAAAGATAAATAATTTTGTACTTTAAAGGAATATTGTCATTCCCAAATGTTATTTACAGAGGTATTGGATTAATCTCCTTCATTCACCGCATTGACAGTAATATCCTACTATTTTTCCCCAAGGATTTAAAGAAACCAGATGTTGATCAGTTAGATTTTATCATTCTTTCTTGCTGGTGTCTGTGTGTCTGCAGCTGTTGCTCATCAAAAATAACCTCATTTGTTTTGTGTATTTGTTATTAATGGCGTTATTGAACATGTATTGAATATTTTGAAAGAACCTTGGCCTTCATATCAAGAGGGTTTGAGTATAGGAACAAGGATACCTTACTGCAGCTGTACAGGGCCTTGGTGAGACCCCACCTGGAGTATTGTGTGCAGTTTTGGTCACCTTATCTAAGGAAGGATGTTCTTGCAATGGAGGGAGTGCAGAGGCGATTCACCGGGCTGATACCTGGAATGGCAGGAATGACTTATGAGGAAAGATTGCGCAAATTGGGATTGTACTCCCTGGAGTTTAGAAGATTGAGAGGGGATCTCATAGAGACATATAAAATTCTGGCAGAACTGGACAGAATGGATGCAGATGGGATGTTTCCAATGATGGGAAAATCCAGAACCCGGGGCCATGGTTTGAGGATAATAGGCAAACCATTTAGGACCGAGATGAGGAGGAATTTCTTTACCCAGAGGGTGGTGAATCTGTGGAATTCATTGCCACAGAGGGCAGTAGAGGCAGGTTCATTAAATATATTTAAGAGGGAATCAGATATATTTCTTCAGTATAAGGGTATTAAAGGTTACGGAGAGAAGGCGGGGACCGGGTACTGAACTTTAAGGTCAGCCATGGCGGAGAAGGCTCGAAGGGTCGAATGACCTACTCCTGCTCCTATCTTCTATATTGCTAAGTTTGTATGGCAATAATGAAATGTTTTTGCCAATTCCCTCTGGTCCCTTTCCTGATGCATACTAAATATTTTGGGTGTTCCTCCACCCCCATCCCATCCTTAAATCTGGTTGTCTTTTGATTTCCAAGTGTTTATTTCATTGTTTACTATTCATTGGGTATCTGTCTCCCTGAATAATGTGTAAACAAAGGCTACAGACAAGATTGGTTACAAATTTCAGATTTATTGTCAGAGTACATTCATGACATCACATACAAACCTGAGATTGTTTGTTCCTGTGGGGTGGCAGAATTTCCACGAATTGGTAGTGCAAAATAAACTACACATTGTAAACAAACAAAGAGCTATAAACAGATAACCAATGTAAACAAAGTGTGCAGTAGGGAGAAGAAAAATCAATAAAGTCCACAAGTAAGGGTCCTTAAATGAGTCTCTGATTGAGTTAGTCATTAAGTAGTCTGATGGTGGAGGGGTAGCAGCTGTTCCTGAACCTTGTGGTGCAAATCTTGTGACACTGGTTAGAAAAGAGTGTGTGTTGGGTGGTGTGGATCTTTTATGATTGCTGGTGCTCTCCAACAGCAGCGTTCCATGTAGAGGTACTTAATAATGGGAGGGTTTTACCTGTGATGTTCTGGGCTGTGTCCACTACCTTTTGAAGGGTTTTACTCTTGGGGTATTGGTGTCCCCATACCAGAGCATGATGCAGCCGGTCAGCAGGATTTCTGATGTCATACCAAACCTCCGCAAACTGCTGAGGAAGTAGAGGCACTGATGTGCTTTCTTCACGACGCTATTATGTGTTGAGTCCAGGAACGGTCATCCGAGATAGTGACTCCAAAGAACTTAAAATTGCTCACCCCCTCTGCCTCTAATCCCCCAGTGATCACTGGATTGTATACCTCTGGACTGTATACAGAAGCTTATGAAGCATCTTGCCATAGTCCTTCCCATGTGTTACCTTGCACTTCAGCTTCATTCATTTTGACAGGTATCTCCTTCCATGGCCATCTAACTGTAGCTACCCATTTGTGTGTCAGTTTGGCCATTGATAGGCTGCTAATCAGATCTACCCAGTGTCCTTGTGAAATTAAGATGTGCATTTTCCCCAACCCTGAACGCTACACCAGGAACATACCAGTTGTCTTTGAAGTACTTATTGATGTGATGTATCTCAGTTGAAAGGATACTAGCCAATATTAACATAAAAATTAATGACAGCTCCATTTTGTCAACTGTTTTGATTTACCTTTTTTAATGATTAACATTTGGCTACCTAGTGGGTGAAATATTTGAACTGGTCAGATCTTTTTTAAGCAAAAAAAAACAACTGCTGGAGGAACTCAATAGGTCGAGCAGCATCAAGGTGAGGGGGGCACCGGGAGAAGGAATTGCCAACATTTCATTGGAAGTCCCTCATGATTGATAGCTGCCAAAATGGTGAAGGGAATGCAAGGTGTCCCAGATGTAAATGAAAAGGAAGTGGGGAGGGAGAAATGGGATAGAGTTCAGATATGAGGAGATAAGTGGGGCAAGTGCAGGTGGAAACAATGAATGGTCTTGACCCAAAATGTTGGCAGTTCCATCTCCCACTGTGCTGCTTTATTTGCTTGAGCTCCCACAGCAGACTGTTTTTACTTGAGATTTTTTCCACATTTACAATCTCCTGTTTAATCCTTTTTCCTTTTGAGAACTGTTCTTTTATTGTTTAAACTGACAAATGTTTTCCAAAATATTTTAACCCCATCATTTACCTCCTCCCCAGCACTCCAAACGAGGGTTTGGTATAGCAGTGTCTGGAGGAAGAGATAACCCCAGTTTTGAGAACGGTGAAACCTCTATCATAATCTCTGACGTTTTGGAAGGTGGTCCGGCAGATGGATTACTTCAGTGAGTAAAATATAAATGAATGTTGGCAATTTGCAATGTGGAGTGTTGTTTGGCTTTCAATCTATTTAGCACTAATTTTAACTGTAAGATCTGGCACTCAGTTGGTAACACAAATGATTTCTAATTTTAAGAAGATGGTAGGTTTGTGTCCCATTGCTGAAACTGGAGCACAAAACTCTAGTGTGCACACTGAGGTGGGATGCTGCCGTTGGGTAAGATGTTATGCATACTTAAGCATAAAGGAATCCATGGGATTATTTTGGAAAAAGAGCAGCAAAAATCTTCCTGGTTTCCTGGACAACATTTGTCCATAAGTCAATCAAAATCACTTTAAGCCCCAGATCTTCTCCCCTCTTCAATCTGTCTGGATGCTTGGTGGAGTTGTATCTAGCATGTAGTCTAGATATTGGGACAAGGAACATTTTTTTTGTTTTCACACATCATTCAAAGGTAATTATTCGTAGAGGTTTACAATTGCCAGTAACTAAATGGTGGGGGTGGGGGGGAGGTGTGGTTGTGAAATTTTATCACTGCACAACTAAAACAGAACACGTATTATTCACAACTTGTATTGGGAGTTCTGTTTGATGATAACGTGATAGGTTTTTTTTATTGATAATGTTTGCCTTTATTACTGCCAAACTTTCTAGTCTCCTTTGTTTTATCTTTATAAACTAGACCATCCAAAACACTGCTTCCTCCTTTCCCTCTTTTTTGAATATTTTATTTATAAATGTTCCATACATGTAGTAATCAAGAATTAATATAATAATACACGTTCCAAAAAGAAAACAAAAATCATATACGTGATGGTATTCAACCCCCCCCCCCCAAGAAAACCCTCCCTCAAAGAAATGCAATATGGGAGGAGTCACGTGATGGAGTAGTGGCCAGTCAGGGAACTCCAGCCCTCTCTGGAAAAGTTTAAAAAAAATATACAAAACACAAAGGTACAAGAATAAAAATTAAAACAAAGTAAAAGTAAAGGTGGGAAGAAAATGGCAGCGAAGAGAGAAAAGTCAAAAGCAATGGGAAGAAGAGAAGAAGAAAGAACGTCGGAAGAAGAAGGTGAAGGCCTTACCTGTCCGAAGAGGCCCACCGCAGAGAGAGAAGCCCGCTCCCTAAGGTCGGTGGAAGTCCCGAGCTCGGGACTACAAAGATGGCTCGCGGAGCCGAGTAAAAGTGCGCAACCGCGCATGCGCATGAAAAAAAAACACACTGACGGGAGGGGGGAACAGCTGAGGAGTCGATCTCCACAGCTGAGAATGACAGCTGCAACACAGCAACAGGAAGAGAACACAGAAAACAACGAGAACAAGAAAGAAGAGAGCAAAAAGAAAACAAGGAAACAACAGATGGCCAACCCAGAGGAAGAAGAAGAAGAACATAGAGAAATTGAAGAAGGGAAAGGCAGGACAATGGATATTTTTTTTTAAAGAATATATGGAATCAGTAAAAGAATGGCAATTACAAGAATTTAATGAAATAAAAAGAAGAATTAAGAGTGCAGAAGAAAAAATGAATAAAATAGAGATGGTTATGTCAGATATAGGAAAAAGAGTGGACAATGTGGAAGAACGAGAAACAATCGTAGAAATGGAAGTAGAGGACTTAAAAGAGAAATTAGAAGAATCTAATAAAAAAGTTAAAGAGGCACAAGAGCTGTTAGCTCAAAAGATAGATATAATGGAAAACTATAATAGAAGAAATAATATAAAGATAGTGGGCCTTAAGGAAGATGAAGAAGGCAAGAATATGAGAAAATTTATAAAAGATTGGATCCCCAGGGTCCTAGGAAGACCAAAATTACAGGAAGAAATGGAAATAGAAAGGGCACATAGAACACTAGCCCCGAAACCACAGCCGCAGCAAAAACCAAGATCCATTTTAGTAAAATTCTTAAGATATACAACAAGAGGAAATATATTGGAGAAAGCAATGAAGAAAATAAGAGAAGACAAAAAGCCACTGGAATACAAAGGTCAAAAAAATTTTTCTATCCAGACATAAGTTTTGAACTCCTGAAGAAGAGAAAGGAGTTTAATACAGCAAAAACGATCCTATGGAAAAAAGGATATAAATTTATGTTAAAGTACCCAGCGGCAGCAAAACAGACTATTCTCGGATCCGGAGGAAGCACGAAAATTTGCAGAACAACTACAAAACAAGCAGAGAGATGAAGATATGTCTTTGGCTTGGCTTCGCGGATGAAGATTTATGGAGGGGGTAAAAGTCCACGTCAGCTGCAGGCTCGTTTGTGACTGACAAATCCGATGCGGGACAGGCAGACACGGTTGCAGCGGCTGCAGGGGAAAATTGGTTGGTTGGGGTTGGGTGTTGGGTTTTTCCTCCTTTGTCTTTTGTCAGTGAGGTGGGCTCTGCGCTCTTCTTCAAAGGAGGTTGCTGCCCGCCAAACTGTGAGGCGCCAAGATGCACAGTTTGAGGCGATATCAGCCCACTGGCGGTGGTCAATGTGGCAGGCACC
Source organism: Narcine bancroftii (assembly GCF_036971445.1). NCBI lineage: Eukaryota > Metazoa > Chordata > Chondrichthyes > Torpediniformes > Narcinidae > Narcine > Narcine bancroftii. The sequence continues at coordinate 23,449,925 of NC_091469.1, forward strand.
AAGAGATTTCTTTAGGCAGTCCTTGTACCTTTTCTTTGGTGCACCTCTGTCACGGTGGCCAGTGGAGAGCTCGCCATATAACACAATCTTGGGAAGGCGATGATCCTCCATTCTGGAGACGTGACCCACCCAGCGCAGCTGGATCTTCAGCAGCGTGGACTCGATGCTGTCGACCTCTTCCATCTCGAGTACTTCGACGTTAGGGATGAAAGCGCTCCAATGGATGTTGAGGATGGAGCGGAGACAACGCTGGTGGAAGCGTTCTAGGAGCCGTAGGTGATGCCGGTAGAGGACCCATGATTCGGAGCCGAACAGGAGTGTGGGTATGACAACGACTCTGTACACGCTTATCTTTGTGAGGTTTTTCAGTTGGTTGTTTTTCCAGACTCTTTTGTGTAGTCTTCCAAAGGCGCTATTTGCCTTGGCGAGTCTGTTGTCTATCTCATTGTCGATCCTTGCATCTGATGAAATGGTGCAGCCGAGATAGGTAAACTGGTTGACCGTTTTGAGTTTTGTGTGCCCGATGGAGATGTGGGGGTGCTGGTAGTCATGGTGGGGAGCTGGCTGATGGAAGACCTCAGTTTTCTTCAGGCTGACTTCCAGGCCAAACATTTTGGCAGTTTCCGCAAAGCAGGACATCAAGCGCTGAAGAGCTGGCTCTGAATGGGCAACTAAAGCGGCATCGTCTGCAAAGAGTAGTTCACGGACAAGTTTCTCTTGTGTCTTGGATATGTAACGAGAGTAAAAATGACCACGAACTATGTGTATGTGTGTACATATATATAGTGTGCATACATGAGTGTATCCGTATTTAGAGGAAAATATATAGAGTATAGATAAGAATTAATAAGGGAAGGAAATGGAACAGAGGAAGTAAGGAGAGAATTGCGAGTGAATTTGCAAATCCAAATGGAGAGGGGAGATGTGGTTGCCCGACAAGGGATAAAGGGCAACTCAGGAGGGGGAGGGGAGAATGGGGTTAAAGAAATTTTAGATAGAAGAATAAGGGAAATGTTTGATGTTTTAGAAATGTTGTCTTATAAAGTGTTCAAAACAAGAAAGCAGAAATGGATAAGAAGGAAAGTTGATGATAAGGAAACGGAAAGGGAAGATAAACAAAGTATGAAATGCTACGTTGAACTATATGACTTAAAATATTAACGGAATACATAACCAAATCAAAAGGAAGAAACTGCTAAATTTACTGAAAAAAGAAAAAATTGATTATAGCATTCGTGCAAGAAACACATTTAACTGAAATGGAGCATAAGAAATTAAAGAGATATTGGGTAGGACATGTAACAGCAGCGTCATATAATTCAAAAGCTAGAGGAGTAGCTATATTAATCAGTAAAAATGTACCAATTAAAATAGAAGAGGAAATAATAGATCCAGCAGGGAGATATGTAATGATAAAATGTCAGATATATTCGGAGCTTTGGAATTTACTCAATGTATATTCACCTAACGAAGAAGATCAAAAATTTATGCAAGATATTTTTTTGAAGATAGCAGACGCGCAAGGGAACATATTAATAGGAGGGGATTTCAACCTTAATTTGGATTCAAATATGGATAAAACTGGGGAAAAAAGTTAACAGAAAGAACAAAGTAACCAAATTTATAATTAAATTGATGCAAGAAATGCAACTTTTGGATATATGGAGGAAACAACACCCAAAGGAAAAGGAATATTCATATTATTCGGGTAGACATAAAACATACTCAAGAATAGACCTATTCCTGTTATCAGCTCGCATGCAAGACAGAGTAAGAAAAACAGAATATAAAGCTAGAATATTATCGGACCATTCACCCTTGATGTTGACAATAGAGTTAGAGGACATCCCTCCAAGAATGTATAGATGGAGATTAAACTCCATGCTACTTAAAAGGCAGGATTTTAGAGAATTCATTGAAAGACAAATTAAAATGTACTTTGAAATAAATACAGAATCAGTGAAAGATAAGTTTATACTATGGGACGCAATGAAAGCATTCATCAGAGGGCAAATAATAAGTTATGTAACCAAGATGAAGAAGGACTACAATCAGGAAACAGAGCAGTTGGAAAGGGAAATAGTAAATATAGAAAAAGAATTAGCAATGAAGGAAGACACAACTAAAAGAAGAGAATTGGCAGATAAAAAAATAAAATATGAAACACTACAAACATATAAGGTGGAAAAGAACATAATGAAGACAAAACAGAAATATTATGAACTAGGAGAAAAAACGCACAAAATCCTAGCATGGCAGCTTAAGACAGAACTAGCTAAGAGAATGTTATTGGCATCAAGGAAAAAGACAAACAAATCACATATAATCCAACGGAGATTAATGAAAACTTCAGAGAATTCTATGAACAATTATACCAAACTGAAAACGAAGGGAAAGAAGACAAAATAGATGAATTTTTAACTAAAATTGAACTACCAAAATTACAAATAGAGGAACAAAATAAATTAACAGAACCATTTGAAATACTAGAAATACAAGAGATAATAAAAAAAACTACCAAATAATAAAACACCAGGAGAGGATGGATTTCCAATAGAATTCTATAAAACATTTAAAGATTTATTAATTCCTCCCCTCCTGGAAGTAATCAACCAGATTGACAAAACACAAAGCTTACCAGATTCATGCAAAACAGCAATAATTACAGTAATACCAAAGACAGGGAAAGATCCACTCGCACCAGCGTCATATAGACCAATATCTTTACTTAACACAGATTATAAGATAATAGCTAAACTATTAGCAAACAGATTAGCTGACTAAGTACCTAAAATAGTAAATCTAGACCAAACTGGATTTATTTAAAAAAGACGAACAACAGACAATATTTGTAAATTTATTAACTTAATTCATGCAGTAGAAGGGAGTAAAGCGCCAACAGTAGCAGTTGCTTTAGACGCAGAGAAGGCCTTTGACAGAGTAGAATGGAATTATTTATTCTAAGTATTACAAAAATTCAGTTTACCAGAGAAGTATATTAATTGGATTATAGTATTATATAAGGGGCCATTGGCGAAAGTGACAGTAAATGGATATATATCAAAGCAATTTAACTTAAGCAGATCAACAAGGCAGGGATGCCCACTATCACCCTTATTGTTCGCATTAGCTATAGAACCACTAGCAGAATTGATAAGAACAGAAAATAAAATAAAAGGGATAAAAAATAAAAGACAAGGAATATAAAATCAGTTTATTTGCAGATGACGTTATAGTATACTTAACAGAACCAGAATTATCAATAAAAGAATTACATAAGAAATTGAAGGAATATGGAAAAGTGTCGGGTTACAAGATTAACGCAAATAAAAGTGAAGCAATGCCAATGAATAATGCGGATTTCTCAAAATTTAAGAAAGAATCACCATTCAGATGGCAAATGCAAGCAATAAGATACCTAGGTATACAAATAAATAAAAACCTCGGCCATCTATATAAACTCAATTATTATCCACTTACAGGATGACTTAGATCATTGGAAAGATTTACCACTAACACTAATAGGAAGGATAAACTGTATTAAAATGAACATTTTCCCAAGGATATTATATCTATTTCAGGCATTGCCAATACACTTGACTGAGATATTCTTCAAGGAGTTAAAGAAGATAATAAGGAAATTTTTATGGAAAGGGGGGAAACTGAGGATAGCACTAGATAAATTAACAGAATGGTATAAACAAGGAGGCTTACAACTGCCAAACTTTAAAAATTATTATAGAGCCGCACAATTAAGATACCTATCAGATTTTTATCAAACAAGGGAAAAGCCAGATTGAACTAGATTAGAACTAGATAAAATAGGAGAGAAGATACCTGAACATATATTATATAAATGGGATGAAAAATTGGTACAACGTAGGAGTTCTCCAGTATTACATCATCTGCTCAATATTTGGAAGAAGATTCATGTAGAAAGGAATAAAACAAATTACCAATTACCAAAACTAATACTGATGCAAAATCAGTTAATCCCTTTTACAATAGATTCTTTAGAGAATGGGAGAAAAAAGGGATCAAAAGAATAGAAATTGTTTTTCAGGAAATAGATTACTATCCTTTGAACAAATGAATGATAAATATAATATAACTCAAGATACAGTGTTGGCATACTACCAACTGAGATCCTACTTGAAGGACAAATTGGGAAGCAGTCTGAGGTTACCAGAGGGAAGTAATTTTGAATATGTGATTACAGATACAATGATAATCAAAAAATTTATAACAAATATGTATATTAAACTGCAAGAAAAGGAGATTGAGGAAACAAATGGTAAAACTAAACAAAAATGGGAACAAGATTTAAACATAAAGATAAAGAAGGAAACATGGGAGAAGTTATGCTCTGGAACTATGAGAAATACAATAAACACGAGGTTACGTATGATACAATATAACTGGATACACAGGCTATACATTACACCTCAAAAGTTAAATAAATTGGACCCAACAGTATCTGATTGATGTTTTCGTTGTAAAAAAGAAATGGGAACAACAATTTATGCAATCTGGACATCTGAGAAAGTGAAAAAATTTTGGGAAGATCTAAACCAGATATTAAATAAAATTACAGAAAACAATATACCAAAAAACCCAGAGACCTTCCTCCTAAGTAACATAAAAAACAAAGAATTTGGACTTGATTTGGATGGTGCACAAAAAAGATTTGTTATGATAGCTCTAGCCGTAGCAAAAAAATGTATCATGTCAGCCTGGAAATTAGAAGATAACTTGAGAATACAACAATGGTATATAGAAATGAATAAATGTATTCCATTAGAAAAAATAACATATAATTTAAGAAATAATATTGAAATATTTGAACAAATATGGGAGCCATACATGAAACACAATAGAGAAAACCTACCGGGGACATCTACCACCTAAAATAACGGAAGGAGAAGGAAATGAAAAGAATTGACTCAGTGGAATTTCTTGTTTATTTTTATTGAGTGACAACATTGTTTGACTGGTTTAATGTATCTTAGATTCTGTACTTTAAATGAATGGGAGGGGAGGTAGGGAGGGTGGTATGGGAAGAGGGAGGGGAGGGGAGAAAATGACACTATATATATTTGAAAAGGAAAATGTAGGTATCTTGGTCAATGTGGTTTATGGTGTGAAAAATAAAAAAAATAAAAAAAAAGAAATGCAATATAGTTATATAAAATAAAGAAGAAAAAGAAACTTTCAGGATTGCACAGAGGTATGTTTATCTAACACATGTTCAGAGAATTCTTTAACACTATTCAGAGGAGATTCTCACAAGTGCAGAGGCATAGCAAGGACAATTTTACAAATTTAAACCTAATATTTAAGTATATGGGCACAAGATTTGTAAAAATATAGCATTTATTTCTCAAACTATATGTAATTTTTTCCAAAGGAGTACAGCTTTGAGTTTCTGCATTCCATCTTGCCATACCCAGATATATACATCTGATTTTGAAGGAATTGAAATACATTTCCTTGCCACTGCTAAATTTAACAAATTTATATTGAGTTTTAATTTAGGACTTGTTCCTTCAATATTTCCTAATAAAAATAAATCTGGATTTTGCAGAAATGCAACTCCTGTAGCTTGTTCCAAAAAAATACCTAAAGCCACCTCCTTCCTCACCTTAGCAGCAACTAAGATCTATAAATTCTCACTGTTTTTCAGTCTCCACAGAGTCTCAATCCGTCCTCATCCTGGTGCTCTGCTCTGATTAACATGCCACTTCTTCAGTTCTTGTAATTTTTTTAAAAATTGAACATACAAGGATAAACAAAGCGTAATACAGAAAATTTGTACATAACATGTATGTCAAAAATTAAAGAACACAACAAAATTGTCAAACTTATAAAGCATATCCATGTTATGCAAGCACAACTTATCAGTGTATCCCAAAAAGCCCTCAAGTCTTCAGCCCCATCTATAAACTGGAATTTTATATTTAAAAGTATGTTTCATTCTTGGAGTAACAGATTAAGTTGATGTAAGTCAGGTTTTATATTTAGAGAAGTTGAAAGAAAAAAGAATGGAAAAAAAATCTTGAGTTTAACTAAGGTTCTGAAAATAATTCAAGAAAGGTCCTCACTCATTTGTTTGTATTACTAATTGAATAGTGAATATTTTCCAGATTTAAACAAGACATAATATCCCTCAGCCATGGGGCAGTATCCCTCCATCTTATTAATACTGCATGTCTACCCAAAAGCGAGGCGAAGGGCAGAGTGCAACGTTTGATTGGAGTTAAGCAAACGTTGTTTTCTCCAGTGGGTCCAAAAAGGGCAACCAAAAGGTTGGGTTCTAGATTTAAATTAAGAATTAGGGACAAATCTTGGAACACCTCCTTCCAGTATTTTATTGAGGCGAGGACATGTCCAGAACGTGTGAATTAGGGTAGCCTCACCTCTCCTATATTTGTCACAAGAAGAATCCATATTTGAATAAATACAAGATAATTTGACTTTGGACATATGACTTTAAATTGAAACAGTGATGGAAACTGAGGGAAGAAGAATTAACCAACTTAAAAATTGAATCCCAAACTTCATCTGATAGCCACTCCTTCAATTCTGACTCCTTTTCTCTGAATTTGTTTATCAACAAAACCTCTCTTGGCCAAAAGCTCTCTGTAGCCACACCTCTCTCATTCTCCTCTTTCTGCAAGGTGCTTTGTAAAATTTATCTCTTTGGCCAGGTTTTTAGTTGACCTGCAATAGAATCCAGATACAACGTGATGCATTTTGATGATGGTTTATTCCATCTTTCCTTCAAACAACCAAATTCTGGATCAAAGAATAAGCAAAAACTGGAGGAATTCAGCCATTCAGACAGAATATGTGGAGGAAAAGGGATAGGTGATGTCTTGGGTCAGGACCCTGCAACGGGATAAATGCTGCATGATTCACTATATTCCTCCAAAAATTTTTTAATCAACATTCCAGCATCTACGTTCTCTTGTGTCTAAATTTTGGATCATTGCTATTGCTAAAGCTGTGATCTATTTTTTTATCAGTGTGAAAAGCAAAGAAGTCAAGTCACCAAAGCAATTGCTAGAGAGATGACTGATTTTCGAAGTGCAATTCATGAAAATGCAGGTCACACAGCCTCTATAAGAAGTAAAGGGTAACAAAGTTACGAGGCTCAGCCCTTTGGCAAATTTCTCCAGCACTTTGGTGTATTGCACTACAAGTATGTTTGCAGACTCGTGTTTAACTTGTTTTCAAAACTGCTTCAAAATTCAGGACGAAGAATGTGACAAGAACATAGAATAAGGAGATTACGAGTGTTGACAAAGTAATTGTCAGAGTGTTGGAAGAGAAATATGCAGAAATTTTGGTGAACAGGGAAACTGGCTTCTGAAAGGGTTCAGATAAATTGTGGGCTTTAAATATTTGTCCAGTTCCTCATTGAAAAGAAAACAATTGAGAAGTGATCAGAAGTTAGAAGAGTGGTAAGCTGTAGCAGAGAGATGATGGGCTGAGTTGCCTCATTCAATGTTGTTTGATTCTGTGGTCCTGCTGTTCTGAGTATAATTACTTTCTTTCACTTGCAGTTAGAGTTGACGGGGATTCTTCCATTCAGGATTTTTGCCTCTTCTCATTCTATTGAGAGGATTAATGGCAAGTTGCATGACTCCTCTCTTGAGACATATTTGTGACTCTAGAATTGATTGGTAGGAAGTTGAAGTGGAATTGTGGACATAATTGAGGTCTGGTCTTTAACATGTCCCACTCACAGGAATATTATCAGGAGACATTTGACATGAAGAGCTATTGGGGCAACAAAGTCTTCAGCTTTCCAGCGAGTTGTGCAGAGGAGAGGGGAAAGGATTTGGAGAACTGAATGTTTGTTCTTGCCATCTAACTCAAACACAGAATTGATTAGCAATTAGTTTCAATTGTATGTTTTGTTTCCATTATAAAATGAATTGGTACACAATTAAAACCTTACCTTGGCCGATGCTTTCCCAGGATCAGTTGTGCAGAACAAGTTGTTTCTATTCCTGGGACTTCGCTGGGTTCAGATATGAGACAGTAAGACTGCATGCAACATCTTCTGGTCTTTCTCCCATGGCCTGCTTTATTGAAAATTAATCACTGGAGCTTCCTTCAACTTATAACCATTTTAGTTTTAAAAGGAAATGGAATTGTAAGCTGCTTGCTCCTAGAACAGACTGCATCTTGTAGGGGCTTGAGGCCCCTCATGGAGTCAAGAGGGCACTTCACACAGCAGAAGAGATTGTTCCCCACATTCCCCCAGCCTTTACCCTTCTGCCTGTGGCAGCCTTTACTGATTTAGCATAGCTTTCTTTGAGAAGATGTCTTCAAATGCTACTTCACTTCTGAGAGGTCAGTGAGTCATTGACGTGACTATGGATTCTGCAAACATCTCCTGACTGAGCCTATTTTAGTCCACATATCTATGTGGTAAATGGCATTTTTAACACTACTTTATATCCCTTTTGGCTCAATTTCATAGCTTCCTTTTTAGGAGATCCAAGCGGCTATTAATACTATTTACAGAACATGTAACTCAACAAAAGAAGTAAAACTAGGTTTCCAGGTTGCTGTTCTTTAATTGAAAGAAAATGTGCTTGTTAAATTTTAAAGCCATATATTGGTTTGCAGAAATCACTGAAAGCGGGATCTTTCTCTAAAATGTCTTCAAAATTTATTCCACAAGGGTGTGCTTATAGAACATGGGACTTTTTTTTTAAATTACAGACATGAATTGAGCACGAATAGTGTGGCCATTTTCACAACCCATAGTTGACTTTAAACAAGATTGACTTTGTTGGTCACTTCGTGATGAATTGCTTTGCACTCCTTGTAGCAACATGAATGCCAATCTTGCTCCCAAAATATCCCACCTTTTATTTTGACTCAGTAATATCTCTCCATTCCTGCAATGTCTCTCATAGGGTAAGGCACATTGTACACTATTTGGAGTTGCAAATTATACAGTACACCAAGGCCTTGGATCACCAGGCAGTGGTGAAAAAATGATCCTAATGGGATTTTAATTTATAGATGTAGCACAGTAATAGGCCCTTCTGATTAATGAGTTAGCGAAGCTCAAATACTCCAATGAACCCCATTTGTATTTGGAATGTGGGAGCAAACCCACTCAGGTCATGGGGAAACATACAAACTCCTTACAGTCATGCAGGATTTGAACCCAGGTCACTGGCTCTGTAATAGCATTATGCTAACCACTGCACTAACTGTGATGCCCGACACTAACCATGGGATTGTTTCTTGATATGTGTCCATGAATGCAAGACTGACAGGCAGATGTTCCTTTTTAAAAACAATTATTTTGGAACTCAATTTGAATTAAATTCATTTTTGGAATTTGCTGAATGTGGCTATTGTGGCAGTGAATGAAGATGGTGACACAGGTAGGAATGAAGAGAAGACTGTGTTGGGCATGCACACTTTCATTGGCCAGGGCATTGAGTACAATAGTTGGTGAGACTGCACTTGGAGTATTGTGTGTGAGATATGGTCATCTGGCTGTAGGATAGATGGCATTAAATGGGAAAAAATGCAATGATTTTGCTGTATTTGGAAGGCTTGTGTTATGTGGATAGACTGAGTTTCTTCATCATGGGAAGCTGAGGTATGATCTAACAGAGGTATACAAAATCATAAGGTGAAAGGGGAAGGATTTAACGGGGACGTGAGGGGTTAAACTTTCTATGGAGGATGTTGGGTGCTCAGCCCACTGCTGCTCACGCTACTGACCCACGACTCCATCGCCAGATCCGGTTCCAATAGATGACACAATAGTAGTTGGTCTCATCAGCAACAACGATCAGTTGCACTACAGAAAAGAGGTGGAAAATCTCAGGAAATGGTGCGAGAAAACAACCTTAGTCTCAACGTGGACAAGATGAAGGAAATGATCGTGAGACTTCAGGAGGACCAGGAATGGCTACCCGCTTCTACCCGCTTCTACACATCAACAGCTCTGTAGTGGCGAGAGTGAAGAGCACCAAGTTCCTTGGAGTTCACTTAACTAGTGACCTATCATGGTCGCTCAACATCTCCTCACTTGTCAAGAAAGTGCACTTTCTGAGAGGACAAGCAGGCAAGGCGACCAGCTACTATTATGTCAACCTTCTATAGGAGCTCTATCAAGAGCATCCTAGTGGCTTCAGCACTGTGGTTCGGTTGCTGCAGAGAAATTGGAGGTTAATTCACAGGACCATAAGAGTGGCAGCGAGGACCACTGGAGTCTCGTCTCCCTCCTACCCCTCGAAGTGATCTACTGGGATTGTTGTCTGGAGAGGGCGTGCAAAGTCATTGAGGACCCCTTCCACCCTGTACACAGCATCTTTCAGCTACTCCCATCGGGCAAGAGATACAGGAGTATATCAGAGCCAGCACCACCAGGCCGAGGAACAGCTTCTTCCCACGGGCAGAGAGACTGCTGAATGACCAAAGGAACTGCTCACACTAACCATCCAAGACTCACAGTTGTACAAAACAATATTTATTTGTATAGATGAAATACTTATCCTGCATCTTCTTTCTTTCTTTTCTTTGGCTTGGCTTCGCGGACGAAGATTTATGGAGGGGTATGTCCACGTCTGCTGCAGGCTCGTTGGTGACCGACAAGTCCGATGCGGGACAGGCAGGCACGGTTGGAGCGGTTGCAAGGGAAAATTGGTTGTTGGGTGTTGGGTTTTTCCTCCTTTGTCTTTTGTCAGCAAGGTGGGCTCTGCGGTCTTCTTCAAAGGAGGTTGCTGCCCGCCGAACTGTGAGGCGCCAAGATGCACGGTTGGAGGCGATATCAGCCCACTGGCGGTGGTCAATGTGGCAGGCACCAAGAGATTTCTTTAGGCAGTCCTTGTACCTCTTCTTTGGTGCACCTCTGTCTCGGTGGCTAGTGGAGAGCTCGCCATAGAACACGATCTTGGGAAGGCGATGGTCCTCCATTCTGGATACGTGACCCACCCAGTGCAGTTGGGTCTTCAGCAGCGTGGATTCGATGCTTGGAGACTCTGCCAGCTCGAGTTCTTCGATGTTGGTGATGAAGTCATTCCAATGAATGTTGAGGATGGAGTGGAGACGGCGCTGATGGAAGTGTTCTAGGAGCCGTAGGTGATGCCGGTAGAGGACCCATGATTCAGAGCCGAGCAGGAGCGTGGGTATGACAATGGCTCTGTACACAGTGATCTTTGTGTGTTTCTTCAGGTGGTTGTTTTTCCAGACTCTTTTGTGTAGTCTTCCAAAGGCGCTATTTGCCTTGGCGAGTCTGTTGTCTATCTCTTTGTCGATCCTTGCATCAGATGAAATGGTGCAGCCGAGGTATGTAAACTAGCTGACCGTTTTGAATTCAGATGGAGATGTGGGGAGGCTGGTGGTCATGGTGGGGAGCTGGCTGATGGAGCCCAGCTCCCCACCAAACGAACCCAGCTTAGCGCCGACATTGGCGACTTCAGGGGTTTTTATGAGACACTAAAGGCTGTGTACGGCCCCTCACCCCAAGTCCAAAGTCCTCTGCGCAGCTCAGATGGCGAAGTCCTCCTCAGCGACAAGATCTCCATCCTCAATCGATGGTCAGAACACTTCCAATCCCTTTTCAGTGCCAACCGCTCAGTCCAAGAATCCGCCCTGCTCCAGTTCCCTCAACAACCCTTGAGGCTAGAGAAGGATAAGGTCCTTACCCGGGCAGAGACATATAAGGCAATTGAACAACTGAAAAGTGGAAAAACAGCAGGTATGGATGGAATCCCCCCAGAGGTCTGGAAGGCTGGCAGCAAAGCTCAGCATACCAAACTGCATTAGTTTTTCATGCTCTGCTGGGACCAAGGAAAGCTGCCTCAGGATCTTCGTGATGCCATCATCATCACCCTGTACAAAAACAAAGGCGAGATATCAGACTGCTCAAACTACAGGGGAATCACGCTGTTCTCCATTGCAGGCAAAATCTTCGCTAGGATTCTCCTTAATAGACTAATACCTAGTGTCGCCGAAAATGTCCTCCCAGAATCACAGTGTTGCTTTCGTGCAAACAGAGGAACTACTGACATGGTTTTTGCCCTCAGACAGCTCCAAGAAACGTGCAGAGAACAAAACAAAGGACTCTACATCACCTTTGTTGACCTCACCAAAGCCTTTGACACCGTGAGCAGGAAAGGGCTTTGGCAAATACTAGAGCGCCTCAGATGCCCCCCCAAGTTCCTCAACATGGTTATCCAACTACACGAAAACCAACAAGGTCGGGTCAGATACAGCAATGAGCTCTCCGAACTCTTCTCCATTGACAACGGCGTGAAGCAAGGCTGCGTCCTTGCATCAACCCTCTTTACTATCTTCTTCAGCATTATGCTGAAACAAGCCAATAAAGACCTCAACAATGAAGATGGTGTTTACATCCGGTACCGCACGGATGGCAGTCTCTTCAATCTGAGGCGCCTGCAAGCTCACACCAAGACACAAGAGAAACTTGTCCGTGAACTACTCTTTGCAGACGATGCCGCTTTAGTTGCCCGTTCAGAGCCAGCTCTCCAGCGCATGACGTCCTGTTTTGCGGAAGCTGCCAAAATGTTTGGCCTGGAAGTCAGCCTGAAGAAAACTGAGGTCCTCCATCAGCCAGCTCCCCACCATGACCACCAGCCCCCCCACATCTCCATCGGGCACACTGAACTCAAAACGGTCAACCAGTTTACCTACCTCGGCTACACCATTTCATCAGATGCAAGGATCGACAGAGATCCTGCATATATCCTGCATATATATTGTTTGTATGTGTGTTATGTCTGGTTGTTTGTCTTCATGTTTTGCACTGAGGACTGGAGAATGCTCTTTTGTCGCATTGTATTTGCACAATCAGGTGACAATAAACTTGACTTGGGTACATAAAATAAGCTTCCAGATGAAGTTATGGAGACAGGTTCGTTCATGTCATTTAAAACTTACTTGAATGGGTACATGGATGGGGATGCTTCAGAGGGATATTGGCCAAATAAGGCAAATGAGGCTAGCACAGGGAGGTAACTTGGTTGGTATGGAATAGTTGGACTGAAGGGCCTGTTTCTATGCTATGTCAATTCTGAAGCCTCAAAGTCATGAAGAATAACTTTCCTAAGTGTATGATTATGAGACTGCATTATAGGTTAAATCCCTGCATGTACTCTGTGGAAAATTTAAATGAAGCAGATTATGAGGACAAAGGCAATGTTACTTTTGGTTAAGCAAGGGACGGAAAGTTACCAAGTAGATAGGATTGCCAAGGAGATCACAATCAGATTTGCCAACTGGCCTTCTATTGGGTTTGTGCTGCTTCAGTTCGAGCACCTTTATCAACCCTGAATTTTAGGGTAGGGAGCGAAGAGAGCATAGTTTGACCACCATGTGACTCTTGTCTCTTCCCTACATCTTTCTGCATGTCTGTTCAGTAGGTTTGCATAGTCAGCATCAATGTTTCTTTGAAAATGAGTCTGTGAAGTGCTTTCAGATATTTGGACATATTTAAGGTTCTGAATAAATAATTGGTGGGAATTGTTTTTTAAATCAAGCTTGACCATGTTAAAATAATTACTTATTAAGATAGACTCCTGAATTCATCTAAGAAAAGACTTAGTAGAAGAGAAAGAGTTTGCTAATTGACACAATCAACATCCTCAATCAACCCTGGAGGAGGCAAAATTTGTTTGGTTGAGAACTATAGATACAAAGTTATCTGATCTATTAGTTAATACTCAAAAGTGTTAGAGATACTCAGCAGGTCCAGCAGCGTCCATTGAAGGCAAAGGTGTATAATCAATGATTCGGGCCTGAGCCCTTCATCATGCTATGACGAAAATGTAGGCAGGTGCCTGAATAAAAAGGTGTGGAGAGGTGGGAAGAAGAGGCAGGTGGAGGAGCAGAGACCTTAAGCCAAGAAGCCATAGGTGGACATAGATAGGAGAGCATGAGAGAAAATCTGAGAATTGATCGGATGAGGAGTAGCTTTGTGAATCCAGAGCTGTTGGAAAGGAGACAGAGGGATGGAAAAGTAGACAGAGTGAGAGAGACATAGGGTGAGGAAAGGAAGCACACAGATAGGGGAAAAATGAGATGGGGTGGAGGGGGGTGGTTACTTGATGGAAACCAGAGAAATTGATATTAATGTCATCTGGTTGGAGAGTGCCCAGGTAGAAAATGGGGAGTTGTTTCTTCAATTTGCAGATGATATCAGTTTGGCAGTGCACAAGGCCATGGCTAAACATGTTGGCATGGAAATGGGGCAGTGAATTGAAACGGGTTACCACTGAGAGATCCATTCTATTACAGCAGTCAGAGCAAAGGTGGTCAACAAAGCAGTCTCTCATTCTCTCTGATGCAGGGGAGGCCAAAGCAGGAGCACCGGATGAAGTAGATGTCCCCTGAAGATTCTTAAGTGAAATGTTGCTTCACTTGGAAGGACTGGTAGTGAATGAGGAGGTATGGGTGCAAGTTTAGCATTTTCTGTGGTCGCAGGGTTAGGTATCAAGGGGATCATTGGTGGGAAGGGAGAAGTGGATGGGGGAGTCACAGAGGGTATGGTCCCTGCAGAAGCCGGAGAGCGGAAGATGTATCTGGCTGTGGTATCACATTGGAGATGGTGGAAATTACAGATGTTGATATTTTGGATGCAGAACCTGGTGGGGTTGTAAGTGAGGGGAAGAGGAATCCTGTCTTTGTTGCACATGGGGGCAGATGGGGCCAAGAGAGATGTGTGGGAAATTAAGGATATCCGAGTGAGGGCCGAGTTGATGGTGGTAGTGGGGAAGATCTGATTCTGGAAGCAGATGCGATAAAGACAGAGGAATAACGAGAAAGCAATAGAATTCTTGCAGGGGAGTGCGAAGAGGTAAAGTCAAGGTAGCTGTGGGAATTGGTGAGTATGTAGAAATTGTCTGTTGATAGTTTATCTCCTAAAATAGAGAGATCAAGAAAGGGAAGAGCGTTGCTAAAGGTGGACCAAGTGAATTTAAGGGCAGGGTGGAAGTTGTCAGCAAAGTGGATAACGTTGACAAACTCATCATGGGTGCATGAGGCAGCCCCAATTTTATCGTCAGGGTAATGGAAGAAGAGTTGAGGAGCCTTGCCTGTGTCGGCTTTACCATGGATTGCTCCACACAGCCAACACAAAGGAAGGTATAGCTGGGGCCCATGTGGGTACCCATGACTATCTCTTTTGAACTGGAGAAAATTGGATGAGCAAAGGAGAAGTTATTGAGAGTGAGGGCAGTTCTACCAGGTAGAGGAGGGTGTTGGTAGAGGGGGACTGGTTGGGTTTGTTGTTGAGAAAGAAACTTAGGGCTTTGAAACCTTTGGTATGAGGGATGGAGGCATACAGAGATTGGATATCCATGGTGAAGATGAGGCAGTTGAGTTCAGGACATTGTTGAAGTGATGGAGTGCATGTGAGGTAGAGAGGAAGTGCTTAGGGAGGGGATGGATCTGGGGGGGCATAACGGAGTTGAGGTAAGCAGAGACCAGTCTGGTGGACAGGAGCATGTGGAAATTATGGGTCAACCAGGACAATTGGGATTGTGGATCATGGGTAGGAGGTAGAACTGGGCATTTCAGGGTTAGGAATCAATGAAGTTGGAGCCCATAAAAGGGTTTTGAGGTCAAGGATAGTGCAAGAGATGGTGGCATGATATTTTTTGGTGGGGTCCTGTTCAGGGGTAAGAGGTGATGTCTGAGAGCTGTCATCTTACCTTGACAAAGTAGAGGTCCGTTTGCTTGACCACAACAGCACCACCCTTGACTATGGGTTTGATAGTGAGGTTGGGATCAGTGCAGAAATAGTGGAGGGCAATGAATTTCTGAGGTGGTGAGATTAGAATGAGTGAGAGGAGTGGTAAAATTGAGACAGTTGCTGTCTTGGCGGCAGTTAGAAATATAAAGATCTAAAGTGTCAGACATCTGGAACGAGGGAGCAGAGACTTGGGTCATCGTCATCTCGGGATCATTGCTGGAAGAGGAAGAGCAAGGGACTCAGGACAGCTGTGAATGTCAGGAACCAGCTTGAGGTGAGTGCATTTTAAAAGGGAGTGGAGGGAAAGTTGAGGGTTAAATAGAACAGTGATTGGTGGGAGGACAAAGAGAAGGAGCAGTGACAAATAGAAAGAGGGGTAGCTCAAACTGAGCAGCCACTTGTGTGGGACCTAGAGGCTCTTGCAAGCAGAGGCTGAGGACGAGCTTGTTCATCATCGTTCAGGTGCCTTGCCATTCGGCATGTCCCTCCCTCCATCACGATCTCCGACCCTGAAAAAAAAATTGCTTGTTTCCTTCTCTGTTCTCCTTCGGTGAAGTCTCATCTTTGAGCTGAGTCCGTTGTCAATGTTGAGTTCATCTTTTTTTAATTTTTATTTTATTTTTGCACCATGAGTCATATCAATAACAAAATCCACAAATGATCATCAACAATATATACATAGTGACATTTTTTCTTTTCCCCACTTCCTCTCTCCCCTTCCCCACCCTCATCAAAAATCAATAAATGATAAAACACTTAAAACAAAGAAATAACCAAAAAAGGAAAAAAAGTTGTTTCGTCCACATTCACATATTTAAATCTTATTGTTCTCATAATTATGTTGTTTTACGAGATGGTGGTTTGTGGTCGACATTCTCCAACATATTTTATGTCTGGTTCCCAAATTTGTTCAAATAATATACACTTGTCTTTCAGATTGTATGCAATTTTTCCTAATGGAATACACGTGTTTATTTCTGTAAACCACTGTTGTATTTTAAGGTTTGTTTCCAATTTCCAGGTTGTCATAATACATTTTTTGGCTCCTGCTAATGCTATCATAATAAATTTTATTTGGGCTTTGTCTAATTTTAGTCCTAATTTTTTGTCTTTTATATTATTTAACAGAATTTTTTTGGATCTTTTGGTATACTATTTTTTGTGATTTTGTTTAATATTAGGTTTAGATCTTCCCAGAAAGTTTTTGCTTTTGAGCATGTCCAAATGCATGTAATGTTGATCCAATCTCTTTTTTGCAACGAAAACATCGATCCGATGCTGTTGGGTCCCATTCTTTTAATTTCAGAGGAGTAATGTATAATCTGTGTAGCCAGTTATATTGAATCATACATAATCTATTTATCGTGTTCCTCATTGTTCCTGTACATAACTTCTCCCATGTTTTGTTCTTTAACTTTGTGTTTAAATCTTTTTCCCAACTTTATTTCTACTTTATTTCATCTTCTTCTTTATATTGTAATTTGATGTACATGTTTGTAATAAAAATTTTAATTATCATAGTGTCTGTAATTAAATATTCATAGTTGCTACTTTCTGGTAATCTAAAGTTATTTCCCAATATATCTTTTGGATAAGTTTTCAATTGGCAATATGTAAATACTGAATTTTGTGTGATTCCATATTTATCTTTTAATTATTTCCCAAAAAACAATCTTCTATTTTCTTGATTCCTTTAAAAATAAATTGTCTATTGTAAAGGGGATTAATGGGTTTTGTGTTAATATCATTTTTGGTATTTGATAATTTATCTTTTTTTCTTCCAGGTGTATTTTTTTTCCATAATTTAAGTATGTGATGTAGTACTGGTGAATTGTTATATTGCATCAAATTTGCATCCCATTTATAAAGTATGTGTTCCGGGATATTTTCTCCCAATTTGTCTAATTCTATCTTAGTCCAGTCCAGTTTTTCTCCTCTCTGATAAAAATCTAATAAGTACCTTAATTGTGCCATCCTGTAGTAATTTTTGAAGTTTGATAGCTGTAACCCTCCTTGTTTGTAACTCCATGTTAATTTTTCTAGCGCTATTCTTGATTTCTTACCTTTCCATAAAAATTTCCTTATTATTTTCTTCAGTTTTGCAAAAAAATTCTGTCAGGGGGATTGGTAACGTTTGGAATAGATATTGCACTCGTGGGAACACATTCATCTTAATACAGTTTACTCTTCCTATTAAAGTTAACAGTAGTTCATTCCAATTCTCTAGATCTTCCTGTATTTTTTTAATTAATGGTTCATAATTTAATTTGTATAAATGTTTTAGGTTGTTACCGATTTTGATACCAAGGTAACGTATTGCCTGTGATTGCCATTTGAATAGGTTTTTTTTTAAATTCTGAATAATCAATTTTGTTCATTGGCATCACTTCACTTTTATTCATGTTAATCTTGTCCCCTGATATCTCTCCATATTCTTTCAGTTTCATATGTAGTTTTTTGATTGACTTATCTGGTTCTGTTAAATATACTATGATGTCATCTGCAAATTGGCTGAAAAAAAGATGAAGAATTGGATAGGGGCAGCATTTTGATAGGAATAGAATTTGATAGCATTAATTTGAAATATTGAGAAATTCAAAGGATCATGTTGATCTGGCTCACAAGTTGCAGAAAATAAATGTTTGTACATAGCAAAGATTTGAAAAGATGAGTGTTGTCTTGGTCTTTATTGTAAAGAGGTTAAAGTACAAAAGTAAAGACGTCTTGAATTACACTGCACTTGCTGGAAACTGATTAAAAGATTATATTAGAAATATCCAGTTGGTCAGTCATCACAAAAAGTGACACACACTATAAATTCTGGTTACTTGAAAGTGTTGAACTGATTGAGTCCTGAGGGCTGTAACATACCCAGTTGGAAGGTGAGGTGCTATTTCTTGTGCTTGTATTGTTGGATGTATATCAGACTAAAAACAGAGTTCAGAGAGTTTATGACATAGAGTTATTAAATGTGGGCAAACTCAAACGGCTTTATTGTCTACATTTTTACTGAACATTTGCTAGCAAGTTCATGGGTACAATTAATATTTAAACTTGCCTGCTTTCATTGATTTAAAAACAAAAGTGGTACTTAAAATCCAACTCTGATGTCTGCAGTATTGTGGACTTCCCTTGAAGATTGGGAATAAACGGTCAAATCAATTTAGATGAGGCAAATCTTGAATGTGTAATAGTTTTTGACAATCTTATAATTTATAAAATGAAATTTAAATGTGTGCAAATAAAAAGTTTGTTCGTTTCCCAAAAAAAAATGTTGAGTTCATGATTATACAAGGGAAAAATACTGAAGTGGCTTCCCATAGTTGCAATGTCCCTACTGGACGGTGTTAGGTCTGCTTTGTTCATGAATGAGTGAGACAAACACCAGGCTGAGTCGAAATCAGGGTTCTTTGTTCTTTATTACCGGATTGTAACACTTGCGACTAACCATGTTAGTCGGAGAATGCATTCTGCCGTTATCAGCAAAATGGTGATTTTTTATACCCTTGGATACGTGCTTAGAACATCATCATATCATTACTTGTCCAATGACTAAAACTGTTGCTATCCTTTCCCTGCTAGCTTCCTGCCTCTCAATCCATCAATGTCTCTCTTATCTTGTAAGTACAAGGATGCATTCACATCTTGTTACAGCCCTGTACAGGGTAACTCCTTACACATTCCCATCTCATGATGTTTTACCTTACAACGGGTAACTCTGGCCATTGATCTGCAGATTCATCTGCCCAGTGTTTTTAGTTTTACAACCTTAAATTCCAATTTGTAGAATCAGCTTGTGAAAAAAACCCATCCACCATCTACAATCACGTAACCCTGAATGGGAGGCTTAACAGGCACTACGCTGTGCCCAAGGGTGACCTGTAGGCTATCAGATGGAAGGAGCACCTTACACTCCTTTTGCTGAGCAATTGTGCTGCACCGATATCGGACAGTGTTAGTGCTGCAGAAAATAGATATTTGTATTTAAATTAGGAAGAGTTCATGGAGACAGCAGCTAGGACAGTGGAGTGTTCTGATTGTAGCATGTGGGAAATCTGGGAGAGCACAGTTGCGCTGATGGCAACACCTAAAAAAGGTGCATCCAGCTGCAACTCCTGAGAGACTGAGTTAGAGAAATGAAACTGGTGAACTCCAGATCATTCAGGAGGCAGAGACAGGGACAGTCACCCCCATATGTCAGGAGGCAGGTTACTGTTAAGAGGGAAGAGGAATAGGCCTATTGTGCAGAGCATCGGTGGTCATTCCCCTTAACAGTAAGTATACTGTTTTGGATACTGTTGTGGGGGACGATCTACCAGGGGCAAATCATGGTGGTCATGTCTCTGGTCCAGAGCCTGGCTCCTTGGCTCAGAAGGGAAGGGAGGAGAAGAGGTAATTGGAGGGACTCATTCGTTAGGTGAGTAGATAGGAGGTTCTGTGAGTGAGATTGAGGCTCCAGGATGGTAAGTGCCTCCCAGATGCCAGGGTCAGGAATGTCTCTGATCGAGTTTATAGCATTCTGGAGGGGGAGGGTGAACAGCCAGTGGTCCATGTGAAAACCAATGACATGGATAGGAGTACTGATGAGGTCCTGAAGAGCAAATATAGGGAGTTAGGTAAAAAGTTAAAAAATCTCGGTACTGCTGTCTGTGCCACGTGCTGGAGAGGGTAGGAATAGGAAGTTGTGGCAGATGAATGTGTGGCTGAAGAGTTGGTGCAGGATGCAGAGGTTCAGGTTTGTGAATCATTGGGATCTCAGGAAAACCAGAGTTGTAGTTATGGGTGATTTTTTGAACTTCCCTAATATTGACTGCCACCTCCTGACAGCAAGAGGGATAGATGGGGCTGAATTTGTCCAGTGTGTTCAAGAAGGATTCATGACACAGTATATGGACCAGCTGACTAGAGGAGGAGCCATACTGGATCGAGTTCTGGGTAATGAACCTGGTCAGGTGGTGACCTCTCAGTGGGTGGCATTTTGGTGAGAGTGATGACAACTCGCTGAGCTTCAAGATAGCTATGGAAAATGATAAAATCAAACAAAATGGGAAAGTGTTTAATTGGAGAAGGGATGAGGCAGGTATGAGCGACAGTAAATTGGAAACAGATATTAAAGGGTGAAAGCACACAACTGATGTGGAGGAAGTTTAGGGAATCACTCGTGTTGGGTTCAGGATAGGTTTGCCCACTGGGTCAATGAAAGGATGGTAGGAAAAAGGGAACTGTGGTTGATGAAGCAGGTGAGGCAGCTAGTCAAGAGGAAGAAGGAAGCAGATATTAGATCTAGGAAACTGGAAGGGCTCATGAGAAGTATATGTTAGCCAGGAAGGAGCTTAAGAAAGGACAGGAGAACTCGAAGAGAGCATGAGAAGGCCTTGGCATTAGGATTAAGGAGAACCCCAAGGTGTTTTATGCCTATGTGAAGAACAGAAAGATGCTGAGAATAAAGGTGGGGCCACTAAAGGATAAAGGAGACAACATGTGCCTGGAGGTGGAGGAGGTTGGGGAGGTCCTAAATGAATACTTTGTTTCAGTATTCACAAGAGAAAAGGACCTTGATCAGGTGAGATCAGAATAGAACAGACTAGTGTGCTAGACAGTGTTGAGATTAAGGAAGAGGAAGTGTTGGATCTTCTTAAAAACATCAAGATTGATATTTCCCCTGTGCCAGACGCAATATACTCCAGGTTGCTGTGGGAAGTCAGGGAAGAGATAGTATGATTTTTGAGTCCTCTTTGGCCACAGGGGAGGTTCCAGATGATTGGAGAATAGCAAATGTAGTCCCCTTGGTTTTTTTTTTAAGTAATAGGGAGAATCCTGGGTAATCAGACCAATGAGTCTTGCATCAGTGGTGTGCAAACTATTGCAGATGATTCTTAAAGATGGGATCTATGAGCATTTGGAGAAGTATAGTCTACTCAAGGATAGTCAGCATGGCTTTTTGAAGGGAATATTGTGCCTCGCGAGCCTAATTGAGTTTTTTGAGGAGGTAACAAAATAAATTGATGAGGATAGGGTGATAGATGTTGTCTATATGGATTTTAATCAGGCATTTGACAAGGTCCCCCACGAGAGACTTGTTTGGAAAGCCATTAGGCATGGGATCCATGGAACATTGGCTGTATGGATAAAAAATTGGCTTGCAGAGAGTAGTAGTGGAAGGAAAGTATTCTGCCTGGAGGCCAGTAACTAGTGGAGTTCCTCAAGGATTTGTTTTGAGACCCCAGCTCTTTGTGAAGAGGTGGAAGGATGGGTCATTGTTTGCAGATGATACGAAGGTTGGAGGAGCTGTGGATGGAGCTGAAGATTGTCGAAGGTTACAAGAGGTTACAGACAGGATTGTACAGGTCATGTCATATTTTATTGTATACAGATATGTTTTAAAGGAAATGAATTGTGGCAGGTTTTTTTGGGTGTAGATCATATACAAACACTTCAAAACAGATTTCATTTAAAATACTGGAGCTCTGTTCAAGCCAGACAGGCTGGCTCTGAGTGCCTTTGCAAAAGCTTTGGGGGGTGCCTATAGAGGCTTCAATAATGGATAATTGTTTTGGAAAGCAGCAGATAAAAGAACTTGGAGGATTAGGTTCGGAGCTGCAGCTTGTTGTTCTGAGAGGGTCATGTGGTTTTGCAAGCAGAGTCAAACAGGCTTTTCGCTGGGGGGGAGAGAGAGAGGGAATACAGTTCTACAGTTCAGCAGCAGCAGCTGAGACTAGAACAGGACAAGCTGGCAAGCTTGTGGAAAAAAAACATTTTGAAGACAGGTTGTGAGTGCTTACTTCAGCCTGGTCAAACCCCTTGTGGTCCATATAAGAGATGTCTGGCTGCCTAATCTTTCACTTGAAATAAGGGAAACAAAAACAAACTCTGTGGTGACCTGAAAGAAAGAGGTTATCATCTGGAAAACCCTGATGGGGCAAGTTTCTTCAGCAAGGCACTGATGTGGCTGACCAGAAGGAGTCAATTTGTGTCCAGCGAACAACAAAACTCTCTCTGAAAACCAACAAGAACCTTCCTGAGCAGTAACCATTTACCTTTCCAGCACCAAAGCCTGGTGAAGTTCATAAATGTTAAATTCTGTGCACAGTTTCAGAACTGCCTGCAACCAGTGAACTTGGAGGAATGAGAAGTGAGATTGGACTGTGAATCAAATAACTTTTCTAAACTTACACACACATTATATACACGTGCACTTAGAATTAGAAGGGGGTTAAGTTAGATTAGTTAATAGTAATAAGTTAAATTTGATTCTGTTTTCATGTTTAAAGATAATTTTAAATCAACTTTTCTTTAAGTAACCATTCCTCTTGGTGAATGTCTGTTGCTGTTGGGTTTTGGGGTCCTCTTGGCTCGTAACAGGATGCAGAGTTGGGTGGAGAAGAGGCAGATGGAGTTCATTCTGGATAAGTGTGAGGTGATGCATTTGGAAAGGACAAACCAGAAGGCTGAGTACAGGGATAATGGTTGGTTGCTTAAGAGTGTGGATGAACTGAGGGACTTTGGGGTCCAAATCCATACATCCCTCATGGTCATCACACAGGTTGATAGGATAGTTAAGAAGGCCTATGGAATGCTGGGCTTCATTCATAGGGGGATTGAGTTCAAAAGGAGAGAGGTCAACACTACAAATCACTGGTGAGAGTATTGTGTTCACTTCTGGTCCCCTTATGGATGTGGAAGGTAAGGAGAATGTGCAGAGGAGATTTACCAGGATGTTGCCTGGATTGGAAAATAAGTCTTGTGATGCAAGGTTAGCAGAGCTGGAACGTTTTTCTTTGGAGGAAAGAAAGATGAGAGGAGACTTAATAGAGGTCTATAAGATTATGAGACGCATAGATAGGGTGGAGTGCCAGTGCCTTTTCCCAGGGTAGGAACAGCAAACACCAGAGAACATATGTACAAATTGAAGGGAGGGAAGTTTAGGGGAGATATCAGGGATGTTTTTTATGCAGAGTTGTGGGTGCCTGGAATGTGGTGAAGGCTGAAATATTAAGGGCATTTAATACCCCTTTTACACAGCAATCCCATTTAATTGGTGTGTAGCACTCCCTTGTTTGAAGCCCGGTCAGGTCTTTCACACTGAACCAAGAAAAGCCAGGTCAGTGCGACCTTTTACATAGAAACCCAGCATCCCAAATATCTAAAAGGAGATGGGACCTGCAGCATTACTGCAATGCCAGTGTCCCGGGAAGGCAGGTAAGCCTTTTACACAGGAACCGATGCGAAACGCATCGGCTCTGCTATTTCCTACCTTGGTGGGTAATTACTGGAATGGAAATGACCCCTCATCCCGTGTTCGTTCATTCACACAGGAAAGTGAAGCAGTTAAAAGGCAGTTAAATCCCTTTTTTTTTAAAGGGCAGTATAAAAGGGCCAAACAGATGCATGGATGGAAGAAAAATAAAGAGTTACGTTGTAGGGAGGGTTTAAACATCGAGGGCCAAAAGGACTGTAGTGTGCTGTAGTGCTCTGTGTTCTATGAGGTGAAAGAGGTTTAAGGTAGTTGAAGGGGCCTTCAATGTGGGTTGGAGAATCCTGGTGGAAGAAGTGGGGCCAGAGAAGTTGGAAGAAGAGTTTTGCATCATGGCATGTGCAGACTCGTTCAGATGTGGGCAAAAGGGGGACGAAGGTAAGGTATCTCGTGAGTACAGAATGTTCCATCTCCAAGAAGGGAAGGTCTGAGGGGATGGTAAAGTTCAGGCAGGGGTTAGAGTGGGGGCCTTTTGTCTTTCTTCTTGAGCATGCCGTTCCACTACTTTTGGAAAAAGCAGTTTGACAATTGAAAGTCTTTACTGGAAATTTCAGACTTTAGCCAGAATATTTTTCAATAGGGATGGTATGGAAATGCCTTTATTTCTATGCTTTTGGTTTTGGAGTTTCAATTTGATTATACAGTAAAATCCCATCCCTATTATTGGGCATTTTAAGAGCAAGTTTCAGTCAACCGTAAATTTCACATTTCCTGCAGCCACGATCCTCAGAGGTGCCTGATAATAGGGATTTTACTGTATTATTAATGCTTTTCATTTCTGAAATCCAAAATGCACTGACATTGATACAGAAATTTGCTGAGAATTTAGGGTCAAAAATACTTCTATTATCAGGCTAATGCAAAAGACTTTTCTTCCTGATCTAAGTAAAGCAGATCGGATCTGTTCAGCACGCTTTCTCAGCATCTTCTGTGTGCATTTCCCAAGTTAACAACTGGTTAACAATTTAATACATTGCAGTGTAACTAAGGTTTCCTGGAAAGTTGAAATGCATTTTTTCAATGAAAACGATTGATAGAATAGAGAAAATAATTAATCGCTAGATTTTAAAAATGTTCGAAGACCAAAAGTATTTAAATTTTAGGGGGAATATTGGTGTTGTGATAAAATCCATATTCACTTCAGTACTGCTTCTATTTCCAGATGTACTTTCCACTCAGTGACATGTTTGAAGTATAGTCACTATTTAATGTTGGAAGATGTGTCCGCAATTTGGACACTGCAAGCTCCTACTGGTTTTGCCTTGTGCTCTGTTCAGTGATGTTAATCAATGGATAACTGTTGGAGAGGATATCAGGCCAAAGTTCCCTGCTGTTCTTTGACCACTTCAGAGCGACCATCAGATTATTTTTATTTATTGAAGTGGCACATAATTTAACAATTCCTTCAAAAGATTGCACTTCAGACATTGTGTCATTCCCTGGGTGCTGCCATGGAGTTTTAGCCTAAAGTTTTAGCCTGAAGCTCGAGCTTCAGTGAAATTGAAATGGCAAGAGAACTAACTACACACTGACCCACAGCTGATGCATTTAGTTCAACAAGAATTGTGTATTCCAGAAGGCTGGGATTTTTCAATTTGTAAACCAAAGGAGGGGGAGGGGAATAGGAACATTGTTAATCTGGGATAGTATCACAGCTGCAGAAAGGAAGGATGTCATGAAGGGATTGTAGACTGAGTGAATCTGGGCAGAAGCTAGAAGCAAGAAGAGAGCAATCATTATCAAGTGCATTTATATAGCTCACTGCAAAGCCACTGGGTTATTGTCATGGGAAACTTCCCAAATATTGACTGCCAACTCCTTCGTGCAAAAGGGTCAGATAGGGCAGAATTTTTGAGGTGTGTCCAAGAAGCAGCCCTAACAATGTATGCGAAGAGGAAAGGCCATACTGTATCCAGTACTTGGTAATAAGCCTGGTCAGGTGACAGACTTCTCAGTGGGTGAGCATTTCACAACTACAACTCCCTGACCTTTAGCATAACTATGGACAAGGACATGAGTAGATGAAATGGTAAAATGTTTAATAGGAAATGGGCTAACTATGATGAGATGTAGCAGGAACTTGGGGAGTGAAAATTGGAAACGTTCTCGGGAAACTTTGGCCCATTCTACACTGTTCTCGGGGAATATTGGCCTGTTCTATAGCAGAAATATGGAGGATGATTTTGGACCACATGCAAGAGGTCAGGGATAGGTATGACACACTGAGACCCAGAAAGGGTGGTTGGGTAAAGAACTATGGTTGACAAGAGAGTGGGACAGTTAATTGAGAAGAAAAAGGAAGCATAAGGTTTGGGAAACAAAAATGAGGCAAGCTCATGAGAAGTGTAAGGTAGCCAGGAAGGAACTTAAAAAAGAACTTGGGAGTGCTAGAAAGGGGCATGAAAAGGCCTTGCTTGGTAAGTAGGATTAAGGAAAACCTGAAGGTATTCTATGCATGTGTGAAGATTAGAAGGATGAGTAAATAAGTGTAGGAAGGCTTAGGAAAAAAGAGGGAACATGTGCACAGAGAAAGGTGAGTTCCTAATTAAATACTTTGCATTGGTATTCACAAGGAGAGGGGCCTTAGTGAATGAGAGAAGAGTGTAGAACAGGCCAACGCGCTGGAACATGTTGCGGTTAAGAAAGAGGAAATGCTGGAGTTTCTTAAAGGCATCTGGATAGATAAGTGCCCAGGGCTGGATGGTATATACACCAGGTTACTACAGGAAGAAACTGCTGGAGTATTGGCAATGATCTTTGCATCCTTCTTGGCCATACTAGTAGTATTGGAGGATGGCAAATGTTCTTTGATGAAAGGCAAATGAAGGGGATAGCGAAAATCCTGGGAATTATAGACCAGTGAATCTCGTATCGTTGATGGGCAAACTACTGGAGAGGATATTTAGGGACAGAATTTACGAACATTTAGATAAGCACAGACTTATTAGGGATAGTCAGTATGACTTGGGGGAAGATCGTGCTTCACAAGCTTAATTTGAGTTTTTCAATGAGGTGACAAAAGAAATTGATGAAGATAGGGTGGTGAATGTGGTGTAAGGCATTTGACAAAGTTCCCCATTTTCATGGAGCAAGGGATCCATAGATCCTTGGCTTTGTGGATTCATAATTGGCTTACTCTCAGAAGGCTGGTAGTGTTCTTAGGGTTCTGTTTTCGAATCCCCGCTACTCATAATTTTTTATGTGACTTCAACAAAGAACTGGGTCATTAAGTTTGCAGATGATACAAAGGTTGCGGGTTGTTGTGGATAGTGTAGAAGTTTGTCAGGTTACAACACGATGCAGAATTCTGTGGAGTAGTGGCAGATGGAGTTCAATCCGAATCAGTGTGAAGAGATGCACTTTGGAAGGTCAAACGTGAAGGTTAATGGCAAGATTTTTAAGTGTGGAGGAACAGGGGGATCCTGGGATCCAAGTCCATCACAGATCCCTCAAGTGCTGCCACTCAAGTTGATAGGGTGGTCAAGAATGTATATGATGTGCTAGGCTGCATTAGATGGAGAATTGAGTTCAAGAGCCATGTGGTAATGCTGTAGCTCTATAAAACTAGTTAAAATACTGTATTCTGTTCATTTCTAATCAACTCATTATATGAAGGATGTGGGGTGAGAGAGTGCAGAGGAGATTTACCAGGACTTTGCCTGGATTGGAAAATGTGGCATATGAAGAAAGGGTGACAGAGCTAGGACTTTTCTCTTTTGAGTGATGGAAGATGAAGGGTGACTCAATAGAGTTGTATAATTATGAGGGGTGTGGATAAGGTGCCAAAATGTTTAGCCTGGAAGTCAGCCTGACGAAAACTGAGCCTCCATCAGCCAGCTCCTCACCATGGCCACCAGCACCCCCACATCTCCATCGGGCACAATGAACTCAAAACGGTCAACCAGTTTACCTACCTCGGCTGCACCATTTCATCTGATGCGAGGATCGACAAAGAAATAGACAACAGACTCGCCAAGGCAAATAGCGCCTTTGGAAGACTACACAAAAGAGTCTGGAAAAACAACCAAATGAAGAAACGCACAAAGATCAGCGTGTACAGAGCCGTTGTCATACCCACGCTCCAGTTTGGCTCCGAAGCATGGGTCCTCTACCGGCATCACCTACGGCTCCTAGAACGCTTCCATCAGCGCCGTCTCTGCTCCATCCTCAACATTCATTGGAATGACTTCATCACCAACATCGAAGTACTCGAGCTGGCAGAGTCCCCAAGCATCAAATCCATGCTGCTGAAGACCCAACTGCGCTGGGTGGGTCACGTATCCAGAATGGAGGACCATCGCCTTCCCAAGATCGTGTTCTATGGCGAGCTCTCCACTGGCCACTGAGACAGAGGTGCACCAAAGAAGAGGTACAAGGACTGCTTAAAGAAATCTCGGTGCCTGCCACATTGACCACCGCCAGTGTGCTGATATCGCCTCCAACCGTGCAT
Source organism: Narcine bancroftii (assembly GCF_036971445.1). Taxonomy (NCBI): domain Eukaryota; kingdom Metazoa; phylum Chordata; class Chondrichthyes; order Torpediniformes; family Narcinidae; genus Narcine; species Narcine bancroftii. The sequence goes on from NC_091469.1 coordinate 23,478,383, forward strand.
CTTGGCGCCTCATAGTTCGGCGGGCTGCAACCTCCTTTGAAGAAGACCGCAGTGCCCACCTCACTGACAAAAGACAAAGGAGGAAAAACCCAACACCCAACCCCAACCAACCAATTTTCCCTTGCAACCGCTGCAACCGTGCCTGCCTGTCCCACATCGGACTTGTCAGTCACCAACCAGCCTGCAGCAGACGTGGACATACCCCTCCATAAATCTTCGTCCGCGAAGCCAAGCCAAAGAAAAGAAGGATAAGGTGGACAGCCAGTACTTTTTTCTCCAGGACAACCATGGCAACGTGAATGGAGGAAAATTTAGGGAAGACATCAGAGGTACTTTTTTACCCTGGAATGCATTGCCATGGGTGGTTGTGGAGGCTAGTACAATAGGGGCATTTAAAAGACACTTAATAGGCACTTGGATGTAAAAAAAAAAGTTGGGAATGGATAGATTAATTTGTATAGGTTGGCACAACATTGTGGGCCAAAGGCCTGTACTGATCTGTGTTCATTACAGATTACATTTGTGTGAATGGTATTTTAACTGTTTTTAAGATGTTGAGTTTTGCTTTGAATGTGTTTGGGTAGTCTTATGAAACTACTTCTTTTCCCCCTTCAGAGAAAATGACCGGGTTGTCAGCGTTAATGGCTTTACAATGGAAAACGTGCCTCATTCCTATGCTGTGCAACAATTAAGAAAATGTGGAAAAGTAGCCCACATAGTAAGTGCTGCTAATCCATACTTTAATTATGATTTTAACATTGTAAAACAATGTAAAACATTGAGTCAATAGTGCTAGCATATATAGTTCAGTGTTTCTTTAAATGCATTTTAGCATTGGTTTTGTTTCATTAAGCTTTGATTGACCTCAAAAGAGTACATGTTATTTTAGTATATAATCCTTTTCAAATATATTCCCTTCACTGATCTACTGAAGTGTTCTGCATAGAAATGGAGATATTTGAAAAAAAATCAATCTTCCATTGGATACTAATGCAATTATAGGTATAAATTTATGATGTGGATTAACTTTCAGTGGCAGGTTTAAATTTAATATTGTCCAATCCATGCAATTTGCAAGGCTTTACTCTGTCTCATTTCCCAGTGTATAATAATCCTTTTACTTCGCATCTGCATTCCCTGCCCCCTCAGTTTCTTTTTTATTTTATCTATCCCTGCCACCTCTTGTGCATTTCCTATGTTGTCACAAGCCTGCAGAGAGAGAAAATTGAATGATCACCCCATTTTTGCTCCTCATTAAATGATAACCTGCTGATCTTTATTTGTTAAGGTCTTTTAAGAAAACTTAGTTGCTGTAAGGTTTACATCTTCTTTCTCAACCTTTTGTGCATCTTGCACAATTGTGGAGATGACCATTCAGCCTGTGGTGCCTTTCCTAGTCCTCTTATCCATATCTTTGCAATTCTTTTCCTTTTTAAGTAGCCATCTAATTTAGGACCACAGAACATTAAAGCACAGAAACAGGCCCGTCAGCTTATTTAGTCTGTACCAAATTATATTTCAGCCTCGTCCTCACGACCTGCAACTTGCCATTTTAACTTGCATTCAGTAAGGTCAGAGACACTGTGTGATACCAAATATTGTCATTTTCATTAATCTGTGCCTTGAGTACCTAGTTTGTATTCATGTTTCAAACAATCTGCTGAAGGAACTCAGTGGGTTGAGCAGCATCAGTGGAAGAGAAAAATTGTTAGCTTTCGCTGGAATTATACTCACTTGAATTCAGAAGAATGAGAGATCTTATAGAAACATTAAAAATTATGAAAGGGATAGATAAGATAGAGGCAGGAAAATTGTTTTCACTGGTAGGTGAGACCAGAACTAGCCTTAAAATCCAGGGGAGTAAATTTAAGATGGAGATCTGTTTTTCCCGGAGAGTAGTGAATCAGTGGGATTCTCTGCTCAGGGAAGCAGTTGAGGCTACTTCATTAAACATATTTAAGGTCCAGTTGGATTTTTAGATAAAAAAGGAATTGAGGGATATGGGGAAAAGGCAAGTAGGTGGAGTTGAGTCAATGATCAGATCATCCATGATCTTATTGAATGGCAGAGCAAGCTTGATGGGCCGAATGGCCTCCTCCTGCTCCTTTTTCTTACATTCTTTTTAGGCTGAAACCCTTCATTAAATTTGAAGGGCTCGGGACTATAACATCAGCATTTCTTTTTCCTGTCCTGATGCTACTCGATCTAGTGGTTCCTCTAGCAAATTGTTTGTTGTTCCAGATTCCAGCATCAACAGTCTCCTGTGTTCCTGGCATAAGAGTTAACATAATCCTGACTCTCGCCGTAGTGTTCAACATGGTAAATGAGCCAAGTAGGAGAATATTGTGAAACGTGTTCAAAGAATGAAAATTTGAAGTGGTGGGGGAGAGGGGAAGTTAAAGGTGGGGAATTGATGAGGTTATGGGAAAGCAGGATTAGTGTAAATGGGGTCCTGAAGGTTAATGAAGGGCTTGTTTCCTGGCTCAGAGTTTATGGGACTTCCAAAGCTCAATCTTGCTGCCAGTAATGGTGCATTTAAAATTGGGTTTCTGCTTGTCAGGATCTTTAACCTAGAAAAGAGGATAGTCCACCGTTCCTCATAATTGGCCTGATCTGTGACATAACTCCATATGATTAATAAAAAAGGGAGGGATATAATGTTAGAATTAAAATTAATAAATCAGAAATGATTGGTATTTCTGGAAGAATTGTACATTCCTATTGTCCTCTTTTTGTTGATGTTATCTAACAATAGTCCTGGCACTGTTTAAGTTCTTTCCAAGATTTTTCAATTAATGAAATAGACTTGATTTGATCTTTGACATTTTTTTCAACACAAATATTGTGTTACTGAACCACACCCCTCCCCTTGTGTTTTTTTTCTGGCAGTTTCTCCAATCTATTTGACTTTCTTTTTCAACTTTGGAACTGATTTTGGAGTAATTTTTCATTTCCCCCTAATGTATTTTTACAAACTTGGAATTTTTGCATAGCTCTTCCAAGGATAAAAATACAAATTAATCTTCAAACAAGTCATTGAACCATGGTGCACATTCCTGATGTGTATCAGGGTTGAAGTGACTGCTTAGTTTTCATGGGAATATGTGCCAGGAGCAAACAGTTCAGCTCTTCCATCCTCCTGTCCTGGCTCCAAAGCTCTTAATACCTTAACAATTATTTTCCAATTCCAGCCATATCTCTGCTTGGTTTTACTGTTCTGTTTGGACTGTTGTGAGGGTTTCCCCTCACATATGATGGTATATATATTGCCCTCCATAATGTTTGGGACAAAACACTCTTTTCCTCTATTTGCCCCTGTGTTCAACAGTTTTAAATTTGTAATCAAACAATTCACAATTAAAGTGCATATCCCAGATATTATTCAAGGTTATTTGTGTACATTTTGGTTTGACCATGTTGAAATTACAGCATTTTTTAAAATACATAGTCCACTTATTTCAGAGCACCATAATGTTTGGGACATTTGACTTCACAGGTGTCTGTGAGTATTCAGTTATGTTGAATTCATTAGTGCAGGTATAAGAGAGCTAAGGTTACTTCTAAGCTTTTGATTACATTTGTAGTCTGTAAGTGTGATTTTTCAACATGAGGACCAGAGTTATGCCTATGAAAGCCAAAGAAGCCATTATAAGACTGAAATATAAGAATAAAACAGTATGAAAGGATTATCAAAATCAACAGTTTGGAACAGTCAGTATCAGTAAGAAGAAAGAGTGAGGTCAGTAATCACAAAGGGACTGGTTTTCCAAGGAAGACCTCCACATTCTGAATTCTCATCATAATGAAGAAAAATCCCCAAACGCATGCCCAGATGTGGATATGTCAATGACTACTGTCTCCAGAAGACTTTATGAGCAGAAATTACAGAGGATACATGAGTTAGCCACAGAAAGGATGGCCAAATTGCAGTTTGCAAAGAGGTATTTAAAAGAGCTTGCAGAATTCTGGAAAAATGTCTTGTGGGCAGATGAGACCAAGATTAATCTGGATCAGAGTGACAGCAAGAGCAAAGTGTGGAAGAGTAAAGGAACTTCCCAAGATCCAAAACATTCCACCCTTGCCATGGTTTGTATTTTACAGTGTAGCCTCTATATTTCTTTTCATGAAGTCTTCTGCGGACAGCAGTCATTGGTATATCCACACATGCCTCCTGAAGAGTGTTTCTGATCTGTTGAGCATATGTTTGGGGAATGTTCTTCATTGTGATGAGAATTCTTCTCTTATCAGCAGTCGAGTTTTTCCTTGAAATACAGTCCCTTTGCGATTACTGAGCTCACCAGTATGCTCTTTCTTCTTAATGATGCTCCAATCTGTTGACTTTGATTGTCCTAAGGTTTGGGCGATATCTTCAACAGTTTTATTCTTATGTTCAGCCTCACAATGTCTTCTTTGACTTTTATTGGCACAACTCTAATCCTCATATTGAAAAATGGCAACTACAGGCTCCAAAGGTGATCAAAAACTTAGTAGTAAGCCTAGCTCTCTTATCACTGCACCAAGGAATTAAACATACCGGAGTATCACAAGCACTTGTGAAGCCAAATGTCTCCCACATTATAGTGCCTGAAATGAGGGAATTATATATAAAAAGTGCTGTACTTTCTGAATGGTCAAATCAAAAGGTATACAAATAACCTAGAATAAAATCTGGAATGTACATTTTAATTACAGTGAATTGTTTGATTAACAAATTTAAAGCTGTGGATCCCAGGGAGAAATAAAGGTTAAAAAGTATCTTTGTCCCAAACGTTATGGAGGGTGCTGTAGATCCAGAGAAAGCAAGATAGTGGAATACCTTTATTGGAAGAGCTAATTTCTTGTGAAGTGAAAAAAAAATCACCATTTAGTTCAAGTTGCAAGTTATACTGATGCTTATTACGAAACCCTTTGTTTTTCCACCTTTTTCTGAATGACCTTTAACCATTTTGGTTAATGTATATGCATTAATTTTGAACCTTGACAGAGGGTTAGCATGTATTGCCCATTCCTAATTCTTTTTGAGGGCTGTCCATCGGGATCAAAGATGATTTGATTCCACTCTGGGTCTGAGAAGTGGGTGATGCCTGCAATGTCTTTAAACTTTGGGTGCCTGTTGCATTACCAGTTATCCCGTGGATTTGACAGTGATGTTTTGGTTCATTTGCAAGGAGACTAGTTGCACTTACCTGTGCTCTTACCGCACATGCATAGACAAGTATATCCCTTGAACCTAGAATCTCTTAGGGTTCCACAGTTCAGAAACAGGCCCCTTGGGTCAGCTTGTTCATGTCAACCAAGCTCACTCCATTTGACTGCTTTTAGCCCATATCCCTTTGAAATTTTCTTATTCATTCCTTTGAACATGTTTTCCCTGGTTCCCCTGGTAGCTCATTCCATATACCCACCATCCTCTGTGTGAAGAAGATGCCCCAATAGGTACTTTTTTTAAAAGATCTTTCATCATTTTAAATTTATCTCTGGTTTTAAGTTCTCTTACTCTTTGGGTGGGTAGGAGGCTATGAATATGTATATTCCTCATGATTTTACAAATTCCTATTGGGTTCCCCCACTTCCCTCCATTCCTTTACAAACATCTGAACATTAGTTAGAATCAGGAGGTCACTTAAGGTTTTGAAACTTTCTTCACCTTTTAATAAGATTGTGGCTGATCTGATTGTAACCATGGCTCTATATTCTGGGCTACCCTAAAATATTACAGCATAGAAAACAGGCCTTTTGGCCCTTCTAGTCAGTACCAAACTATTATTCTACCTTGTCTCACTAATTAACCTGCACCCAGTCCATAGCCCTCAATACTCTCCCATCCATGAACCTGTCCATATTTTTCTTAAATGTGAAAATTGAGCTCACATTTTCACCACTTCAGCTGGCAGCTTGTTGTACACTCCCGCCACTCTCTATGCGAAGAAGTTCCCCCAAAAATTCCCTTTAAATTGTTCCCCTTTCACTCTTAACCGACATCCTTTGGTTTGTATCTCACCTATCCTGAATGGAAAAAATATACTTGCATTTACTCTATCTATACCATTCATAATTTTGTATACCTCTATCAAATCTCCCTTCATCCTTCTGTGCTCCAGGGAAAAAAGTCATAACCTCTTTAACCTTTCCCTATAACTCAATTCCTGAAGTCCTGGCAGCATCCTAGTAAATCTTGCACCTTACCTATATCTTTCCTGTAGTTAGGTGACCAAAACTGCACACTTTACTCCAAATTTGGCCTCATCAATGTCTCCTACAATTTTGCCATAACATCCCAACTCTTGTACTCAATACTTTCATGCCCCATCCCCTTCTATACCTTGCTGTCATTCTTTAACTTTCATTCCACCAGTATACAGGATATCTCCACCTCCAACCAACTCTCAGTTCTGATACACAGTGTTGACCCCAAATGTTGACAATTGCCCTTACTATCTCTCCCCACCCCAATGACCTGTTGAGTTCCTCTGGAAGTTTAATTGTTTGCTCAAGTGGTGATAACCTTGGCTGTTTGCTGTTGTCCTAACAGACGGTGAAAAGGGGTCGGAAAATCCCGATTCGACAGCCTATAGTGGAGCCCGAGAATCGATTCTTTGATGTGGATGATGACTACGATCACAGAAGCGAGCACAGCATCCAGAGTGACAGGAGCGAGGGTGGGCACAGGGAATATGGCTACGGCCGAGACTATAGCCCTGACAGAAACTACAGCCAGGATAGAGAGCGCGGCAGGAGCTATGAGAGAAGCCAGAACAGAGAGCGTAGTTACAGCAGGGATCACAGCAGGGAGAGGGTTTACGAGGATGACCGAGGTTACGAGAGAAACCATGGGCGTGACGGTCACAGGCAGGCTAGGATGTATGATGAAGACCAGACTCGCGAGCGAGCGTATGAACAAGATGATAGAATGCGGAGAAGGGTAAATGAAGAGAACAGGGGTTACGATGACACCTACTACCAAGGTGATCGGGGTCGCAGAAGGGCATACGAGGAAGATAGGGGTCGGAACAGAGTCCACGAGTACTCCAGAGAACCAGCAAGAGCCCCAAGCCGCGATCGACTCAAATCCAGAAGCCCGTCACCTGAATCCTCTTCTTATTCTCATGACCGCGGACTACCAAGGCCCTACAAAGTTATGCTGGTTAAAAGCAAACCAAATGAAGGTGAGAAGAAATGTACTTTGAATTGTTATCCTTAAATAATATCATAGAAGTATGTCTAAAAATAGTGGTGTGGGTAGGAATTGTTGATGGAGAGGGTTGTTGAAGAACAGTGCACTCTATAGGTATATATGTGTAAAATTAAGACAAATCATGTTTATTTGTCATTCATATAATAACCATTGCAGTGTACAGTGAAAACGAGATCGCATTTCTCCAGACCGTGGAGCTAGTTATTTACGTGGCTAAATTACATCAGAAACTTGTTTCCAAATAACATATCACTTAAAAATATCGTGACACATATGCTATCCCTTTATATCTCCGGAGTTCAGAAACCTCATGGCTTGGGGGGAAAAAACTGTTTCACAATCTGGTCATGAGGGCCCAAACGCTTTGGTGCCTCTTTCTGGATGGCAGGAGGGAGAACAGATTGCGGGAGGGGTGTGTGGCATACTTCACAATGCTTATGGCTTTCTGCAAAAAGCGGCCTTTATAAATGTCTCTCATGGCAGGGAGAGAGACCCCAATAATCCCCTCAGCAGTCTTTACTATCCGCTGCAGGAACTTGCATTCTGGGATGGTGCAGTTCCCGAACCAGTAATAAAACAGCCAGTTGAGGTTCTGAACATGATAAAAATTAACAGTTGAGTTTGGAAGATTTTTAAATGTAGTTGATGGTTGTAGAATCAACATGGCCTGATGAGGTTCTGACACAGATCCAAGTCGGGTTGAAAAGCCTACTCCAGTTATTTTACAATGCTTCTGTGCAGATTTTAAAGCCATTATTGATTCATAATTACTTGACTACCTGCCTGGTACTATATTTGTAATTTTAAAATATAAGCCTTCTTATTAACTTAAGTAGCAATTTGTATGGTGAAGACCGTGCAGTTTAAAACTTGATCTTTTCTATTTTGCATTATTAAGATAATACTCTTAAATAAAACAACTCTCTCCTGTCTAGTAATTTTTTTCAAGCAGTCTAATGGCCTAAAATGCTTTATAGAAGCATTTGGAAATATAATTTGACTGAGTGATGTAAGCATATACTCATGTAGGTCCAAAGTTTTGGTCAAAAAGTAGCTTCTTAAAGTAGAGAGGATGCATAATTGAATATTGAATATGAAGCCATAGCCACTAGTGGTTGAATAATTTAAATACCAAAGGTAGATTATTTATTAAATTAAGTATGATCATTTTTGAGAAATTACTGTGATTTTTTAAAATTCTTTCAATTTCATATTGCTGGGGGGCAATAGGGAAGAAGGTCATCCATTGAGATGGGACTATCGTAAAGGAAGTGATTGCTGTGTGCCACTGTTAATTTAAAACAAAAGCTGCAAAATGCTTGCAAATCTGGGTCAGACAGATATTTGGGAGAAAACATATTGTGATGAATGTTCCTCCACCAGTGTTGTAGAAACATCCTCAATATCTGCATTAATCTCTAAAAGTACCAGTGGCACAATTATGCAATACAAGATCAAGATGAATTTGAATGACCATGCTTCTTGTCATTTAACCTATTCACACATTTTGTCTAATAGAATATGGTCTTCGATTGGGCAGCCAAATCTTCATCAAAGAGATGACTGGAATAGGGCTAGCTACCAGGGATGGAAACTTGCACGAAGGGGATATTGTCCTCAAGGTAAGATTTTTTTCAACATTTTTTTAATTCACAGTTCGTAAGTAGACGAAGTATTGGTCTATGACATATTAGACTGTTCATGATGTACGTTTGTTCAAAATTTCACAGCAAATTCACTCCAACTTGAAAGTCACAGCTGTGCTCTGAACAAATCTTGTCCCTTGCTTATCTCTTTTGGCTCTAAGTTGAAACCACAAATTGTGTTCGGTGGAAAACTATATTCTCCAAAAATATCTGATTATGAGGAAATAACATTTGGATAGGTAATGCAAAAGAAAATTAAAAATTTGCCATTTTCTGTACCTCAAGAATTTACTCCACACAAGACTAAGATGCAGAGATCAGAAAGGAAGATAGAACTTGTGCTTCTAAATTTCTGTGATGAATTATCAGGTAATTTGATACAAATCCAGCAAATAGTTAACAAAATAGCAGGAATGCTGAGAGCAAGATGCTGTGCGAACAGTGGAACAGTGTACATTGGTGTCCTATTTCTTCAACCACGAGCTTACTAGACAATTTAGACATTAACTGCATGTCATTTTCAAATGGTATTTTCCATGTGCATTTAGTCCTGTCATCAACTTTATCAGAAAATAACTTTGCCTTCATTTGCTGACTGTTGTTGCTTCAACCCAAACAGATCAATGGGACAGTCACTGAAAACATGTCTCTGGCTGATGCCCGAAAATTGATTGAAAGATCACGTGGGAAGCTCCAGCTCGTTGTGCAAAGAGATATGAAGCAAACTTTGATCAGCATTCCACCCATGGATGACAGTGAATCTGACTCAGAAGGTGAGGCAATGATGTCTATCAGAGCAACTCCAACTACTATTAGTCCCTTTATTGCTGTTCTTATTAATCTACATTGATTTCTGGTTTGTCAACATCTGGATTTTGAAGTATCTGCTTTGGTGGGAATTTGCCCAGGGCCGTGCCACCTTCCGGCTCTTTAAACATCGCCACTCTTACAGCGTCCATGTTAAGGTAGAGAAGATGCATAATGGAATTTTGAATATGAAGCCACAGCCACGAGTGGTTGAATAATTTAAATACCAAAGGTAGATTATTTATTAAATTAAGTATGATCATTTTTGAGAAATTACTGTGATTTTTTTTTTAATTCTTTCAATTTCGTATTGCTGGGGGGCAATAGGGAAGAAGGTCATCCAATGAGAATTTCTAGCCTCTTGCACATGTTATTTTTTAAATTTACTTCAAAGGGAATCAATCCACTATTAAGCAGCTATTAAGTCCCTCCAGCTCTTGTATAATCTGTTTTTGCTAAGTAATTGCTGCTTATTGTTTTTTAAAAAAGACAATTTGTGTAACTTTGGACATAATGCTCCAAGTGCCCTTATAGAGATCATGGAACATAATAGTATGGGTTCGTCGGCCTATGATGTTGAGCCAACCTGCATAAACCAACTCCACAACAATCTCAACCTTCCCTCCCTCACACCCCATAATCCTCCATTTTTCTTGCATCCATATAAGAATCTTGTAAATGTCCCGATTGCACCAGCCTCTACCAGCAATGCATTCTAAGCACCCACCCACCAGTCCTTGTGCTTTTATAAAGAAAGCACCTTCCTCTAACATCTCTCCTGAACTTTCCTCCACTTAGCTTAAATGGATGTCTTCGGTATTGTACGTTGCTGCCCAGGGAAAAAGGTGCTGACTATCTATCCTATCTATGTCTCCCATAATCTTTTTTTAAATTTTTTAAATTTTTTACACTATGAACCATATTAACCAAAATACACACAAACATTTCCCTCTTGAATATACACAGTGTCATTTTCTCCTCTTTCCCCCCTTCCCTCCCTCCTTCCCACCCACTAAACATTCAACATATGCAATACAATAAACCCATTAAACAATGTCATCACACAATGAAAATAAACAAGAAAATTGTGTCATCTACTTTTACACACTGGGTCAGTTCATTTCATCTTCTTCTCATTCTGTCATTTTAGGGGGTGGAGGTCCACATTAGGCCTTCTCTGTTGTGTTCCATGTATGGTTCCCAAATTTGTTCGAATACTGTGACATTGTTTCATAAATTATATGTTTTTTTTTCCAAATGGAATACATTTATTCATTTCTATGTACCATTGCTGTACTCTCAGGCTCTCTTCTGATTTCCAAGTTGACATTATACATTTTTTTACTACAGCTAAGGCTATCATAATAAATCTTTTTTGTGCTTCATCCAAATCGAGGCCTAGTTCTTTACTTCTTAGAAGAAAGATCTCTGGATTTTTTGGAATGTTGCTCTTTGTGATTTTATTTAATACCTGATTTAGATCTTCCTAAAACTTTTCCACTTTCTCACATGCCCAAATTGCATGTACTGTTGTTCCTGTTTCCTTTTTACAGTGAAAACATCTATCTGATACTGTTGGGTCCCATTTTTTTAACTTTTGAGGTGTGATAAATAGCCTGTGTAACCAATTATATTGTATCATGCGTAACGTCGTGTTTATTGTATTTCTCATAGTTCCGGAGCATAGCTTTTCCCATTTTTCATTTTTTATCTTTATGTTTAGATCTTGTTCCCATTTTTGTTTGGGTTTACAGCTTATTTCATCATTCTCTTTATCTTGCAGCTTGATGTACATGTTTGTTATAAATCTTTTAATTATCATTGTGTCTGTAATCACATATTCAAAGCTGCTTCCTTCTGGTAACCTCAGCCTGCTTCCCAATTTGTCCTTTAAGTAGGTTTTCAGTTGTGGTATGCAAACGTTGTACCGTGAGTTATACCATATTTGTTCTTCATTTGTTCAAAAGATAGAAAATTGTGTTTTGGGAAATAATTTATTGTTCTTTTGATCCCTTTTCTCTCCCATTCTCTAAAGGAAAGGTTATCTATTGTGAAAGGGATTAGTTGATTTTGTGTCAATAATAATTTTGGTAGTTGGTCATTTGTTTTTTTCCTTTCTACGTGAATCTTCTTCCAAATGTTAAGCAGATGGTGCAGTACTGGTGAACTTCAATGTTGCACCAGTTTTTCATCCCACTTATAAAGTATATGTTCTGGTACCTTCTCCCCTATTTTATCTAGCTCTAACCTGGTCCAATCTGGTTTTTTCCTTGTTTGATAAAAATCTGATAGATATCTTAATTGTGCTGCTCTATAATAATTCTTAAAGTTTGGTAGCTGTAAGCCCCCTTATTTGTACCATTCTGTTAATTTATCTAGCGCTATCTTCAATTTTCCCCCCCTTTCCATAAGAATTTCCTTATTATTTTCTTTAGCTAATTGAAGAATTTCTCTGTTAAGGAAATTGATAACGTTTGAAATGGGTATTGTATCCTTGGGAAGATATTCATTTTAATGCAATTTACCCTTCCTAACAGTGTTGGTGGTAAATCTTTCCAATGTTCTAAGTCATCTTGTAATATCTTTTACACCTCTTAAGTCACCTCTCATCCTCTGTTGCTCCAAAGAAAAAAGCCCTAGGTTGCTCAACTTTTCCTCATCAGGCACGTTCTCCAATCCAGGCAATGTTCTGGTAAATCTCCTCTACACTCTCTTTAAAGTTTCCACATTGTCCTGTGAGGCAACCAGACTGAACACAATACTCTCAGCATTACCAGAGTTTTGTAGAGCAGCAATATTACCTCGCAGCTCTTGTGCTCAACTTCCCGAATAGTGAAAGCCAGCACGTCATGCTCCTTGACTACCCTCTGAACTTGTGCAGCAACTTTGAGGGATCTGTGGACTTGCAGCCCAAAATCTCTATGTATCTCCATGATGTTGAGAATCATGCCATTAACCACATACTCTGCCCTCAAGCTTGACTTTCCAAAGTGTATCACTTCACATTTATCTAGATTGAACTCCATCTGCCTCTTCTCTGCCCAACTGCATTGTGTCACTTCTCCTCAATACGTTTACAGAATCATGAGGGGCACAGATAAAGTGAATGTTCAGTTGTTTTCCCAGGATAGGTAGTTCTAAAACTAGAGGGTGTAGTTTAAGATGAAGGGAAAACTTTTAGGAAGGACTTGGTGGGGGGTGGTGGGGTGCAGTCTTTTCACTCGGTAGATCGTCTGTATTGGAATGAGCTCCCAGAGGTAATTGTAGAATTTGTTACAATGGCAACATTCAAAAGACACTTGGATGGAAGGATCTTGGAAGAATATGGACCAGATGCAATTAGCCCAAAATATCATATTGGTCAGCATGGACTAATTGGGCCAAAGGGCCTGTTCTATGCTCAATTCAATCAATATTTCAATTGTTTATTCTATCAAAACCAATTCAGCTTAAAGCCAATGTGTCTATTATCTTCAATATTTTCCCCAATTCCATCTTTTTTTTTTCAATTTTTTATTTTTCACACCATAAATCACATTAACCATGATACACACTTTTTCCTTTTCACACATATATAGTGCCATTTTATCCCCCCCCCTCTCCCATCCCACCCTCCCTACCTCCCCCCTCCGTCCATTTAAGGTACAAAATCTAGAATACATTAAACCAGTCAGACAATGTTGTCATTCAATAAAAATACACCAGAAATTCCACTGAGTCCATTCTTTTCATTTCCTTTTCCTTCCGTTAACTTAGGTAGTGATTGTCCCCGGTAGGTTTTCGCTATTGTGTTTCATGTAAGGCTCCCATATTTGTTCGAATATTTCAATATTATTTCTTAAACTATATGTTATTTTTTCTAATGGAATACATTTATTCATTTCTATATACCATTGTTGTATTTTCAAATTATCTTCCAATTTCCAGGTTGACATAATACATTTTTTTGCTACGGCTAGAGCTATCTTAACAAATCTTTTTTGTGCATCCTCCAAATCAATTCCAAATTCTTTGTTTTTTATGTTACTTAGGAGGAAGATCTCTGGATTCTTTGGTATATTGTTTTCTGTTATTTTATTTAATATCTGATTTAGATCTTCCCAAAATTTTTCTACTTTCGCACATGTCCAGATTGCATGAATTGTTGTTCCCATTTCTTTTTTACATCGAAAACATCTATCAGATACTGTTGAGTCCCATTTATTTAACTTTTGAGGTGTAATGTATAGCCTGTGTATCCAGTTATATTGTATCATACGTAACCTCGTATTTATTGTATTTCTCATCGTTCCAGAGCATAACTTCTCCCATGTTTCCTTTTTTATCTTTATATTTAAATCTTGTTCCCATTTTTGTTTAGTTTTACCATTTGTTTCCTCATTCTCCTTTTCTTGCAGTTTAATATACATATTTGTTATAAATCTTTTGATTATCATTGTATCTGTAATCACATATTCAAAGTTACTTCCCTCTGGCAAACTCAAACTGCTTCCTAATTTATCCTTCAAGTAGGATCTCAATTGGTAATATGCCAGCGCTGTATCTTGAGTTATATTGTATTTATCTTTCATTTGTTCAAAGGATAATAATCTATTTCCTGAAAAACAATTTTCTATTCTTTTGATCCCTTTTTTCTCCCATTCTCTAAAGGAAAGGTTATCTTTTGTAAAAGGGAGTAACTTGTTTTGCGTCAATATTAGTTTTGGTAATTGATAATTTGTTTTATTTCTTTCTACATGAATCTTCTTCCAAATATTGAGTAGATGATGTAATACTGGAGAACTTCTATGTTGTACCAATTTTTCATCCCATTTATATAATATGTGTTCAGGTATCTTTTCCCCTATTTTATCTAATTCTAATATGGTCCAATCTGGCTTTTCCCTTGTTTGATAAAAATCTGATAGGTATCTTAATTGTGCGGCTCTATAATAACTTATAAAGTTTGGCAGTTGTAAGCCTCCTTGTTAATATCATTCTGTTAATTTATCTAGTGCTATCCTCGGTTTCCCCCCTTTCCATAAAAATTTCCTTATTATTTTCTTTAACTCCTTGAAGAATTTCTCTGTCAGTTGTATTGGCAATGCCTGAAATAGGTATAATATCCTTGGAAAAATGTTCATTTTAATACAGTTTATCCTTCCTATTAGTGTTAGTGGTAAATCTTTCCAATGCTCTAAATCGTCCTGTAATTTTTTCATTAGTGGATAATAATTGAGTTTATATAGTTGGCCGAGATTTTTATTTATTTGTACACCTAGGTATCTTATTGCTTGCATTTGCCATCTAAATGGTGATTCCTTCTTAAATTTTGAGAAATCCGCATTATTCATAGGCATTGCTTCACTTTTATTTACGTTGATCTTGTAACCCAACACTTCTCCATATTCCTTCAATTTCTTATATAATTCTTTTATTGATAGTTCTGGTTCTGTTAAGTATACTATAACATCATCCGCAAATAAACTGATTTTATATTCTTTGTCTTTTATTTTTATCCCTTTTATATTATTTTCTGTTCTTATCAATTCTGCTAGTGGTTCTATAGCTAACGCAAACAATAGAGGTGATAGTTGACCTGCTTAAGTTAAATTGCTTTGATACATGTCCATTTACTGACACTTTCGCTAATGGTCCCTTATATAATGCTTTAATCCAATTAATATACTTCTCCGGTAAACTGAATTTTTGCAATACTTTGAACAAATAATTCCATTCTACTCTGTCAAAGGCCTTCTCTGCGTCTAAAGCAACTGTTACTGTTGGCGCTTTATTCCCTTCTACTGCATGAATTAAGTTAATAAATTTACAAATATTGTCTGTTGTGCGTCTTTTTTTGATAAATCCAGTTTGGTCTAGATTTACCATTTTCGGTACATACTCTGCTAATCTGTTTGCTAATAGTTTAGCTATTATCTTATAATCTGTGTTAAGTAAAGATATTGGTCTATATGACGCTGGTGTGAGTGGATCTTTCCCTTGCTTTAGTATTACTGTAATTATTGCTGTTTTACATGAATCTGGTAAGCTTTGTGTTTTATCAATCTGGTTGATTACTTCCAGGAGGGGCGGAATTAATAAGTCTTTAAATGTTTTATAGAATTCTATTGGGAATCCATCCTCTCCTGGTGTCTTATTATTTGGTAATTTTTTTTATTATCTCTTGTATTTCTACTATTCCAAATGGCTCTGTTAATTTATTTTGTTTCTCTTATTTGTAGTTTTGGTAGTTCAATTTTAGTTAGAAATTCATCTATTTTCCCTTCTTTCCCTTCGTTTTCAGTTTGGTATAATTGTTCATAGAATTCTCTAAAGTTTTCCTTAATTTCTTTTGGATTATATGTAATTTGTTTGTCTTTTTTCCTTGATGCCAATACCATTTTCTTAGCTTGTTCTGTCTTAAGCTGCATTGCTAGGATTTTGTGCGTTTTTTCACCTAGTTCATAAAATTTCTGTTTTGTCTTCATTATATTCTTCTCCACCTTATATGTTTGTAGTGTGTCATATTTTATTTTTTTATCCGCCAATTCTCTTCTTTTAGTTGTGTCTTCCTTCATTGCTAATTCTTTTTCTATATTTACTATTTCCCTTTCCAACTGCTCTGTTTCCTGATTGTAGTCCTTCTTCATCTTGGTTACATAACTTATTATTTGCCCTCTGATGAATGCTTTCATTGCGTCCCATAGTATAAACTTATCTTTCACTGATTCTGTATTTATTTCAAAGTACATTTTAATTTGTCTTTCAATGAATTCTCTAAAATCCTGCCTTTTAAGTAGCATGGAGTTTAATCTCCATCTATACATTCTTGGAGGGATGTCCTCTAACTCTATTGTCAATATCAAGGGTGAATGGTCCGATAATATTCTAGCTTTATATTCTGTTTTTCTTACTCTGTCTTGCATGCGAGCTGATAACAGGAATAGGTCTATTCTTGAGTATGTTTTATGTCTACCCGAATAATATGAATATTCCTTTTCCTTTGGGTGTTGTTTCCTCCATATATCCAAAAGTTGCATTTCTTCCATTGATTTAATTATAAATTTGGTTACTTTGTTCTTTCTGTTAATTTTTTTCCCAGTTTTGTCCATATTTGAATCCAAATTCAGGTTGAAATCCCCTCCTATTAATATGTTCCCTTGCGTATCTGCTATCTTCAAAAAGATATCTTGCATAAACTTTTGATGTTCTTCGTTAGGTGAATATACATTGAGTAGATTCCAAAACTCCGAATATATCTGACATTTTATCATTACATATCTCCCTGCTGGATCTATTATTTCCTCTTCTATTTTAAATGGCACATTTTTACTAATTAATATAGCTACTCCTCTTGCTTTTGAATTATACGATGCTGCTGTTACGTGTCCTACCCAATCTCTCTTTAATTTCTTGTGCTCCAATTCAGTTAAATGTGTTTCTTGCACAAATGCTATATCAATTTTTTCTTTTTTCAGTAAATTTAGCAGTTTCTTCCTTTTAATTTGGTTATGTATTCCATTAATATTTAAAGTCATATAGTTCAACGAGGCCATTTTATACTTTGTTTATCTTCCCTTTCCGTTTCTCCATCATTACCTTTCCTTCTTATCCATTTCTGTTTTCTTGTTTTGAACCCTTTATAAGACAACATTCCTAAAACATCAAACATTTTCCTTATTCTCCTATTAAAAACTTCTTTAGCCCCAATCTCCCCTTCCCCTCCTGAGTTGTCCTTTATCCCTTGTCGGACAACCACATCTCCCCTCTCCATTTGGATTTGCGAATTCACTCGCAAGCGTCAGCTGATTTTGCAGTGACCGTAACTCCTCCCCACCCAGCCCCCCCCAGAAAAGATTTCACTTTTCATATGTAACAAAGGTCACTCTTTTAATTCCCTCCTTATTCCCTCTATTCCATTTCCTTCCCTTATTAATTCTTGTCTATACTCTCTATATTTTCCTCTAAATACGGATACATTCATGTATGCACACTATACATATACACACATATACCTCTTTACCCACATACATATAAATCGTGGTCATTTTTACTCTTATTACATGTCTTCATCTCTCTGCTTGTTTTGTAGTTGTTCTGCAAATTTCCTTGTTTCCTCTGGATCCGAGAATAGTTTTTTTCCATAATATCGTTTTCGCTGTATTGAACTCCTTCCTCTTCATCAGGAGTTCAAAACTTATGTGTCTTTTTAGTTCGCAGTCTTTTGTACTCTCGTTACACGTCTTCATCTCTCAGTCTATTTTGTAATTGTTCTGCAAATTTTCGTGCTTCCTCTGGATCCGAGAATAGTCTGTTTTGCTGTCCTGGAATAAATATTTTCAATACCGCTGGATGCTTTAGTTTAAATTTATACCCTTTCTTCCATAAAATCGCCATTGCTGTATTGAACTCCTTTCTCTTCTTCAGGAGTTCAAAACTTATATCTGGATAAATGAAGATTTTTTGCCCTTTGTACTCCAGTGGCTTGTTGTCCTCTCTTACTTTTTCCGTTGTTTTCTCCAGTACCTTTTCTCTTGTAGTATATCTTAGGAATTTTACTAAAATAGATCTTGGCTTTTGTTGTGGTTGTGGTTTAAAGGCCAATGCTCTATGTGCCCTTTCTATTTCAATTTCTTGCTGTAGTTCTGGACATCCTAAAATCCTGGGGATCCAATCTTTTATAAACTCTCTCATATTCTTGCCTTCTTCATCTTCCTTAAGGCCCACTATCTTTATGTTATTTCTTCTGTTATAATTTTCCATTATATCTATTTTCTGAGCTAACAGCTCTTGTGTCTCTTTAACTTTTTTATTAGATTCATCTAATTTCTTTTTTAAGTCCTCTACCTCCATTTCTACTGCTGCTTCTCGTTCTTCCACCTTGTCCATTCTTTTTCCCATTTCTGATAAGGTCATATCTATTTTATTCACTTTCTCTTCTGTACTGTTTATTCTTTTTCTTAAATCCTTAAATTCCTGTGTTTGCCATTCTTTAAATGACTCCATGTATCCTCTAACAAGAGAAAGTATATCCTTTACCTTGCCTTTCCCTTCTTCTATTTCACTGTACTCTTCCTCTTCTTCTTCCTCTGGGTTGGCCATCTGTTGTTTCTTTGTTGCCCTTTTCTTCTCTTCTTTCTTGTTTTCGTTGTCTTCTATGTTCTCCTCTTGCTGCTGCTGTTCTGCAGCTGTCATTGCCGGCTGTGGAGATCGACTCCCCAGCTGGTCGCCCCTCCCGTCGGTGTGTTTTTTTGCATGCGCGGTTGCGCACTTTTACTCGGCTCAGCGAGCCATTTTTGTAGTCCACTTTCTACCGACCTGAGGGAGCGGGTTTCTCTCTCCACCGCGGGCCTCTTCGAACAGGTAAGGCCTTTTCCTTCTTCTTCCGTTGTCTTCTCTTCCTCTCTTCTTACCGTTGGTTTTGATTTTTCTTTTTTCGTCGCCATCTTCTTTCCACCTTTATACTCACTTTACTTTAATTTTTATTTTTGTGCCTTTGTGTTTTCCTTTATTTTTTCTGACTTTTCTGGAGAGGGCTGGGGTTCACCGTCCGGCCACTACTCCATCACATGACTCCTCCCCAATTCCATCTTTAATGCATTTTTTATTGTTGTCTCTCACCTGCCTCTCATTGGGAGGAACAGTCAAAGATCTTTTCTCTGTTACAATTTTGATTTGCTTCCTTAAGTTGTTAGGGTAACTCTTTCACATTTTTGCTGTATACATTTTGCCACTTTATCCTCCTCCCTAAAATTTGGACTTTTAGAAGGACTGGAGTGAAATATACAAGAAATGCCATTATGTGCATGGCCCCAACTCCTCTGAGCACCACATCAAACTGATGAAAATGAATCTCCATTCACTCAGGGATAGTCTAAATCCTGAAACTCTGCTCCATTGCTTGGGAGTGTCTCATCCACCTGGAAAATAGCTTAAAAAGCTGATGTATCACCAACACTATCTGGGCAATAATTGGGAATGGACATTCTGTTCTTGCATTGCATCTACTTTTGCACTCAACAAGAAGGTACGCTTAATTAAATTTGCTTATTGTTATGAATCACTTTTGGTGGTCATTGGGTTTAATTTAATCCTCAAACATTGATCAAGAAAATGCTCAGTCTTTCAATTTCTTTTCAGAATAAGGGCAATAATTTCCTTTTGCTGTGAATGGTGCTTCCACCATGAACACAATACCATTTCTTCTGAGGGATTTGAGAGAAGAATTAAAAACTTTTTGTTTCAAACTAATGAAAATTTTTGGCTCGACAAGGAAAATTCATTTATATTTGCATGTTCCTCTATTTCTGAAGTGAACTGGTTGTTGGACGTGAACTATAAATCCTTCACTTTTATTTTTGGCTCTGAATTTCTTAATGCTGTATTTCTAATTAATAGCATTTGCAGATGACGTAGGGCTTGTTTGCTAAGTGCAGGGATCTGGAATTAATGTTCCGTTAAGTCACCACTTCAACATTGAATGGTAGCGTTCCAGTTCTTTATTTATATTTTAGTGACCTTTATCACTGATTTTTAAACTGCATAAATGGCTTTCTCTGTTCGGAGAAATTTGTGATTTGTTTTTGATATAGCATGGATTTGCTCAAGGGAAGTCATGTCACACAAATTTGAGCTTTTTGAAGAGGTGATCAAGAAGATTAAGGGCAGGGCAGCAGATGTCTTGATGGCCTTTAGCAAGACTCACAACAAGGATGGTCCAGAAGGGATTCAAGACAATTGGATACAAAATTTGTTTGGCGGTAGGAGACAGAGGGTTGTGCTGGAGTCTTGTGAGTGGTGTGCAACTGAGATCGGTACAGGATCCACTATTATTTGTTACTATCATTTTTGACGAGAATGTAGGGAGCACGGTTAGTGGGTTTGCGGTGACACTAAAATTGGTATAGTGGACAGAAAAGGTGGGGTGTTTTCTCAGTCGACAGCAGGTTCATGATTAACTGGGTAAGTGGACTGAGGAATGGCAGGTGGCGTTTTAATTTGGATGAGTGTAAGGTGCTACATTTTGTTAAGCCAACCTAATGCAGCACATGTAGGGCTCTAGATAGTGTCGTAGAATAGAGAGACTGAGGGGTATGGGTATAAAATTCACTGAAAGTGGCAACGTGGTTAGACTGGGTGGTGAGGGGGTTATTTGTCATGTTTGCCTTTATCAGGCAGGGTATTGAGTTCAGGAGTTGGACCATCAGGTTCCAGCTGTATAGATATTGGTAGTGCATACATTTGGAATATTATGTGCATTTCTGATTGCCCTGCTAGAGGAAGGATGTCATTAAACTGGAAAGTGTGGGATAAAGAAAGTTGAATGAGGATGATTCTGGGATTAGAAGATTTGAGCTGTAAGCTTCCTTTCCTGAGGTCACTGGCGGTGAGGGATCTGTACAATCCTGAGGGGTATAGATCAGGTAGATAGTTATGGCCATTTTCTCAGGAGAGGAGAGTCTAAAACTAAAGGGTGAGAGGAGAAAGATGTGAAAGGAACCTGAGGGGTAACCTTTTCGACACAGTGGATGCAAAACGAGCTGCAAGAAGAAACTATATAGTCAGTATCACATGTGATCAAATCAGGTTCAGTTAGTTCACAGAGAAACAAGATCAGATACAGACCAAAGAAAACAAAGGATGATCTTTATTGCACACATAGGGAAACAGTAACAGGGAAGACTCAACTACACTCGGTACTCTAAACAATGCAAGTAGTCACATTGAATGCAGTGATCTCCGATACCAGTGGCTGCTTACTCTATCTGTCTCACACACGAGCAATAATATTCCGTACTGGCACACTCTTACTATACAGGGACTTAAACACATCCTGCCGGTTCCCTGTTCCAATTGGGGTACGGCTTAATGTTAAGTATTCCCACACAATACGGTCCCGCTCTCGGTGTAGTGTTCACCTTACCAATGACACCTCCAGTGATGTCCACAGTTTGCCACCGACCACAGAGCAACCCTTCATAGTCAGGACCAAAGAACAAAAAGAGTGAACTGCAGAAGGTGGTGGGCTTTTAAAATGCAGTCAGCTGGAGAATCCGGCCCAGATAACCACAAAATAATTTAAAGGGGCCAGTGGTCATGTGCGCACTAATGGGTGGACAGAGTCCAACCTTGATTGACAGGTGATGTGATTTCCTACTAGACTCCAGACTGAGAGGCCACGTGACTCTCCACAATCCACATTCGTACCTGGTTTCGGATGGAGAGGCCACACGACTCTCTTCAATCCACACCACAGATGGGTACAGTGAGGACATTTCTAAGACATTTTGACATACATGGATGAGAAAGGTTTAGAGCAACCATTCTCAGTGGGGCCCTAGGACCCCCCCCCCACCCCAAAGGACACAGCACATTTGTAAAAGTCGTATTTTCTTTTCATCTTGCATAACATCTCTTTTTTTTATGTAGTTGGTAGGAGAGAAGTACAAAAGAAACCAAAACTTGACTGTTTCACAGGGAAGAGTGCAATAATCTTTGAGCAGAATCCTTGGGGTGGGGCCATAGCCAAAAAAAGGTTGAGAATGGCTGCTTTCGAGCGATATGGACCACAAGACAGCAAATATGATGTGCTGAGATAGGAAACTTGCTCAACAGAGGCAAGTTGGGCCCAGGAGCCTATTTCTGTGCTGTAGGGCTCTTTCCCAATTTTGGGGGAATTTTAGACAACTGCTATATTGTATGGAATTCCCAACAAAATAAAAAAAGCCATTTTGTAAAAAAAAAGTTTCTTGAGACATTTATGGTCTCATCGCAGTCGCATGCTTACCTTTGTCGGGAGGAGAGTGAGAGTGTCAGGATCACCTGCCGCATGGCAATGAGCCAAGGAGGTCAGAGGAGTTTAGTTGGGTGGTGTTTGGGGAGTTGAAGAATGCAATGTTGTGTTTAGTGAATAATAGAAAGAAAGATGACTTCATGGTGAGCTGAAAGAAAGGAGTGGGTGTATTCTTTATTTGTTGTAAGCTGTGTTATAGCAGTTTATGGCCCTACAAGTCCACACAAGTTCACTCAATCAACTGTGCTAGCTACCCCCGCCTGTTCTCTTCCCATAACCCTCTAACCCCCTCTTATCCATATATATCTATAGATATATATCCAGCTTCCTCTTAAATGAAAGGGCAGCGTCTGAATTCTTATAACATTTTATTTCAATTTCCTTGTAATTTCGTTTTGTTTTCTGGTTCCTCTACCCAACACGAGCACTGAAGATGGAATAGTCCAACTTCTCATGCTGTTGACTGAAGGCACTCCAATCTGCATTGATTCATTGGAAAATGGAATGCTTTCTCAATTAACCTTGTTTCCATGGGTTCTGTTGTGGCATCAGCTCCAGTTATAATGAGATTTGGGTTGTGTATTCAGTGTATTTCAGCCTTCATTTAATGAAGGCCCCTGAGCAGAATACAAACCAACCAGTTATTTTTAATTTTATTGTCCCACAACTCAACAAGCATAGATTTGAACGTTTGAGGAAATGTGTACCTGAAGCAATATCCTATTGATCCAGTTCTACAAACCCAAGAAGAAGCTGTTTTTATAATGTTGGGTGTTTGTCTTCAGGCTCCTGTAACTCCTTCCTTATGGTAGCACTGAGAAGAGGGCATGGCCAGGCTGTGAGGGTCCTTGATGAAGGAGACTGCTGTAGGGGATGATAGGGTAGACAGTGCACTACCATTTAAGAGTATGTCAAACCTTGGTTTGTCATTCCAAAATGCAGCACCTCATTCTTGTCTGTATTAAATTCTGTCTGTCATTTTGCAGCCCAATTTTCCCTCTGCAAGCTTTGAAAACCTTCCTCATTGTCCACTGCACTTCCAATTTCAGTGTCACCTCCAAATCTTGCTGTTCCAATTTACCATATTACCATCCAGATCATTAATATAGATGACAAACATCATGGTCCCAGTACCAATCCTTGAGGCACCAGTCTGAGGGGCAATCATCCACAACTATTCTCTGGCTTCTCCCGTAAAAAGTAAATGTATATTAAATTTTTAATTTAAAAAAATTAGACATGAAGCACAGTAACAGGCTCTTCCGGCCCCCAAGCCCATGCCACCCAAATACCCCAATTAATATACAATCCCTGTATGCTTTGAAAGATGGGAGTAAACTGGAGCACTTGGACAAAACCCACGCAGACACGGGGATACTGTATAAACTCCTTACAGACAATGCCAGATTGGAATCCAGGTCGCTGGCACTAAAATAGGATTGTTCTAACTGTAGTATCCATGACGTTGCTGTGCTAAAACTGCCACTGAAAAGGAAGTTAGTGTTGGTTGTTTTAGTGCATGGTGATGTAATCCGCTGATCAGAGTTCTATATTAAAGTTCAGAAAGCAATTTAGAAGGTGAATGGTTTGTAAAATTGATTCCTCCTGCAGTAGAAGCGCGAAGAAGAGATGCATTACTTCAGTTATATAGAGCCACATCTGCACGGCACAAGTACAAGCTCTACCTATCAAAGGGAGATTGTTTTCTTTTATGGGGTGCAGCATAGGTTCACCATATTGATTCTGAAGATGGTGGATTTTTTATTTTCATGAAGAGAAATTAAGATTTGGCCTTCACCCACGAATATTTATTAAAAAAATGAGAAGTGATCTCACTGAGATGAAGGAAACTTCAGTGGCTTGACAGGGGAATTGAAAGGATGGTATTTCCCTTGGTTGGGGCATCCAGAACCAGGGGGTCATTGTCTCAAAGTAAGTGTTTGGCTTTTCAGAACAGAGCTGAGAAGAAATTTCTTCAGAGTAATAAATCTTTTGAATTTGGTACCCAAGAGGGTCTTGGTGTCCCAGTCATTGTGTAAATTCAAGCGCAACAGTAGACTTTTGTATCATGAATGAATGAATGAAAGGATGTGGGTTTGACACAGGAAAATAGCATCGATTTAAGAGGTCAGCCTACAGACTGGTACATTCGCAGTCACAACTGAGGTGACCTGTTTCTGTTTATCAACTGCTGGGCACCTGGACCCCTCTTTTTGATGATAATTGACTACTGTACAACCAGCTTCTAGGGAGAATAGCTTGGAAGTGCCTTTGTATATAGTATACATGAATAAAATGTTACCTTGCTTTTAGGTATTTCTGAAATTGAGTCAAACCCATCATATTCACCTCCTCCAGAAGAAAGGAGGTCGCCACATTCTGATGCTTCTTCTCATTCCTCTGGAAGGATTACTGACAAGAAAAGGTACTTTTCTTTCCTGTTCTCTTGATTACTAACAAAAATGTGTTTGTTTTAATATCCTAACTCCACCCTCAAAGTTGCTCTTTTCATTCCCATGGGAGCAATTTGTACTTTCAGGAAACTGCAGATGAGAAGTACCATATAATAATGAAATGATATTTATCGAGAAGGAATATACTGATGAATGTGAATTGGGGTGGGTTTCTGATTCTCAGCAGATACTCAGTAGGTCAAGCAACATCCGTCAGAATGAACATTTCAGGCCTGGGCCCTTCGTCGAGGTACAAGCAGAAAAGGCAGGCACCTGAATAAAGAGATGGGGGGGTGGAGGACAGGAGGGAGGAAAGGAAGTGGGAGGGACACAGGCCAACAGTTAAGAGGTCATGGGCGGATACAGGTGGGAGGGTAGAGGAGGAAAATCTGAGAAGTAACGGGGGAGGGTGTAGCTTTCTGATATGAGAAGGAAGGGAAAGGGTGGGGAGCTAGAAGAAAAGAGGGAGAGAGACAGGGAAAGAGCATCTCGGGGGAGGGGTTTAACATAAATTGGAAAAGTCAATGATATAGTTGGAGAGTGCATAGACAGAAAATAAGGTGTTTGTTATTTTTGTTCTGTTGATCATTCGCTTGTTACATGGATCAGCTGTTCAATCAAACTGGTGGTATTTAAACTCCATAAGAACCTGTAGGAACTATGGACACTCAAGTATTGTTCCCGACCTTGACCTACTATTTGCCATTACAGGTACACAATCCTTTATCCGGAATCCTTGGGGGACAGTGTGTCCCGAATTTTGGATTTTTCTGGATTTCAGAAAGCCAGATCTAAACCCACCCGAATTGTGCTGCCATATCCACCCCACCCCCTTCCAGTCACTCTGGCATCTCTCGCCTGCCTGACTCGCGCTGCAGGTCTCTCCTCCTCGCCTGCCCTGACTCGCGCTGCCGTCTCTCTCCCCACTTGCCGGATTTTGGAGCTTTCCGGATTTTAGATGTCCGGATAAAGGATTTGTACCAGTAACAGTGTAGCATGCTTGCATAACAACAGTGAATGGCACAACAAAATATTAAAAATCATCCCAAGCAGATTGATTTCAGATAAATTGTCAGACTACAGACAAAACATCACATGCAACTCTGAAATTCTTTTTCCTGCAAGTGAGGTAGAATTACAACTTATTGGCAGTGCAAAGAAAAAAGATGCAATGTTCACATGTAAACAAATAAAGAAATGTAAACAAACGCCAATACAGAGAGGGAAAGAAAAATTAATGAAGCACCGGAGTTTCCCACACTGACTCCAACCACGTGGCTCCCAACACAGTAGTCCTGGTCTTGCTGCTACATCCCACTTAACTCATCTCTCATACTACTCTTTATCCCCTGCACCTCTCTCTACTGCACCCCCATCTCCCCTTCTCTGCCACCTTCTTCTCCCCAACCCTCAGATCAAAACCCCCTACCCTCCTCCTCCCCTCTAACCTCTCTACTGCTCACCTCCCCCTCTCCCGCCAACCCCCAACACTCCAGTTCCTCCCTCCAACCTCCCCCACCTTCTATCTACACCGTCTGACCTCCCTAACCCTCCATCTCTCCCCAACACCCTCCACAACACCAATTCTCATTCTGACCCCTGCTTGGTCTTTACTATCTCCTCTGACCTTCCCCTCTCTGAGACAGAGTGCTCAGTCCTCAGCAGAAGCTTTATCTTCACCCCCCTCTGCCCACACCTCAATGAATTCCGCGCAAGCCACGATGCTGAGCTCTTCTTCCATCGCCTCCAACTCCTGGCTTACTTCCATGACCGTGTCTTCTTTCTCCTCCTAGATACCTCATCCTGGCCAACTACCTGCTCTGGACTTTTTTATTTCAAACTGCTGCCGAGACATCAGCTGTCTGAACTTCACCAGTCCCTTCTTGTATTCTAATCTTACTTCCTCCGAATATGCTGCCTGCAACTCTCTCTGCAACAATCCCAACATCACCATCAAACCCGCTGATAAGGGTGGTGCTGTTGTGGTCTGGCGCACTGACCTCTACCTTGCTGAGGCCAGACAACAGTTCTCAGACACCTCCTCCTACCGACCCATCCCACACAGCCCATCAAGCCACTGTCTCCAACACCACCTCCAACCTCATCACCTCTGGTCACCTCCCTCCCACGGTCGCCAACCTCGTTGTCTCCCAGCCCCATACTGCCTGGTTCTACCTTCTTTCAAGATACACAAACCCAAACATCTAAGTAGACCCATTATTCCTGCTTGCTCTTGCCCCACCAAACTAGTTTCATCCTACCTTGACTCCATCTTTTCTCCCCTGGTCCAATCCCTCCCCACCTACATCTGCAATACCTCACATACCCTCCATCTCCTCAATGTCTTCAGATTCTCCAAACCAGACTGTCTTATCTTCACGTGGGATGTCCAATCCCTTTACACTTCCATCCCCCATATAGAAGGTCTTAAAGCACTTCGCTTATTTCTGGACCAGAGACTTGACCAGTCACCCTCTACCACCACCCTTCTCCACCTGGCAGAACTTGTCCTCACTTTAAACAACTTCTCCTTTAACTTGTCTCACTTCCTTCAAATCAAAGGAGTAACCATGGGTACCTGCATGGGTCCCAGCTGCACCTGCCTGTTTGTGGGCTTTGTGGAGCAATCCATACTGCAAGCCAAC
Organism: Narcine bancroftii; assembly: GCF_036971445.1. NCBI lineage: Eukaryota > Metazoa > Chordata > Chondrichthyes > Torpediniformes > Narcinidae > Narcine > Narcine bancroftii. The sequence goes on from NC_091469.1 coordinate 23,505,901, forward strand.
ACAGGCAAGACCCCTCATCTCTTCCTCCAGTTTATCGATGACTACGTCGGGGCTGCCTCATGCACCTGCGATGAGCTTGTCAACTTCATCCACTTCGCGGCCAACTTCCACCTTGATTTCAAATTAACATGGTCCATATCTGACAATACTCTCTCGTTCCTGGATCTCTGTCTCCCACCAATATATTTTACAAATCCACTAACTCCCACAACTACCTGGACTACATTTCCTCACACCCTGTCCCCTGCAAGGATTCCATCCCCTTCTCTCAATTTCTCTGTCTCTGCCGTATCTGTTCCCAAGATGAGGTCTTCCCTTCCAGATCTTCTGAAATGTCTGCCTTCTTCCACACATGAGGCTTCCCCTCCACTCAATCCTCACCTGCATTGCCTCCACTTCCTGCTCATCTGCCCTGGCCCCTCCTGCCCACCTTATCCTCACCTACTACCCCACCAGTTTCTGCATCCAACACATTAACTCCAGAATTACCAGCACTTAAAACAGGAATCCCACCACCAGACACATCTTCCCCTCTCCCCCCTTCTCTGCCTTCTGTATGGGCCTCTCCCTCTGTGATTCTCTTGTGCATCATTCCTCCCCACCTATTCTTTCTCCACCCCCACCCCCCCTCCCCCCAAAACACTTTCTCCTGTGGCTGCAGGAGGTGCCACACTTGCACCCACACCTCCTCCCTCACCATGAACTGGAACAGGCCTTTCAAGTGAAGCAACACTTCACATGTATCCACAGGACTGATTTACTGTATCCGGTGCTCCCTTGTAGCCTTCTCTACATCAAAGAGACTGGGCGCAGATTGGGAGATCGGTTTGCTGACTACCACCTCTCCATCTGCACCAGTGACAAAGATCTCCCAGAGGCTAACCATTTCAGTTCTGTGTCACACTCCCATTCTCGCGTCTGTCCATGGCCTTGTGTACTATCCCACCAAGACCACCTACAAATTGGAGGAACAGCACCTGATTTTCTGTCTGGTTACTCTCCAGCCAGATGGCATTAATATCAACTTTTCTGGTTTCTACTAACAAGCTCTCCTCTTCCCCTTTCCAGTTCTTCCCCCTCTCTTCACCCAGCCATCCTTCCTCCTCTTGATCGCTGCTATCCCCTCTCCCCCTTCTCCACTTATCACCTCCTGCTTTTGTGACCACACCTCTTCCCCCCCCTCCCCATTACTCTTTTGTTCGGATGCCTGCCGACATTTTTCCATACCTTGATGAAGGGTTCAAGCCTGAAACATTACCTTTGCTATATAAAGGACACTGCTTGACCTTCTGAGTTTCTCTAGGTATCCTGTTTTTACTTCAATCATGGTGTCTATGGATTTTTGTCATTTAGTCCTTAAGAGTCTCTAATTGAGTTTGTTGTTGAGGCATCTGATGGTGGAGGTGGTGCAAGTCTTGTTGCACCTATACCTCTTTCCTGATGGCAGCAGTGAGGACAGATCATGTGCTGGGTTTTGTGGATCCATGATGATTGCTGCTGCTCTATGACCGCAGCGTTCACTGTGGATGTTCTCAATGGTGAGGAGGGTTTTACCTGTGATGTGCTGGGCTGTGTTCATTACCTTTAGCATTACTTTCCGCTCAGACAGTGATGCATCCGGTCAGCAAACTTTCCATCACACTTCCTAGGAATTTGCCAGAGTGTCCGATGTTATGACAAACCTACGCAAATTCCTAAGGAATTTGAGACGCTGACATGCTTTCTTCATTATATCATTTGTGTGTTGGGTCCAGGAGATTGTGACTCCCAAGAACTTAAATATGCTCACCCTCTCCACAACACCCCCCACTCCTTCCCCAATGGTCACTGGTTTTCCCTACCTAAACTCAACAATCAGCTCCCGAGTTTTGGTGACGTTGAGGGTAAGGTTGTTGTTGTGCACCATTCAACCCAGATTTCAATCTCTCTCTCCTGTATGGTGACTCATCACCCCTTTTTATGCAACACACTTCCGTGGTATCATCAGCGAATTTGTAAATGGTGGTGTTGTCATACTGAGCCACACTGTCAGAGGTATAAACCGAGTAGAGCAGGGGCTGAGAATGCAGTCCTGTGGTGCTCCAGTACTGATAGAGATTGTGGAGATGTTCTTACAAATCCTCACTGATTGGTCTGGAGGTGAGAAAATCCAAGATCCAATTACACACTGGGGTGTTGAGTCCCAGGTCCTGGAGTTTGCTGATCATTTTTGAGGGGATGGTGGTGTTAAATGCTAAACTGTAGTCGTTAAAGAGCATCCTGATGTCCAGGTTTTTGAAGGCTTTGTGTAGAGCCAGTGAAATGGAATCCACCATAGACCAGTTGCTACGAATTGGAACAGATCTATGTCACTGCTCAGACAGGAGCTGATATGCTTCAACACCAGCCTTTCAAAACACTTCATCACTGTTGATGTGAGTGGCTCTGTACCCTCATTTAGGCAGGTCATTGCACTCTTCTTGGACACGGGTATGATTAACACTTGTTTGAAACAGCTGGATACCATGCCCAGCCTGAGTGAGATGTTGAAGATATCCTTGAATACATTGGCAAGTTGGTCAGCACAGATTTTTAATACTTGGCCAGGTACTCCATCGGACTGGATGCTTTCCATAGATTCACTCTCTTAAGGGCAGCCCACACATCATCCTTGGTTATGACTGGAGAACATCATCAAGGGACATGGGAGCGCAGTGCTAGTTCTTCCTTGTTCTTATGATCCAATCTTGTACATGACACCTTGCACCCACCTTCATTTCACAGCATCAATGGCACAGATGGTGGAGCCCCAGAACCCCAAGCAACCCTGTTCAATTCTGATATAATGTACACCAGTGGTTTTCAAACTTTTTCTTTCTACTCACATACCACCTTAAGTAATCCCAATGCCATAGGTGCTCTGTGATTAGTAAGGGATTACTTAAGGTGGTATGTGAGTGGGTGGAAAAAAGTGGAGAATCACTGCTGAAGATCCAATTGTTACTGAAATATGGCCCATTTCCTTTGGAGTTATGGAACTGCATATAACGTCAATTAGGTATAATTTAAACAGTGGTTTTCAAACTTTTTCTTTCCACCTTAAGTAATCCCTACTAATCACAGCACTTATGGCAAAAAGATTACTTAAGGTGGTATGTGAGTAGAAAGAAAAAGTTTGAAAACAACGGCTATAGATGCTGCATGGCCTGCTGAGTTTCTCCAGCACTTTTGTGTCATGAACTATAATCATAACGAGTCCAGACTGTCGCATTTAACATGATGTACTGTCTACAAGGTGTTTGTATGTTCCCCTATGTTCCCTGGCAGGTGGGTGTGTTAATTTCCCCCTGTAGAAATTTGTCAGTGTGTCTGGTGTCATACAAATCTCTGCAAACTCTTGAAGAAGTGGAGGTGCTGATGTGTTTTCTTCATGATGTCATTGGTGTTTTGAGTCCAGGAAAGATCCTCCGAGATAATGACTCCCTCAAACTTAAATTTACTCACCCTCTCCATCTCTGATCCCCCAACGCCCACTGAGAGTAAATGAATGGTAGAATCCAGGAGTAGTTGATGGGAATGTGAGGAGAATAAAATAGGAAGAACGGAGGACAGGTGTTTGTGGCGTGGCACAGACTCGCTGACTGAAAGATCTGTTTCTGGTCCAAATAATTCCATATTCTTCAATTATTTTCTCTTCCTTGTTTATTCAGTTTTCCCGTTAACCAATACCTCATGATATTTATTGTCGATTTCCTGGGAATGCATCCTGAAAGGGGGTCTTTAAAATGTGATATGCAGAGAGATGCATTACCAGTACTGTTTTTGTATTGGAAACCAGATTGAGGGCTCAGCTGCCTGCTGGTTTTCCTGAAACAGTTACATTTTTAAATGTTAAAATGTAGACATACAACATGGTAACAGGCCTTTTGGTCCACAAGCCCGAGCTGCCCAATTGCACCCAATTTACCTATAACCCCCTCCCCAGTATGTTTTGAACGGTGGGAGGAATCCGGAGCCCCTGGAGAAAACCCACGCAGACACAGGGAAAATGTACAAATTTCTTACAGCACGGGATTCAAACTCCGATCCTGATTGCAAGCGCTGTAACAATGTTGCGCTAACTGTGCTGTCCTAAATTAACTTGACCTCATTGCTGCATGTCTTGGTATAGAAAGTAATACAGCTCTCTGAGCCATGTGCAAATGAGCTCACCAATGTGTTGCAGTCGATAGGTTGTGTTCAAAGCAGGATCGCAGTGGGCAGGGCATGTGTTTATTGTGGAATTGCACGAACTGAGCACCTATAATGTTCAGACTCCAGGACCAAGAACACTATTATAAATCTGCATTTTGTGGGGCAGTGCTATTACACCACCAGCATGGCCCACGTTCGAATCCATCGCTGTTGGTAAAGATTTTGTAAATGCTTCATGTGTCTACATGGATTTTCTCTGGGTGTTCTGGTTTCCTCCTGCCCTTCAAAATGTATGGGGGTTGTAGGTTAATTTGGGTGAAACAACATTGTCTGGCAAAAAATGTTTCTCCGTCATTTTCCATTTGACTTTTTGCTGAAACCTTCTTTGGCTGCAGATATCCAAATTCAATTCCTGAAACCCTTTGATGTGTACCTAACACTTGTATTTTTTTTAAACTTGCATTTAAAGGGATTTTTCAATCATGTTTGTACTTGGCATTAATGGTTTTCAGTTATGTATTTCTGCTGAACTTTCCATTGCCTCAAACAATTTTGTAGCCAATAAGTTGTTATTCAGATATACTCACAACCACAAAACATATTGTTGTGCACAGGTTGGCAAGCTTCCTTAAATATAGTGGGATAAGTTAGCAGTTATACTGAGGAATCCTCATTAGATAGATGCTCTTGATTCAGCCATGCAGAATATTTGATGTCCAAATGAGGAACCAGAGCAAACTCTTATAGCGCCTAATACATTTCACCCTTGCACTGTTGTGTCACCTCAAATAATAGCCCAGATTTTTGTGTGATAATATATTTTGGTGCCAGTTGTGCTGTAGTCTCGGAACAGCATGGTAAAGTGCCTTGTCAAGAATTTGTGGTCTGAAAAGTCAGACTCGGGGTTGGAGGAGACAGTGAGTCAGTGCCTGGTGTCGGGTGAGAGGAGGAGGAGCCAAGAGACAGCATCAGAGGGTGAGTGGAATAAATAGCTGGACTTACCGGGGCTTGGGCTCAGAAAGGTCAGACTCGGGGTCAGAGGAGACAGTGAGTCAGCGCCTGGTGTCGAGTGAGAGGAGGAGGAGCCAAGAGACAGCATCAGAGGGTGAGTGGAATAAATAGCTGGACTTACTAATTTGGCTAGTCCAATCTATATGTAAATTCGAGCTGGGAGTCGAAGGAGGAGAAGCTCGGAGAGAGTGACGTGGAGGCAAGCTGTTAAATACAAGGGCTTACTGGGGCTTGGGCCTACTCAAATCAGGCTGGGAGTCTGAGGAGGCAGCAGCTGGAGTTTGAGCTGTGAGTCAGAGGAGCAGGAGCTTGGAGAGAGTGACTGGGTTAATTGGTCAAGGTTAATTGGTCAAGATTAATTGGTCAAGGGGCCAGTAAAAGGGGAGGGAGCGGCCAGCGAGGAGCGGCGCACTGAGTGAGTGGGACACTGAAAGAGTGGGACTTCCAGCCTTTGGCTCAACAGGCTTAGGCAAAAGCAGGCGAGGAGAAAGGTAAATCGCATTATTTTAGCTCAGTCATGCCTATGGGGTTAGTGCTTTGTACTGGATGTCAGATGTGGGAACCATGGGTGAGTCCCACCCTCCTAAATAGCCACATCTCCGTCAGGTGCACCGAGATGCAGTTCCTTAAGGACCGAGTTGGGGAACTGGAGCTGCAACTTGAGGACCTACGGCTGGTAAGGGAGAGTGAGGAGTTGATAGATTCAACTTTCAGGGACATAGTTACCCCAAGACCAGATGTGTCAGGTAAGTGGGTAACTGTCAGGGGAGGGAAGAAAAATACCAGGAAAATGGAGAGCACACCTGTGAATATCCCTCTCAGTAACAGGTATATTTTGTTGGATGCTGTCGAGGGAGATGACCTGACAGAAGCTGGCAGCAGTGACCAGGTCGCTGGCACTGAGCCTGGCATGGTGGACCAAAAGGTAAAGAGGAATGCAGTGGTCATTGGGGACTCCATTGTCAGAAATATAGACAGGAGATTCTGTGAGCCAGATAGGTATGCCCGCATGGTGTGCTGCCTCCCTGGTGCAAGGGTGCGGGATATCTCATATCGGGTCCAGGGTATTCTAAAAGGGGAAGGCGAACAGCCTGATGTCTTGGTACATGTGGATACCAATGACATAGATAAAAAGAAGGAGGAAGTACTGAAAAAGGATTACAGAGAGCTGGGACAGAAACTAAGAAATAGGACAGCCAGGGTGGTGATCTCTGGTTTGCTACCTGTGCCAAGTGCAACTGAGGACAAAAATGGAAGGTTAAGAAAAATGAATGTGTGGCTGAGGGGCTGGTGTAAAGGACAGGGTTTTGGCTTCTTGGATCATTGGGATCTCTTTTGGGGAAGGCATGACCTCTACAAGAAGGATGGGTTACACCTAAATCCAAAAGGGGTCGATATATTGGCAGCTAGGTTTGGTGCAGCCGTCAGGTGCGGTTTAAACTAATTTGGCAGGGGGGTGGGAACCTGTATGATAGGGCAAAGGACAGAAAAGATAAAACAGGAAAAGTTAGGTTAGGCAGCGAAAGTAAAAAATCAGAAAGAGCAAGGAGGGTGAAAAAAGCAAATCTGAAGGCTTTATATCTTAATGCAAGAAGCATTCGGAACAAGGTAGATGAATTAGCTGTGGAAATTGAGATAAACAAATATGATTTGATTGGGATTACAGAAACATGGCTGCAGGGTGGGCAAGCCTGGGAACTTAACATCCTGGGGTATATGATATTTAGGAGGGATTGGCAAGAAAGAAAAGGGGGTGGGGTAGTATTGATGGTGAGAGAAGGGACCGACACGATTGACAGAAAGGATATCAACTCGGAAGATGCGGAATCTATATGGGTAGAACTGAGGAATAGCAAGGGGCGGAAAACGTTAGTGGTGGTGGTATATAGGCCTCCAAATAGTAGTGTAGAGGTGAGGGAAGGCATTAAAAGAGAAATTAGAAAAGCGTGCATTAAGGGAACAGCTGTCATCATGGGAGACTTTAATTTGCATATAGATTGGACTAGCCAAATTAGTAAAAATACTGAGGAGGAGGAATTCCTTGAATGTTTACGGGACGGTTATCTAGACCAATATGTCGAGGAACCAACTCGGGAGCAGGCCATTTTAGATTGGGTATTATGCAATGATAAGGGGCAAATCAACAATCTTGTTGTACAAGGCCCTTTGGGTAGGAGCGGTCACAATATGATCGAATTCTCACTCGACATGGAGAGTGATGAAATTAAAACCGAGACTAAGGTCCTGAATTTAAATAAAGGGAATTATGATGGTATGAGATGGGAGTTGAGTAAGAATGATTGGGTGGTGTTTCTGGGGGAGCATTCACAGATCTAATGGAGAAATTGCAACAATCGTTTATACCGGTTTGGCATAAAAATAAACCAAAAAGGTGACTCAACCGTGGATAACAAGGGAAATTAGAGACAGCATTAGGTCCAAAGAGAGAGCATATCAATTGGCCAAAAAAAGTACCATAACCAAAGACTGGGAGCAGTTCAAGATGCACCAAAGGAGGACAAAGGAATTAATCAAGAGAGCAAAAATAAATTATGAAAGTAAGCTTGCGGCAAATATAAAAACCGACTGCAAAAGCTTTTATAAATATGTCAAGAGGAAAAGATTGGTGAAATCCAGAGTAGGTCCTTTGCAGTCGGAATCAGGGTAATATATAATGGGGAATAAGGAAATGGCAGACCAATTAAATTCTTACTTTAGTTCTGTTTTTACAAGAGAGGATACAAATAACCTCCCAAGGATGTTGGGAAACATAGAGACTAATGCAAGGGAGGAGCTGAAAGAAATCAGTATCTCTAAGGACATGGTCTTGGGGAAATTGATGGGATTGAAGGCAGATAAATCCCAAGGGCCTGATAATCTACATCCTAGGGTACTTAAGGAAGTGGACATTCAGATAGCAGATGCTTTAAGAATTATTTTCCAGAACTCGATAGACTCAGGATCAGTACCCATGGATTGGAGGGTAGCTAATGTTACCCCACTATTTAAAAAGGGGGGTAGAGAAAAAGCGGGGAATTATAGGCTGGTGAGCCTTACATCAGTAGTGGGCAAAATGATGGAATCCATTATTAAGGATGTAATAGCGGAGCATATGACTAGCAGAGAAGGGATCAGACAGAGTCAACATGGATTAACAAAAGGTAAATCGTGCTTGACAAATCTATTGGAATTCTTTGAGATGGTGACAGGTAAAATAGATGAGGGAGAGCCAGTGGATGTGGTGTACCTGGACTTCCAAAAGGCTTTCGATAAAGTCCCGCATAAACGACTGGCTTACAAAATCAAGGCTTATGGGATTGGGGGAAAAGTATTGATGTGGATTGAGAACAGGCTGGCAGGTAGAAGAAAGAGAGTTGGGATAAATGGCTAGTTTTCTGAGTGGCAGGCGGTGACCAGTGGGGTGCCACAGGGATCTGTACTGGGACCCCAGCTGTTCACAATTTACATTAATGATCTGGATGAGGGGATTGGATGTAATATCTCCAAATTTGCAGGTGACACTAAGCTAGGAGGGGTTGTGTGCATTGAAGAGGAGGGTCAGGAAGCTCCAGTGTGATTTGGATAAATTGAGGGACTGGGCAGATACATGGCAAATGCACTACAATGTGGATAAATGTGAGGTTATCCACTTTGGTAATACAAACCGGAGGGCAGATTACTATTTGAATGGCAATAGATTAAGAGATGGGGAAGTGCAGAGAGACCTAGGGGTACTTGTACACCAGTCTCTGAAGGCGAGCATGCAGGTACAGCAGGTGGTTAAAAAGGCAAATGGTATGTTGGCCTTCATATCAAGAGGGTTTGAGTATAGGAACAAGGATACCTTACTGCAGCTGTACAGGGCCTTGGTGAGACAACACCTGGAATATTGTGTGCAGTTTTGGTCACCTTATCTAAGGAAGGATGTTCTTGCAATGGAGGGAGTGCAGAGGCGATTCACCAGGCTGATACCTGAATGGCAGGAATGACTTATGAGGAAAGATTGCGTAAATTGGGATTGTACTCACTGGAGTTTAGAAGATTGAGAGGGGATCTCATAGAGACATATAAAATTCTGGCAGAACTGGACAGAATGGATGCAGAAGGAATATTTCCAATGATGGGAAAATCCAGAACCCGGGGCCATGGTTTGAGGATAATAGGCAAACCATTTAGGACCGAGATGAGAAGGAATTTCTATACCCAGAGGGTGGTGAATCTGTGGAATTCATTGCCACAGAGGGCAGTAGAGGCAGGTTCATTAAATATATTTAAGAGGGAATTAGATCTGTTTCTTCAGTATAAGGGTATTAAAGGTTACGGAGAGAAGGCGGGGACGGGGTACTGAACTTTAAGATCAGCCATGATCTCGTTGAATGGCGGTGCAGGCTCGAAGGGTCGAATGACCTACTCCTGCTCCTATCTTCTTCTATGAAATGCACTGTTTCTCTGAGTTGTGAAAAAATGGCATATTGCTGGCCAACTTGCCATCCCATAAATTGCAAGGCATATAGTTCCAGGATTGATACCACAATTAAGGCTAAAGCATCCTGCAGAAGATTGGGTTCTTCATATCATTGGAATGTCAGTTTAACCATAACTGGTTAGTTTCAAAGTAGGGTGCTATTACAGACCCAGCAACCCAGGTTTGAATACAGCATTGTCTGTCAAGAGTTTGTACGTTCTCCCCAGGTTTCCTCCTGCTTTATAAAGACGTATGGGATAGTAGGTTAATTGGGTGAGTTTGAGCGGTGTGGGCTCATGGGCCAGAGGGCATATTACTGTGCTGTATCTCTTTTTCATATAAAAAAAGTATTTGACATTGAAAATGTCTTCAGTGTGGACGCATGTTTCTTCTGCTTTTTAACTTCTGCAGATAAAAAAAATATTTCCAAGTTACTTCTTTTATTTAAACATTTTTATTTCTTAGTTCCATCTTTAGTTCAATTTGCCTTGTACACCCAATGTAACTAACCACACATCCTGGTTCAGGCACTGCTCTGGATCTTGGTTACAGACATGCCCACCTGTGCCGAACCACCTAGGTTCCAGGGCCCCCCTAACGAGATATTTGCAAATCCACTGATAGTAAGCTGGTATTTAATCACACAGGATTTGGGCAATTTTGAGATATTTGCTGTTCAAATGTCATCTGGCTCAACCTGCTGTAATCTTCACAGGATCACCACCACAGTCATAAATAATTCCAAGGTGTGTTCTTGACCATATTTCCCCACAATCACTAGGAGCTCTTTATGACTCGAGCATTGCCTGCCTCTGATCAGTGTGACAACCCTCTTTATGCAGTTTTTAGCTCTGGGTGTAATTATTTCAATCCAATGCCATAGCCAATCTCCCTCATTAGAACCATACAACAGTCCTTTCTAGTCTGTGCTGAACTATTACTTGCCTAGGCCCATTGAACTGCACCCAGGTGAACGAGACAACCAGGTGGGCATGTCTGTAACCAAGAACCAGAGCAATGCCTGAACCAGGATGGTGTTGTTGGTCACATTGGGTGTACGAGGCAAATTGAACAAAAGAAATGAAAAAAAGTTTAATAAAAAAAGTAACTTGGAAATATTTTTTATCTGCAGAAGTTAAAAAGCAGAAGAAACATGCGTCCATACTGAAGACAAAATACTTTTTTATACCTCTCCCTTTCATGTATCTGTCTAGATTTTTCTTAAATGTGAAATTGCAGCCCATATTCACCACTTCAGCTGGGAGCTCATTCCACACTCCTACCCCTCTCTGTGTGAATAAATCCCCCCTAAATTTGTCCCCTTTCACCGTTTACCCATGTTCTGTATCTCGCCTATCCTCAGTGGAAAATGCTTATTTGAATTTACTCCAATTATACCCATCATAATTTTGTATAACAAATCTCCCCTCATTCGTCTTTGTTTCAGAGAATAAAGCAACATCCTAGTAAATCTTCTTTATACTCTTTCTATCTTACTGATATCTTTCCTGTAGTTAGGTGACCAAAACTGCACACAATACTCCAAATTTGGCTTCACCAATGTCTTGTACAACATTACTAGAACATCCCTAATTCCAAACTCATTACTTTGATTTATGAATGTCATTGTGCCAAAAACTCTCTTTACGACCTTGTCTACATTTTACACATCTTCAGGGAATTGTGTATCTGAATTCCAAGAATCCTCTGTTCTACCGCATTCCTCAGTGGCCTACCATTTACTGTGTATGACCTACCTTGGTTTCTCCTTCCAAAATGAAACACCTCACCCTTGTTTACATTAAATGCCATCTGCCAATTTACAGTCCATTTTTCCATTTGATTCACATCTCTCTGCAAGCTTTGAAAGCTTTCCTTGCCCTCCACTACACCTCTAATCTTTGTGTCATCTGAAAACATGTTGATCCATTTTACTACATTATCATCTAGATCATTGATATAGATGACAAACAACAATAGATCCGGCACAAAACCTTGAGACACACCACTAGTCAAAAGCCTCCAGTCTGAGAAGCAATCATCCACTACAACTCTGGTTTCTCCTATGTAGCCAATGTCAAATTCCTATTACTACCTCACCGTGAATACCGAACGTCTGAACCTTCTTGACTTACCTTCCTTGCTGGACCTTGTCAAAGGCTTTACTGAAGTCCACGTTGACAACATCCACAGCCTTCGGCAACTTTCCTGGTAACATCCTCAAAAAAACTCTACAAGATTAGTTAAAAACGATCTACCATGCACAAAGCCATGTTAACCATTCCTGATTAGTGTAATTTACCTACTACTGATGTCAGGTTTTTCGGCCTATAATTTCCTGGGTTATTTTTGGAGCCTTTTTTAAACACTGGGACAACATGAGCTACCCTCAAATCTTCTGGCACCTCACCTGTTGCTATGGACATTTTAAATATATCTACCAGGGCCCCTGCAATTTCTACACTATCCTCCCTCAAGGATCAAAGGAATATCTTGTCTGGCCCTGGAGATATATCCAGCTTCATTCACTTTAAGACATCAAGGATGTCCTGCTCGGTAATATTTATATTTATAATATTTATATGGGGACATCACATGATGATTTAGAGACTAGAAGTGGAAAACCTGTTCCTCTGGGAAAAGCTTTTAAAAAAGGCACAAAAAACTGGACAGAACAAATTTAAAACTCAATTAAACTGAATGAGAAGACGTACAGAACAGAATCGACATGGCGTCAAAACGGATAAGAGAAGGAAGACAAAACGAAACAGATGAAAGACAGACAGCAAACACACAAGAAGGCCCTACCTCGCCGAAAAAGCTGGGACCCATAGTTGCAGCACCTCTACTTGATTGTCGGGCAACTAGGCTCGCCACCCAGCGAGCTGAGGTGACCTTGCAACAACAGTTGGGGAGTGGAGCGACTAAAGTGCACGTGCGCGAGGAGTCACGCCTGCGCGATGGACATACAAAGGAACCAACAGCCGCAACGCAGGCCCAGAAGATCGGGAAGAAGACTGAAGAGGACATAACGAAGGATGAAACCAACAAATAACAATCGATGGAAACTTAATTTCAGGTACCTGAGGATGAAGGAGCAGTTGGTGGGGGAGTAGGGGAAATAAAAATAGATGAGCCAGTAGGGAAAATAGAAGAAAGTGATAGAGATAATGACAGTGAAGAAGAGTTACCAGGGAAAGCTACAGAAGGGATTGACCCTGCAGCATTTAAACAATACCAAAAGGTTGTCAATGGCTCTTTGAAGAAAATTGTAAAGGAACTCTCACAGTTGCCTTTAATTAGACAAGACGTTAAGAATTCAGATGTTAAAATCAACAATGAGTATGATTTGGTAAAAGGGATCCAACAGAGACAAAATGAGACAGAAGAAAAGGTTAAAAAAAAACTGGGAGATGGAACACACTGCTTTCCAAGGACAAATGGATGGGCTATAAGAAAGATATGATACGATTAAAGAACTCACTCAAAAATTAGCTGAGAAAACGGACATTTTGGAGAATTTTATCCGAAGAAACAATGTTAAAATTATCGGTTTGAAAGAAGGTAAAGAAGGCACTAATGTGATACAATTTATGCCACAAAGTCTACCACAAATATTTGGTCAAGAAAATGTTCATGGTGAAATTGAAATTGAACGAGCACACAGAGTCTATAAATTTAAACCTGATGAGTATCCATGCCCTATTTTAGTTAAGTTTCTCCGCTACCAAGTTAAAAAAAATACTAGAGATGGCAGCTAAAAATGCTGAAGAAAGGAAAGCGCCGTTGGATGTGGATGGAAACCCTTTGTTTTCACCCAGATATTAGTGCTGAATTGTTGAAGAAACGTAAAAGCTCCAATCCAATTAAAAGTATGCTATGGAAAAAAGGATATAATTTTATTTGGCAATATACAACTTCTCTGAAGATTTTTATCCCCGGCGAAATAAGTAGAGTCTTTTTGACCCAGTGGATGCTCGTGAATTTGCCGAAAAACTTCCTGTTATGAAAAGAGAAGAGGAAGTCTGGGCCCTTGAAAGTCTATGATTTGTTATCCTTCTAAAAGATAATATGTCTGTATGCTTGTATGTATTGTTGGTTTTTTTTAATAGAGAAATTAGGTTTTATAACTTGGAGGAGCGGGAGCCCTATGACAGTCCTTTTGCTCTTGATAAACTTGCAGAAGCCCTTAGGATTTTCCTTCCTCTTGTTTGCCAAAGCAACCTCATGTCTTCTTTTAGCCCTCTTGATTTCCCTCAAGTTTTTTTCATGCTTTTTCTTTATATTCCTCAAGTAACTAATTTGCTCCTCTTTGCCTATACCTGTTATACACCTCTCTCTCCTTAACCAGATCCCCCATATCCCTAAAGCCAAAGTTCATTCTGCCTGTTCACTTTACTGGAACATACAAACTGTAATGGATAAATATTGGGAGGAATTTGGTAAGATTAAAATGGGTTACATACATACACACATTTTAAAACAGATCTTATTTGAAATACTAAGAATTCATATTCAGTAACATTGCAGAAACTTTGGAGAATGATATGCACATTTCACAAGTAGGTGCTAATTGAAGTGATGTCATGAAATGAACAGACCATTGTTTGGAATTGGAGACAGGCTGGCTGGTTGGATAACTACAAGGCTTCTTACCTTTCTGCAAAGTGCTCACAGAAGGGTCACTCCTGGGTTTTCTTTACCTAAGACCACAGCTTGAACAAGAAGGATAACTCCTGTTTTTTGCTGAAGAAGGTGGGGGTTTTTGCAAGTGAGAGAGTCACATGGGCTTCTTGGCAGTTGGCAATTGGAGAGAGAGAGAGGGAGAGAAAACAAGCTCTCACACCCAGTGTGTGTGAGACACTGAAAGCAGCTGAACAGTGCAAGCCAGGAGAAGCTGGTTGGAAACAGAAAGCTCAAGAGTGATGGATGGCTGAAAGTGCTATCTGTTTGATGTTTCTCTTGGAATAAGGGAAACAGAAAGGAACTCTGTGGTAGCCTGGAAGAAAGAGATTACCATCTGGAGAACCCTGATCGGGCAAGTTTCATCAGCAAGACATTGAGGTGACTAATGGTGGTACCTCAGTTGTGGACATCCTGGAACAACAATTATCTCTCTGCAAACCTCCAAAGAACCTTCCTGAGCGGTAAACATTTACCTTTCGAGCACCAGAGCCTGGTGAACTTTATACATGTTAAATTCTGTGCACAGTATAAGAATTCCCTACAACCAGAGAACTTGGAAGAATGGGAAGTGAGATTGAACTGTGAACTTTTCTTAAATTTACACACACATTACATACACGTGCACTTAGAATTAGCAGGGGTTTAAGGTTAGTTAAGTTAATAGAGATAAGTTAAAGTTTGATTCTGTTTTCATGTTTACAGATAATTAAAAACAAATTTTGTTTAAGTAAATACTTGTCTTGGTGAATGTCTGTTGCTGCTAGGTTTTGGGGTCCTTTGGGCTCGTAACAGTACTCTCAAAATTTTAACTTGAAAGCCTCCCACTTTCGGAGCACATCCTTGCCAGAAAACAACCTGACCCAATCCATGCTTTCTTGCTCCTTTCTCATTTCCTTAAAGTTGTCCTTTCTCCAATTTAGAATCTCAATCCGAGGACTAGACCAATCCCAATCCATAATTATCTTGAAACTAATGACATGATGCTCACTGGACCCAAAGTGTTCCCCTCCACATACTTCTATTGCCTGTCCTGTTCCCTAATGGGAGATCCAGTATTACACTCTCTCTAGTTCATTAGTTCTCAGCCTTTTTTTCTTCACCCACATACCACCTTAAGTATTCCCTTCCTAACCACAGAACACCTATGGCATAAGGTGTTGAGGAATAAAAGGTTGAGAACAACTGCTCTAGTTGATACCTCTGTGTATTGATTTGGAAAACTTCCTTGAACAGATTTGAAAACTCTATACCATAAAAGGGATGACTTAGAAGTCCCAGTCAGTATTTGCAAAGTTAAAGTCACCTGGTATCACAACTTTGTTTTCTGCAGCTGTCTTTTCTCGCTGCAGATTTACTTCTCCAATTCTAGCTGACTATTGAGTGGTCTATAACACAACCCCATTAATATAGTCAAACCTTTCTCATTCCTCAGCTCCACCCATATAGCCTCAGGAGATGATCCCTCGAGTCTTTCCTCTGAGCACAGCTGTGATACTTTCCCGGATGAGCAATGCTATCCCTTCCCCTTTTATCCATCCCGTTCTATCACATCTGAAACAATTGAACTCTGGAACATTAAGCTGCCAGTCATGTCCCTCCTACAACCAAGTTTTACTAATGGCCACAATGTCTTAATTCCACGTGCTAATCCACGGTATAAGCTTGTTTGTCTTTTCTATAATACCCCTTTACACCTGATAACAATTTTTCTATCACACACAATCCTTTGCAGTCTTAGCATCATTTTCCTCCTCCTCCACTTCACTATCTGCTCTGGCATTCTGGTTTCCATGCCCTGTAAATCTAATTTAAACTCTTCCTCCACCCCCTCATACCCAGGACCAGCACTACAAAACTTTCTGCAAGTATATTAGTCCCCTTCCAATCTAGATGCAAACTGTCCTGCCACCTTCCCTGGAAGATGGTCTGATGACCCAGAAATCTGAAATCTTCCCTCCTTCACCTCTTTAGTCGCATGTTAAGATGTATTATCTTCCTATTTCTAACCTCACTAGCATATGGCACAGGTAGATATCCTGATATCACAACCCTGGAGATCCTGTCCAACTTCACACCTAACTCACTGAACTCTTTACAGGACCTCACCACCCCTCCTACCCTCATCATTTGTCCCTACATGGACCACAACATCTGACTCCTCACCCTCCCTCTTGAGAATGGTGTCCATCACAGGCTCCAACCTCTAATCCATTGCAGACATCTATATGCCATCTATGTGAAGGCACCCAATGTTACAAAGGACCTCTCTCATAACCTCTTCTCATTGATACCATTGCCATTCACCATGAACACACCATGGCTTCAGGATATACTGCCTGCAAAACACACTCCAGTTGCTTGTCTCATAGGTGCTGACATCAAAACATTAACCTGCGATGTGCTCCTCTCAGGTGAGCATCAGATACCAGTACATGTAAACACTTCCACCTAAAGTTTCCTCCCCAAGGCACACTCCCTCCCTAGGTGGAAATGTACGATCACTGCTTTATTTTCTTTGGGTGTTTGGAACATACTATCCAATGGCATTTCAAAGCATCTTCCCCAGAAAGATGCAGCAGTTCTAGGCAACTGTTCACCACCACTGCTTTGGGGGCATTTGGGGAAATGGATTAAATACCAGTAACCTCTGGATAGCACATGTTCAAGGACTGGTTAAAAATATTTTTCAAAAAGAATAGCGAGGGTGAAGGAGTAGTGAAGTGAGGTTTGAAGTGAACTTGTGTGTTCCTTGCCTGCTTTTCCTGTCAAACCTCTCGTTTATAATTGAATTTCACAATTGAAATCTTGATTTTTTTTTTTTTTTTTGTTCAGTTCCAAAGAGGAACCTTCCAACAGACTGGCAAGAATGGGAGCCATGCCAACTCCATTTGCAACGAGGACTGACCTGCCCACTGCTGTTGACTACGAGAAGGAAGTTGTGGTTGAAGAAAATGACAGAGGTAATTTACGGTGATTGATTGCCTGTTACTAGTTGTGGAGTTGTCTGCAATATTTTTAAAAAGGAACTTGCCTTTGCAAAGAATGAATGTAAAAATAATTTGCTTTAATCAATAAGCTTCAGTTCTTCAAAATACTATCATAGACTTTCAGTTTTGAAGACATTAAAAAATCAACAATACTTTAATAAAGTTGGCATTATTCATTGATGGAGAGGAGTTTAATGAGAGTTTGTAGCGGGCCAAGCGACCGCACAGTTAGACGGGCTCAATCACCGCCCCAGTTGTCCAACTCAAAATGGCGCAGGTCCACCTTCACTCCTGAGGAGAAGCCCACGGTTGATGACATGTGTTGCCCAGGGTACATTTCCGCTTCCGCGTGGTGCACCGCTGGCCAGGGAGTGATGCCATGACACGCTGAAGTGGGTGGTTCCCAGCATGCAGCCGAAAGAATTCAAACAATAGCATCAGTTACCTGTTCACCCTCGCACCATGTGGACGTCTCTTGATTCCGTAGCACTGCTGTAACAGTCGCCACAGTGGTGACCCCGACGGTTCCAACCCTCCTTGTACGTGACAGGAAGCAGGATGTTGCTACCACTACAGTCGCTTCGGCTGTGACCAAAGCGGTGGTCGTGCATTTGCTGCCCTTCTGGGCAAACCAGCCCAGGAATTGGCTGCAATTGGCTGAGTCACAGTTCCACATCAGAGGGATTATCTCAGAGGACACCAAGTTCTGGCACGTTGTCAGCACCCTGCATGCCGCCACCGCAGCCAAAGTAAGCTCCTTCATGGAAAACCCTCCCATGGAGTGCAAGTACGAGCAATTCCAGAGTTTCCTCCTTGATTCCCTGGATCTCAGCCGGCACGAGCGTGCCGTTCACATCCTAAATATGCAGGGCCTGGCCGATAGGATCCCCTCCGAGTTCATGCATGAAATGGTGGCCCTAGTGGACAGACACACAGACTACTTCCTTTTTGAGGCCTTGTTCCTTTCCAAGCTGTTGGTACACGTTTCCCCAGCAGTTTCCGACATGGATTTCAGCACCCCTTACCTGGTAGCCAAAGAAGTAGACAGACTTTTCCGCTCCCCACAACAGAGCTCATCTACGCTGTCGGTGCCACCACCTCAGCACCCCCACCAGGCCCCCCAGCAGTAGCCATGGCCCAGCCACAGCCCAAGGAGCACCCAGACAAACAGAATGAATACTGTTTCTATCACTGCAGATGGGGCCGAAATGCCCGGTGGTGGGCGATGTCGTCCAGATAGCTAAGGACCAAATGGAGGATGCAGATGTCCAGGTCTACCGGACGGCTGTCACCAGCCTGAAGGTTAGCGATTTCTGCCCCTCACCAAGAGGCCCATCTCTACTTTTCAACATACCCACAGGCTTCCCCAGACCCATCCTACCTGTGAACCTGGCGACAGCAGGTGTTCAACCAAATCCATGGCCTGTCCCACCCCTCCATAAAGTCCATAGTCCCCCTGCTGTCCGACAAGTTTGTGTGGTACAGCCTCTGCCACGACGTAACCCTGTAGGCCAAAATCTGTTTGCTCTGCCAATGTGCCAAAGTACACAGGCATACCAAGGCTCCATTCCAGACTTTCGAGCCGGTGCAGCGCCGATTTGTGCATGTGGATATCACCAGCCCTTTTCCTTGAGCCAAGGTATGCAGTATCTGTTCACAACAATTGACTGCTTTATCCGTTGGCCATAAGCCATACCCCTAACCACATGCGACACAGAGACTTGCGCCAGAGCCATTTTATCCACTTAGGTCGCACATTTCAGAGTCTCAACCCATATCACCTCGGACCGATGGGCCCAGTTCATTTCCTTGCTCTGGGCTAACCTAACCAAGTTCTGTGGCAGTCAGTTGCACCACACCATGCCCTACCATCCTCAAGCAAATGGCCTGGTCGAGCGTTTCCACCACCACCTGAAGGCAGCCCTAAAAGCTCAACTGCAAGGCCTGAATTGGATAGACGAACTCCCATGGGAGCTCCTAGGCATCCACACAACACCAAAGGAAGACCTACCAGCCCCCACCACCCCCCCACCCCCCGGCCTCACAATCCAGCTCCTAGATGTCTTCCAGAGGTTGAAGGTGTAAGCAGGTAAACAGATGCCCCAACACCTTCCCGACATAGCTCTCCACACTTCCACATCTCCATGGACCTGCGGTCCACTGACTACGTTTTCGTATAGAGAGGACAGCAAGGACCACTCCTGCAGTGCCCCTACAAAGGCCCATTCAAGGTGTTGCAACGGGACGGTGTCGTTTTTACACTGGATATTGGCGGAAGATAGAACAGGTTCACAATCGAGCACCTCAAGGCAGCTCATCTGGACTCAAGCCAGCCTGTCCCGCACCCACAGGTCAGACACAGAGGCTGCCCACCAAAAGACTGCACGGCAACCGGCTCAGAGGGCGGCAGCAATTCTGGGGGCGGTGGTGTAGCAGGCCGAGCAATCGCACGGTTAGACAGGCTGAATCATCGCCCCAGTTGTCTGACTCAAAATGATGCGGGTACCCCTTTACTCCTGAGGAGAACCCTGCAGTTGACGACACATGTTGCCATGGGGACGTCCCCGCTCCGGGTGGTGCATCGCTAGTCAGGGAGTGACACCACAACGCGCTGGACATCACTTCATGAAGCCAGTGCACCTGTCACCGGAAGTGAGTCTTCCCCTGCATGCAGCTTGAAGAATTCAAACAATAAAGTCAGTTACTGGTTTACCTTCGCGCTGCGTGAACATCTCTTTATCTGTAGTGCTACAGTAGCAGTCCCTACAAGTTGATCAAAGTTAAGAAGTTATTGATGGAGTAAATTTAAAAACTATTTGAATTTGAGGAGGATTAGTAACTAGCTAATTTAAGAGGTTTTAGTACAAGAAATGGAGAGGAATTTTTCATGTGATTTGTGATGCTGTTTGAAAAGTAGTGGAAGGAAATTAAATAACAAAGAAGGGTTTTGAATTGATGCTGAAAAAGGGAAAAAGACAGGGCCTCAGGAAAAGGGTAGGAAAGTGGGATTTTTTTTCAAGAGACAGTGCAGACATGTTGAGTGGAATGGTATTCTTCTGCTCTTGTGATTCTATATTTGTAGCCCCTTGTTCTTGCTTCCTAGATTTATTTTTAGGTCCTGTTCTTTCCTATTTGTGTTGGGAATGTTTTGTCAGTCTGTTATCTGTAATGGCAAAGTCAGATAAAATGCAACATGAAAAAAATACTCCATGGATTTTATGAGTCCACCAAATTGTAGCTATTATGCCAAGTTTACCTGTGTATACCAAAATCGTATGCTGTTTATTTCCACTCTTTTTAAGTTCATGTTGGATCTTTAACTCAGGAAACCAAACTGCTTCCTTTAGCAGTTTCCTCATTGGGCTTCAGTCTGTGGATAGCAAAAGGTTTCTGTTTCACAAAATTCCAACTGTTGCTCCATTCCTGTTTAGATTATCTGAGGTATGTTGGCTTTGGATGAAATTTGTCACATTTTGTCTTTTGGGTAAAAGCTAAATAGCCTCTATTTCGAAGAGCACCTAGAATTTCTTTGGCCAATATTTACCTCTTTATTTACCTGACTTTAAACATTTGAAGTCAATTGTTTGTGAAAATCTTGGCTGCTGATAAAGGGTATACTTTCTTGCAGGTGTTCCACAACTTCCCATGCAACAACCCTTCCTATAGGTTCTCCTTCAAACACATTTTGACAGTCTAGATCCAAAGATAAGTTTGTTTCAACATTTTATGTGCTTGGAGGTATATATATATAAAGATTTTCCACTGTAAATGTGATATTTTTCTCCCAATCTATTTCTAAGCTTCCAAAGTAGAAGAACCAATAGTAATGGCTCCTAAGAAATTTCTCCTGCCAAGTCCAGAAGATCAAGAGATTTTTGGGTAAGTAAAGATATCCAAAGGAATCAATGCTCCAGAGAGAATCATTTCTTTTGGTTGGTACAATCTAAAAATTGGAATAGGCATAGTTTTTAAAGTGAACTAGTAAACTTGCTCACAGGATGTTGGCATTATGGGAGTCAAGTGTATTAGAGTCGTGGAGAACAGAAAAAGACTCCTCGTCCCACTGAGATCACTTCAACTATCTTATACTAATCCCATTTTACGCTTTACAATACTTGATCATCATTGTGAGCTGTTTATAGAATCTTTCAGCGTTGGAGACCGTTTGACTCATCATGACTGCACTATCTCTTTGGAAATGGTCAAGTTCAAACCAACACTTTAACATGTTCCTTGTATCCTGGAAATTGTCTCCTTTTATTCACGATTGCAATATATGAATCCTGTGGAATCTGGCCTTTTAGGAATTATGTTCCAAGTCTCACCTTCAATCATCCAATTCTGGATTGTTGCACAGCCCTGATTTCTATCACTCTCTATTTTTGGAGGCCAGGTCATGAGCTACCAGGGTCTTAAACTGAAATCCTGTCTAGAAACCCTCTGCCTTCTTGCAACATGATATTTTAAAATCGATCTTTTTCATCACTGTTCCCAATAATGCTTTAATGTGGTTTAGTGTTAGATTTTCTGAAGCACCATAGCAACGGTTGTGGGATACTTAACTGTGGTGTTTACTTTTCAGAATCCTAACAAGTTTTTTTTTTAAAAGGCTATCAGAATACAGAGGTACAAGGACAGCCTATATAGATGAATATTTTACACAAAGATATGTTTTGTGTAAAATTGTCTTGAAGCTAACTTTGTGCTAATGTTTTTTTTATGGCTCCTCTCACATTTTTCAAATATGTTGGTGAACACTGTATTTCTGTCAAGGTCATGCGGTCAGTCAGTTTATATATTGAGTGTATCAATTATGGCCAAACTGATATATTTTTGTGCAGGCTGCCAGGATGCCATCTTTGATTGGCTCAATTTTTTGAGGCTTCACCATAAACATTCTGCCTTCAACTGCTGCCACCTGTTGTTTGCTAAGCACATCCTTCCTCATAGATTAAAGGAAGTGTCAAGAAGAGTGCAGCACTATTCCTAGAGTCAATTGAAAGATATTCCTCCACTCATTTCTCTCAGCCAATGTCCACTGTTTATGCACTTTGTCAAAGTATTTGCATGATTTGTTTTGAAGAGGTGGGATAGCGAAAAGAGGCCAGGTTTTTTTGTTCCTCCAATGTTGTATCTTCCTCATTTGACTCAATGGAAGTCCTGATGGATGATGAATGTTTCCATTTATATACTCGGCCAACTTTACAAAACTTTTGTTCCTCACATTCATTATCTTTTATCACCCAGTTGATGATTATGCCCAAGACTGAGCGTGCCTTAAATCTTTCCAGTGGCACCTTTTTGATCAGGTCCCAGTATTTTCTTGTATGGTTTGGTACCTGTTGGTGCTTCTGCTGCAGTCCAGCCCAATTGGTCCAACATTTCTGCTCCACACTAACTTCCCATTCCAATTTAATTTTCCTTCTCAGTGTTGCCTTCAATTTCCTTCCTCTGGACGGCACAGTTAGCGCAACGCTGTTACAGCGCCATGTCCTGTAAGGAGTTTGTGCATTCTCCCTGTGTCTGTGTGGGCTTCCTTCAGGTGCTCCAGTTTCCTCTCACCATTCAAAACGTAGCGGGGTTGTAGGTCATTTGGCGGCTCGGGCATACCTATGGCATAGTGAATACATAAAGTGTCTAAATTTTTTAAAAATTCTTCTTTCCTTCCTTTGTTTGTTTATCTTCTTAAATTGATCTGTTATTCACCTTAAACACTTCCCATGGTTTGCATTTCCACTGCTCTTTGGATAAAGCAATTTATGTTGAAAATTCACCATTAGATTTATTGTTGATTTGTCTTATTTATGGCCCCTACAAGTGGAAGCATCTGCATTCAATCTAATATCACCACATCCTTGATGGTTTGAAATTGCTCTGAAAAGTGGCCACTTTGTTCAAGCAAACTCAAAGTCAGTTTCCACGGAATAATGTTCTTTAGCCAGTTGAGCTGACAGGTGAATTTACTTGGTCTATTTCAGTATATTCTACAATATATATTGAAGGGTTTGCTGTGTGGGTGAATAGCATCATTTGAGCAACTCGGATCTTATTCCACTATTGTCTTGTTAATTTGTGTATTCTATCTTCTTGCCTTGGTTATGTAAAATACCCTTACTAAGAAAGAGATTTGAAATTTTTTGATTGGCCTCTGGTCATGAGATGTTTTACGCAAAGTAAGTTCCCAAATTTCATACTGAGCAATGCTTCCTGATGTCATCCTTGGCCAGACTGGATCTAATTATATTCATCATCCCCAACCCCGTACCCCAAATCCTAGGGCACCTGCAAGTGAGCAGAAATTGTTTTTTTTTTTCAAAAGAATTTTTTTCTTGCACAAAATTCATTAAGATTCACTTTGCCTTTGCTGGATCTACACCTTTTTTTTTGGAGCTCTTTTGTCCAGCTGAATTCTAGATGATTCTATAATGGGATGTGTAGCCATCTTTCCTGCAAAATAACAGTGCCTACCCTTCAATACCACTTCATTTGCTGTGAAAAATCACTTGGGATTTGGTGTCAGAGCTTCAAGTGGAAATGCTGTATACATTTTCAATAGCTGGAATTTTTTGTTTTGCTACTTCCAAGATTATTTAAACCAGTGGTTCTCATCCTTTTTCTTTCCACTCTCAACCCACTTTAAGTAATCCTTATGCCAGAGGTGCTCTATGGGATTGTTTAAGGTGGTAGGTGGGTAGGGAAGGTTGAGAATCACTGCTCCAGACCCAATTATTACTGAAATATTTTGCTTGAGAAAATTTGTTATTGGCCCATTTTCTTTGGAGTAATGAAACCATGCACATAACGAGTCAATTAGGTACGATTAAAACAGTGGTTTACAAACTTTTTCTTTCCACCCACATACCACCTTAATCCCTTACTAGTGACATACCTATGGCATAGTGAATACATAAAGTTGTCTGTGAGTGGAAAGAAAAAGGTTGAGTACCACTGGGCTAATGTTTATTGTTTGTCAGTGATAGCCCCCCCCCCGCCCCCCAAGTAGAATGTGATGAGCTGCTTCAATACGAGATGCAGATACTCCCAGAACTCTTTTTGGTTGAAGCATTATAAGGTTTGGATCCAGTAAGCTTAAAGCAATGATGATATAAATTTAAAATTTATATTAAAGATTATGGCATTCTTATGTGTCTGCAGCCTTTGTCCTGCAGAATATTGGTGGTCCTTGGTTCAGGAGTGCTGTTGGAGATATCATGGAGCACAGTTCAGTGCAATACAGAGATGGTATACAGGATGGAAGGGAAGATCTTTCAGAGAGGAAGGTGACCTATTTTAGTGAATGACTGGTTTTCATTTCTTGCAGCCCAGATACAAAAATGGTACAATTCAAGAAAGGTGACAGTGTTGGCCTCCGTCTTGCTGGTGGCAACGATGTAGGAATCTTTGTGGCAGGAGTGCAGGAAGGGAGCCCAGCAGAGAATGAAGGACTTGAGGAAGGAGATCAACTCCTCAAGGTAATGTGAAAACCATCGTGCTTCATTTGTAGACTTGTTTCTGTACCAACTCCTTCGGTGTCAGATTTACAAGTAC
This sequence comes from Narcine bancroftii, assembly GCF_036971445.1. Taxonomy (NCBI): domain Eukaryota; kingdom Metazoa; phylum Chordata; class Chondrichthyes; order Torpediniformes; family Narcinidae; genus Narcine; species Narcine bancroftii. Next base: position 23,530,771 of record NC_091469.1, read on the forward strand.
AGGAGGCTGATAAGACAGCTCAAGGACCCATGAATAGCCCACCTCTCTCATCCAATTGTGATATCCATTCCAAGTGGCATCCATGCTACCCAACTTCCCCAAAAGCCATTGACTGGGAATAAAGGGGCGCACATTTAAACTTTTAATTACTCTGTAGAGCTGTGTTTATTTCAAGAGAATGATTACTGTCAACTTAGCTGAAGTGAAGGTGGATTCACTGTCGAAACTAATAGAGAATGGCTGATTAGATTCACGATCACCATGTCACATTGTTTTCTTTCGCATCACAATATTCTTTCCTTGTTGCTCATTTTATTGCAAGGTCTATAATTGTGGTTATAGTATTCTCATAGTATTTTCCTTACTTGAGGGGGAAAAAAGTTGACCTGATGTGGATTGAGAGAGACTACTTGTGCATATTTTTCTCTTTTATTCTTCTGTCTTTCCTCTTCTCTCTGTGTATAACCTTAAATAAATATTATGTGGACAATAGTGGCAAATATGAATAAATGATATTCTTTCTTTGGCTTGGCTTCGCGGACTAAGATTTATGGAGGGGGTAAATGTCCACGTCAGCTGCAGGCTCGATTGTGGCTGACAAGTCTGATGCAGGACAGGCAGACACGGTTGCAGCGGTTGCAGGGGAAAATTGGTGGGTTGGGGTTGGGTGTTGGGTTTTTCCTCCTTTGTCTTTTGTCAGTGAGGCGGGCTCTGCGGTCTTCTTCGAAGGAGGTTGCTGCCCGCCGAACTGTGAGGCGCCAAGATGCACGGTTTGAGGCGATATCAGCCCACTGGCGGTGGTCAATGTGGCAGGCACCAAGAGATTTCTTTAGGCAGTCCTTGTACCTCTTCTTTGGTGCACCTCTGTCACGGTGGCCAGTGGAGAGCTCGCCATATAACACGATCTTGGGAAGGTGATGTCCTCCATTCTGGAGACGTGACCTACCCAGCGCAGCTGGATTTTCAGCAGCGTGGACTCGATGCTGTCGGCCTCTGCCATCTCGAGTACCTCGACGTTAAGGATGAAAGCGCTCCAATGGATGTTGAGGATGGAGCGGAGACAACGCTGGTGGAAGCGTTCTAGGAGCCGTAGGTGATGCCGGTAGAGGACCCATGATTCGGAGCCGATCAGGAGTGTGGGTATGACAACGGCTCTGTATATGTATAATATTTGAGATACATCTTATGGAAATGTTTGTTTAAACTTCAATTAATTTTTTTTTAAAAGAGAGGGACATGTTGCACTTGACATGTCATAGAACCCTGGGTAGCATGTTTCAGTTGTTGGATTAGAAATTGTATTTACAGTACAACTCCGATTATCCAAAATGGTCAGGACCAGGCCTATTTCGGATAAACTGTTTTTTCGGAGAACCGGTCATTTTTTTAAAAAAACAGACCAGTAGCAACGACAAATAACCTGTAACAGTGTTTAAATAACACTGTTTAAATTCTCACCCAAAAAAATGCTCACCACCGCTGATCACCAACACTTCCCCACTGAGGTTCTGCTCGTGGCTGGGAGCCCGAGGTCTGCTGCTGCCATTGCCGGGACCCAAGGTCCCCAGTCAGTTCAGCTCCGGAAAAAAAAGGGATAAATGAGGATTTCTGATTTGTTTTGGATATCCATTTATCCAAAAAAAATTTTAATTTCGGATAACTGAGGATTTCAGAAAATTCGATTTTGGATAATTGGAGTTGTACTGTAGTATTGGTTTGTCATTGAAAGTTGCTCAAGCATTAGACTGACCATTTATATTGGAACTGTGGAACGCTCCTTTATACCAATCCTGTAACAATTGATGGCTTTGATCCTGTCCCAGGAAAAGTGAAATACTGGAGGCAATGAACCAGGAAAGAACAGTCATTCACAATTTAAGGTAATTAGCAATAGGAAGAGATGAGAATGATGTTTCCACTCCTACTCAGTGGATTGTCATCTGGAAGATGCTATCTGGAAGAACAATAGAAGCAGGTCCAATGGAAACTTTCAAAAGAATTGGAGATATACCTTAAAAACAAATCTTTCAGGGCAATTGAAAAAGAACAGTGAAAAACTGTTTAAAAGAGTGTAGTGTTACAAGTGGCCAAGCAGCCTCTTTAATGCTGCATAATTCCATAAACACGAGTGGAAGGTTAAGATCGACTCCAAGGGACCCAACTGCCATGACTGACCTTTGTTTAATGAAAACTATTTTTAAGAAAAATAAAATTAGTCATTTTCCTACAGTGTGCAAACCTCCATCTTATGAATAGACAATAACTTGAACATGTTTGCTTATCCTACCAGATAAACGCGATGGATTTCCGTAGCATTGTGCGTGAAGAAGCCGTTCTTTACCTTTTGGAAATTCCGAAGGGTGAAGATGTGATCATCCTTGCTCAGAGCAAGTATGACGGTATGTCATTGAGGCCTTTGCTCTAATTGCTAAACTGTATTGGTAAAGAAACTCAAACAGAAGACATCTGCTCTTTATCTGGCTGAGAGAATTTGAACAGCTTTTCTTGGTCACAAGCACACTTGCCCCTGAAGTGGCAGACTGTCACATTATCAAGCAGCAAAGCTTAGGCGGATATTTCAATAGAATACTAAGAATGTGCAGGGCTGTAGGATCAAAGACATTGTGCTGTCGGAGATATCAATCCAAAGTCCACCCTCTGAAATTCATCTGACCTCATGGGCACAATTCAAATAGTAGCAGGTGATGTTGATTGTTATTCTTCCAATGGAACCACAGAGGTACCTTTTTTCTCGGGCGACAACAGCAAATTCTATAGCATGTCTATTTAAGGTGAGTGGAAGAAAGTTTAGCATAGATATCAGAGGTAAGTTATTTTTACTTTGAGAGTGGTAGGTGCTAAGAATACATTGCTGGTGGAGATGGTGGAGGCTGGCACAATAGCAACATTCAAGAGATACTTGGATAGGCACATTGATGCAAGAAAACTAGAAGATTATGGATGTGAGATAGAGAAGGGTTAGATTGTTATGGAGTTGGTTCACAGAGGTCGGCACAATATCATGGGCTGAAAGGCCAGTATTGTGCTGTTATAATTGATGTTCTAAAAGTGTTACTTATTCTATTGCAGATGGTCTGGATTGAAGCAAAAATTGTGAATATTGCTCAGTGTTCTGTGTCTTTGACCTGAAAGGACATTGTTTCATCCCTTTAGAGATGCTGGCTGATCTGGCATTTTCTATTTTTCTTGTGTCTTATTTAATTGGCTTCTCCATTCCCTTCCAGTCAAAAGTAGTTTGGTAATGACGTCCTTTGGGATGTATGCGCTGAAAATAATGTTGCAAATTATTCACTTTTCACCTTGCATTGACAGCTAATCTTTTTGCTCCTTTTCCAATTTGATAACCAACAATCTGTGGCAAGCTATTAAACAATGCCACAAGCTGAGGGGTCCTTCGTATTTGCATGTATTGATCTTTTGAAAGAGCTCCAGTCAGTCTTGTTTAATAGTGACCGTGGTAAATGTTGTAGCGCCTAGATTTCCCTGGTAGTTTTTTCCAATAGTAAACATGGACCTTTGGAAATGTCTGGTCTGCTTGCCAAAATGCCCCAGTGTTTTTGGTTGATTTTGAGACTCTTGCATAACTTGGATTGGGTTTATTGTGCACACAGATTGAATTGCTATTTGGACACTTAATGCAGAAGTGCTGAAACCTTTTCTTATCAAAAAAGATAACATAAAGTGCTCCAATCCACAGTCAGTCAGACAGTTTCTGCACAGAGTGTTTCAAAGCAATGAACTCACAGAGGGGATCGCTTTGCACCTGAAATGTGGTTGGTTTTAGAAACTGATTTGCAAGAGAGTTGTGATGGGATTTGGCGGCATGTTAATGAAGGGAAGAGAATAGAATTGCCAATGGGATGTGCAGGAAAGGTATGGTTCTGGCTCTTAATAGGGGGAGGGGGTTGGGGAAAGTGAATGGTGGATCTGGAATGATGGCTGGAGGACAGAAGAACTGGTTGGGAGGAAGAATCTTGCAGAGAGAGAGGTGGAGGGAGACCTTGGCCCAGATTTTCACTCACCCAGATATTACTCATTAAACGAGCAAGAACTAAGCTTTGATACTTACCATATAACCATATAACCATTTACAGAGCGGAAACAGGCCATGTCGACCTTTCGAGTCCGCACTGGTTCACTAGAACAACTCCACTAGCTCAATCCTCCCACCCTCCACCAATATTCCTCCAACCTCCTTGTACACATCCAATCTTCTCTTAAATGATAGAAGGGACCCTGCCACAACTATCTCATTCGGAAGATCATTCCATTCTGCCACCACTCTCTGAGTGAAGAAGCATCCTCTAATATTTCTCCTAAAGTTTTGCTCTCTTACCCTTAACTCATGACCTCTTGTTCCAACCTTCCCTGCCCTCAGGGGAATTGTACAACTTGTGTACTTCAAAACCTTTATACAGTAAGGCATACATCAGGAATGTGTAGAATCTTCCCTGTTTGTCTTGAAGTGTTGTGGGCTGCACTTAAGAAGCTGAACATCATCTGGGACAAAGCTAGCCATTTAGTTGATACTTTGATCATCACCCTAAACATTCCTTCCCTCCATCAGCCTCACAGAGTCGGCAGTGTGTGCTTGGTACAAAATATATTGTGTTTACTTCCCAACGCTATTTGAACAGCGAATCTCAAACTGGCAATCTCATCTGACAAAAACAAGGGTTGAGGGGACACCTAGAGGTTCTCCTACATCCAGGAGAGGATCTTAAAAATTGGGTTTTCTACTTTGTACTTAAAGTAACTTCTTTTTTAAAGAAAATATTTTTTCATTAATGTCTGTCCCACTTGAAGTGGAAATTTATTGCTTTAAAGATGATCTTTAATTAAAACTGAGTGTTCAGGATCACATTGTGTAAACTAGAAAAGCGCTATGCTCAAGTAAATTAATTATTGAAGGCTGCCTATCAGGGTGCCGGTCTGACTTGTTGATGGAAAATACCGGGTCGATCTTTATAAGCCACCTCATTTAACTTCTGGAGGCTTTAATACTAGTCAGTAGGACAAGAGAGTGGTTTGATGGTCCTCCATTTTTGACAAGTTGGCAGATTTCTTTTTTGAAAGATGTGGAAATTCCAAAAATAAAATGTGGTAGTAGATGAAGTATATTTTCCAGCAGCATTATGTTACCGACATGCACATTTGGTGGGATAGTTTGCACTCTGGTATAAAGGTCCCTCCTAACATGTTTTACCTTCTCTCCACTAGTGTACAAAGATATTATTAACTCAGGCCGTGGTGATTCGTTCTTCATCAGGACACACTTTGAGTATGAGAAAGAGTCTCCGCAAAGCTTGAATTTTTCCAGAGGGGATATCTTCAAAGTTTTGGACACCCTGTACAATGGGAAACTGGGAAATTGGTTAGCAGTAAGAATTGGTCCTGACAACATCAAACAACTGGAGAAAGGAATTATTCCAAATAAAAGCAGGTTAGTTGCAAAGTCCAACCGCTCACTCGTATTGAGAAAAGCACACTGTGAGATATATGTGTACAGCAACAGGTCATGAAGCTGATCTTCTCCTTCAGCCTTACGATGCTGTGTATTTTGGATTCTCCAGAATTTATCCACCTCAGCTTGATGACTGAACATCTTTTGCTCTCATTGGAGAGAATTCTACATATTAATCCAAAGTGAACATTAATAGGGATGAAGGCAGGGGAGACAGAATTGCTCTTTGAATTTAGAATTTGTCTTGGATATCCAAATGGTGCACCATCACCTGAAGGTGAGAGCTGGCAAGTGGGATTGGGCTGGATAGCTTTGCCTGGCAGAACAGACATAGTGGACTGAGCAGCTGAGTCCTATTTTCTGCAGCTTTTTATTCTATGGTTCAGAATACAATGATTAGAGGAGATGAAAAACTGAAGAGCAGTGTTTTTAAAGAGACATAATCAGTGCACTAACTTGTTTGTATTTTTTAAGAAAAATCAGCATAGAGTATCAAGTCCGTGTACTACTCCAATTGTTTGAGAGCAATGCAAATTTAGTTGGTTTTAATGAAGGGCAACATCATTGGTCTCATTATCTTAAATTGGTGTATCTATCTACTGGAGCAGGCCATTGTACTTCAATTGTATAAGTTGTTGATGTTAATCACTCATGCAGCATTTCTTGGAAATTAATCAAGTTGCTTTTTTCTCCTCATTTTGTATTTACTGCAAAATTTACGGAATTAAGTAGCTGGTTCACCTGGGTTGAGAATGTCTGTTTAGTTCAAAGCCAAGAATGTCAATAAAAGATTGCATTTTGTGTTAACATGCCAGGAGTCTGCTGCACTTTATCGATGTTTTCAAGAACCCCCCCACCCCGTGTATTCAAATGTTTACATCAGTCTGTTGATTTTTTTTTAACTTGTCAGGCAGTGAGGTCTGGATCCCCACCAAATCTGTCTCTGGATTTTCTCTCTCAGAGAAATAGGTTCTTCCTACTTATTCTATGCAGGCCTCTCATAGTTTTATATGTTCCTTTTAGCCCCTAAACAACCTTTTTCTTCAGCCATAAATTTAAAGTGGAGCAGAAAATTAAATGTATATTTTCCTATTGATTCTGTTGGCATGCACACTTCACCACTCCAAGACATTGTGCGTAAAATAATTATTACACCTTTCATAATTCATTTGCTTTCAAAGATATTGAGACCCAACTGATGTTATATACACTTGTAGCACAACCTTCCTACTCTTCCATGCCAAATCACCAGAGTTGTCCTCCTTCTTTAAAAACGTATCTCTCCCTCTACTACCATCAACTCGGCCCTCACTCCTCCATGACCCGCACATCTGCCCTGGCACCCTCCGCCCCCATGCACAACTGGGACAGGATTCCCCTTGTCTTCACCTACCACCCCACCAGCCTCCATGTCCAACATATCCTCCTCCATTATTTTTTTCCAACTACTACATGATCTCACCACAAGATAGAAATTCCCCTCTCCGCCTTTCGCAGGGACTGCTCCTTCTGTGGCTTCCTTGTCCACTCCTCCCTCCCCACCAATTGTTCCCTTGGCACCTACCCCTGTGACTGCAGAAGATGCTCCACTTGCACCCACACATCCACCCTCATCAGCATTCGGGGACCCCAAACAGTCCTTCCAAATGAAGCCACATTTTACTTGTGAATCTGCAGTTGTCACCTACTGCATCTGGTGCTCTCATTGTGGCCTCTACGTCAGAGAGTCTAGGAGATTACATTGTTGAACGCCTCAGCTCTGTCCGCCACAATAGCGTGTATCTCCCAGTGGCCACATATTCCAATTCCCTGTCCCATTACTTTCCTGATATGTCTGTCCATGGTCTCCTGCCTGAGCACCTTCCAAACAGGTGGACTTCTCCAGTTTCCACTTTACCTCCCCCTCCCTTCTTCCCCATGTCTCCTTTCTCCCAGCTCTGTGTCTCTCACTCCTTCTCCTTCCACAGAGCCAAAATCAATTCTCACCTCTCTTATCAAGTCCAGTTAACACCTTTTGTTGGTCGGACTCCTCCCCTGGCCTGTCTTTATTCTGATGCCTTCCTGTTCTTTGTTTATTCTTTGAAGAAAGGCTCAGGTCCTGAAAATCTATCTATCGGTAATCTATCTTTACCTTCTATGGATGCTGCGAGACGCAGCTGAGTTCTGTGGGTTTTTATTTTCATGTTATGCCTTGACTAACCATGGAAAACATCTAGCGTAATGTTTTAACAACTCTTTGATCTTTTATGAGACCTAAAAGTGTCGATAAACATACACTTCAAGCTCTTTCTTTTCCTCCTCGCCTACTGATTGCCTACTGTTGATCCTCCCCAAGTGCATTACCTGACACTTCACTGGATTGAATTGCATCACGTAGTATAGAGTTTGGCAATGAGTTAAATTTTAAAGGAATATAGTGAGAAAATTCCAGTTTTCCAGGCACAGGCACATCTGCCATTGACAGAGTGAATGAAACTGGGAAGGGGTTGAGGGGGTCAGCATTGTAGAGATCATGAAATATTGTAAGACTGGAAGAGATTAGGGTGTGTTTGGGAAAAAAAACCTCAAGATTTAAATATTCTTGATTCTGTTTATTATTTAAATTTGACATATTTTTCTGTAGGGGTTTGTGTTTTTTTGCATAAGAAACAGGTATTCTTTGGCTTGGCTTCGCGGACGAAGATTTATGGAGGTATTAAATCTTGGCAAAAAGATTATGCAAGGTTTTTGTCAGTAGCTGAGAGGTTAGGTTTAACTCTTGGGCCTATTTTGTTTTAAAATCAAAGAGTGAGCAACTACAAAATTTAAAAATACCAGCTCCAAAATATAAAGACAACAGCATACCATCTACAAAATTTTACTGTGGTCTGCATAGCTAATTAATGAATAAAATCTTTGTGTCAACTTGATATCCTACCAGAGCTGAGCAAATGTCCAATGTGCAAAATGTCCAGAAGGCAACTTCAAGTGACCGAGGGGATTTCTGGAGGTCACGAGGTCAACGAGCAGCAATGAAGAAGAATCTTCGAAAGAGTCGCGAAGACCTCAGCGCTGTGCCTGTGAGCACCAAATTCCCAGCATATGAGAGGGTTGTACTTCGGGAAGGCAAGCATTTTTTTTTTGTCTTAGCAAAATGTTTTTGTGTGTGTTTCTGACAAATTGGACCATTCAAATATTCTCTCTCCATGCAACTCCAGAAATAAGCCATAACCAAATATATGTTTGTTAGACAAAAAAATAGAAAAGTTTAAATCAGAGGTTCTCAACCTTTTTCTTTCCACTCACATACCACTTTAAGTAATCCCTATGCCATTGACGCTCTGTGATTAGTAAGGGATTGCTTAAGGTGATATATGAGTGGGAAGGGAAGGTTGAGAACCACTGCTCCAGACCCAATTGTTACTAAAATATTTTGCTTGAGAAAAATTGTCATTGGCCCATTTCCTTTGGAGTTATGAAACCGTGCACATAACGAGTCAATTAGGTACAATTAAAACAGTGGTTTTCAAACATTTTCTTTCCACCCACATACCACCTTAAGGAATCCCTTACTAATCACAGAGCACCTGTGGCAAAGGGACTACTTAAAGTGGGTTGAGAGTGGAAAGAAAAAGGTTGAGAACCACTGGATTAAATAATCTTGGCAGTAGCAAAACCAAAAATTCCAGCTATTGAAAATGTATACAGCATTAACACCTCTTCCTGCACATTATGAAAGAACACCACTTGAAGCTCTGTGACACCAAATCCCAAGCAATTTTGTTTTCACAGCAAATGAAGTGGTATTGAAGGGTAGAAACTGTTATTTTGCAGGAAAGATGGCAACAGACTTGGGAGCAGCAAGCTCCCACAAATAACATTGTTTGGGTTAGGTGCTCCCAGCTGCCAAGGCCATCAAAGGTTCATGTTCCACTTTAGAGAGATGAGAACTAAGTCTTGGCTGGCGCTCAACAGAAGTCTTAATTCTGTGCAGTCAATGCAGAAGCTAAACAGTTAACCTGTCTAGCATTGCAGATGGATGCAGAATCTCTCAAGCACCATTTCAAGAACAAATGGTGAGAGCAGGAAATGCTTTCCCTCTTGTACCCAATATTTATCACTCAACCATCTTTACCAAAACAGACCATCTTGTTGCTAATACTCAAAAGTGCTGGATAAACTCTGGGTCCAACAGCATCCATAGGAGGCAAAGATATAAAAACCAATGTTTCAGGCCTGAGCCCTTCATCAAGATATCAGGCAGGCCCCTGAATTTAAAAAGTGCCCTACTTTGCCTCAGATGGATGCTGCAGGATCTGGTGAGTTCTCCATCATTTTTGTGTACTTATTATGACAATGTCTGCTGCAAACGCTCTTGATTCACTCTATATTGATGCAATTTTATTTGTGGGAACACAATTTGGCCACATTTCTTTCACTTCATTGCTGGTTACTAGATGTATTGATGTCATAAAAGGTGTCATAGAAATTCAAGCTCATCCTCTTGCATTATTGTGGAATTAATTTTAATTTAAAACTGTTGTCAGGAACCTAGTTTTTAAGTAGTTGTGTGTCCTCCGAAAATACACATGATACCTATTGACCCCTCTTTCCTGTCTTTAGCTGGCTTTATGCGGCCTTTGGTTCTCTTTGGGCCCATCGCTGATGTAGCTACAGAGAAGCTAGCAACAGATTTGCCAGATAGCTTTAAAATTGCCAGTAAGTAACCTATGACATTTCAACAGTAGACTCCATTGGAATCTTTGAAGTACTTATTTTCAAGGCCAAAATAACTCTAATATAAATAATTTGTTCTTTCCAGAAACTGAACCTAGGGATGCAGGCTCAGAGAAGTCGTCTGGTGTGGTTCGATTGAACACTGTCAGACAGATAATTGAAGAGGTGAGAATTAGCCAGTGAGCTGCCAGAAGAAACTACAGAAGTGGGTACAAGTACAATGTTCAAAAGATGTATGCATAGGAGGGATATAGATCAAATGCAGGCAAGTGGGTCTAGGGCAGAATGTCAACTTGGTTGGTATGGACTAGTTGGGCCAAAGGGCCTGTTCTGTGCTGTAAGACTCTGACTTCAATTTGCACAATGCATTGAACATTTTTAGAATAACCAAAGAATTTATCAGACCAATCACAAACTAAAACGTTAGATGCCTAGCCAGGTAAGGAGCATGGTGAGTGGTTTGATTGGAAGAGGGAAGGTAGAGGTAGAAGTCCAGATCCTTGGGGCTTCAGCAGGTGATAGGAAGGTGGTAATGGTGAACCAAAGGAAATGGGGCCAGATGAAGAGGCCAGAATTGTGAGCACAACATGATTGAAGGATGTAAGGCTGTACCGCCCTTCTGGACAGAGTTTACCAGTTGACCTTGAACATCAGATCCTGCTTTGCGCTAATTCCCATTAAGTTCTGTCCTCCAAATCACAAATTCACATGACAAAAAATTGATCTGGACTGCTCTTCCTGAATAGTTGGTAGATGCATATTCAATGGAAATGAATTGGATTGATACTTAGAAAACAAATCGATTTGTATTTGTAAAGTTTGCTTCATCCAAAACAATTTACAGTTATTGAAGTGCATGTTCAGCTTGGTGAATGATGTAATGTACAATATTCAGTAGCTAATTAGTACACAAGAAGCAGTGCAAAGATCAAATTATTTTGTTGTGATGCTGGAGGATAAATATTGACCAGGACTCTGAGGAAAGAATGCTCATGCTCGTAAAAATCATTTTTATTTTTGTATCAGTGATTGAGAGAATTGATGAGGTCTCAGTTTAGCTTCTTGAGAAAGGTAGCTTCTCAAAGGAGCTGCACTCCCTCAGTGCTGGACTGAAACATGGATTCTGATTTTGGCCAGACTGAGACGTGAGCCAACAACTGCTGACACTGAGGCATGAATGCCCCACTGAGCCATGTCTGATATTGGGAATGTTTTGTCAAGCTTGGGGACAAAGAACAGGAAGCGGGAAAGTCAATTCGAATCTTCTTTCACTGGAGTAACTGTTGATGGGTTAACCAGTGACCTTCTGTCGTCTAACAATCCTAAAGGGGCCTTAAAAGAATTCCTTGGGGCATTCCATGAAAAAAATCTCCAACCTGGTTCGGTAATGACAAGATTGAGGGACGTTGAGTGGAATGGGTGCCAAATTGTTCTTGTGGGTCCAATTCTTCTCCACTGAACTGAAAATTAAGCACCAAATTGTAGGTCTCTGTTGAAATTTTCCACAATGCTACGACTCCCACCACTAATGGTAAGAGTTTGCACCTTCTATTTTTAGTATTGTTATTTTTGGCAGTAAAAGTCGACTAAAATCTGGACATTTCCCCTGAGGTTGGGAATTGAATGTGTTTTTATTAGGCAAAAAGTATTGAAGGTTAATGCTTATAGATAGCTAGGATATAGTGTGCATTAGTAATGATCTTCCAAGAATCAATAGATTCTGGCAAGGTTCCGGAGGAATGGAGAATTGCAAAGGTCACTCCACTATTTAAAAAGGGAGGGAAAGGCAGCAGAAAGGAAATTATAGACCCGTTAGCCAACATTGAAAGTAGTTGGAGTCAATTTTCAAGGATTAGGTTATGGAGTTCCTTGAGGTGTATGACAAGACAAGCCAAAGTCAGCATAGTTTCCTTAAGGGAAAATCTTGCCTGACAAATCTGCAATTTTTTTTTTTAATTTTTTTTATTTTTCACATTATGAACCATATTAATCAAAATACACACAAACATTTCCCTCTTGAATATACAGTGTCATTTTCTCCCCTTTTTCCCCCCCCCCCCCTCCCTTCCCAACCCCCTACAAATCTGCAATTTTTTGAGGAATCCACAAGCAGGCTAGTCAAAGAAGATGTTGTATATTTAGATTTTCAAAAGGCCTTTGAGAAGGTGCCGCACATGAGGCTGCTTAACAAGGTGAGACCCCTTTGGCGTGACAGGAAAGATATTAGTGTGGGTAGAGCATTGGCGGATCAACAAGAAACAGAGAGTAGGAATAAAGGGATCCTATTCTGGTCGGCTACCGGATGTTCCGCAGGGGTCAGTATTGGGGCCACTTCTTTTTATGTTGTTTGTTAATGATTTAGATTGTGGAATAAGTGGCTAAGTTTGCAAATAAGATACAAAATGGTATGTAAAAGTTTGGGTACTCCTGGTCAAAATTTCTGTTACTGTGAGTAGAGATGAACTGATCTCCAAAAGTCATAAAATTAAAGATGACACATTCTTTTCCACATTTTAAACAAGATTAGTGTATTATTTTTGTTTTGAACAATTTTAGAGTAGGGATAAAAAAAAGGAAAGGAGCACCATGCAAAGGTTTGGGCACCCCAAGAGATTTGAGCTCTCTGATAACTTTTAACAAGATCTCAGACCTTAATTAGCTTGTTACAGTCATTGTTAGGAAAGGCCAGGTGATGCAAATTTCAAAGCTTTATAAATGCTCTGGTTCCTCAAACCTTGTCCCAACAATCAGCAGCCATGGGTTCCTCTAAGCAGCAGGCTGGCACTCTGAACATTAAAATAAATGATGCCCACAAAGCAGGAGAAGGTTATAAGAAGATAGCAAAGTGTCTTCAGGTAGCAGTTTCCTCAGTTCATAATATAATTAAGAAATGGCAGTTAACAGGAATGGAGTAGGTCAAGTTGAGGCCTGGAAGACCAAGAAAACTTTCCAAGAGAACTGCAAAAGACCTTCAGGAAGATTTAGCAGATTTTGGAGTGGTGATGCACTGTTCTACTGTGCAAAGGTAGAATAAATATGACCTTCATGGAAGAGTCATCAGAAGAAAACTTTTCCTGCATCCTCACCACAAAGTCTACCATCATAGGTATGCAAAGGAACATTTAAACAAGCCTGATGCATTTTGGATACAAGTCCTATGGACTGATGAAGTTAAAATATAAATTTTTGAGCAATATAAATGAGCAAAGGTATGTTTGGAGAAAAAAGGGGTACAGAATTTCATGAAAAGAACACCTCTCCAACTGTTAAGCATGGGGGTGGATCGATCATGCTTTGGGCTTCTGTTACAGGCAGTGGTGCTGGGGAACATTGAGGGAAGAATGAATTCAATTAAATACCAACAAATTCTGGAAGCAAATATCACACTGTCTATAAAAAAAAAAGCAAAGATGAAAAGAGGTTGGCTTCTGCAACAGGATATTTCAAAATCCACAATGGACTACTTCAAGAGGCTCACACTGAAGGTTTTGCCTTGCCCCTCACAGTCCCCCAAACCTAAACATCATTGAAAGTCTGTGGCTAATTAGTAGTGGCAAGGAAGTGTATTGCAGTGACTTGGAAATCAGACACATATTTAGGTTTGGAGAGATGGAATGCAGAAATTCAAAGTTGTATTCCTTTGGAGAAAATTACATATAATTTAAGAAATAAATACACAATCTTTTTTGCAAATTTGGAGCCTGTATATGTAGAGTTTACAGGTAAAGATGTAAAAGTGTATTTCCAGCCTCTTGAGACCTGTGTTAATCTTCTTCCCTAAAATGATAAAACGTCCGTACAAACACTGTGATCCCAATGTGCGAACTGATCCTTCGACCAATCCAGGAAACTATTTTCTTCTTCTTTTTCTATACTTCATATAACTATATACAGTGGAACCCTGTTATAACATGATAGTTGGGGAGCAAAAAAATGCATCGCAAAAAAAACAGGGTTGCGCTAAATCAGTGTTTTACTGCTGTGGACAATACATACACACATCGATTGTGGCAGCAACCCCACTACCCCTCCCATTCTCAGTAACATGCACCAACCCCCCCCCCCCCCACTTCATCAATGCGATGAATTCTCCACTAAGATAAACATTACTTACCTTAATCATTTAGACACGCCACTTCTAAACATCTGTTACGCCACAGGGTGGCCATCCTTCGTACTGCAACTTTTAAAATGGGCTTGCTTAACATCCTATCGCAAAGAATGAAACAGGGGCATGACGCAGCGCGTACCTTTTATATATATTGGGGTCCAATAACTCATTGCATTAAATCGGGGTTCCACTGTATCTCATTTATATTTTTCGTATAGTTTCTGTGTGCGGGGTGGATATAGGGAGGGAGAGAAGTGAGGGTAATAGTGGGGTAAAAACTATCATGTAACCACTGTAATTTTTAAAACTTGATCATTACTGTTTTATTTAATGTTTATGAATTACATGTATGGTAAAAATTTAAAGAAAATCTGTAGCTAGACCTCAAAAGAGCAGTGCATGCAAGATGGCCCAAGAATCTCCCAGAACTTGAAGCCTTTTGCAAGAAAAAATGAGCAAAAAATCTCCCAAACAAGAATTGAAAGACCCCTAGCTGGCTACAGAAAGGGTTTACAAGCTGTGATGCTTGTCAAAGGGAGAGTTACCATGCAGGGTGCCCAACCTTTTGTTTTGAGCCCTTCTCCTTTTTTGATATTTAAAAAAAGTAATCTTGCTTAGAATATTAAAGAAATGTGTCATCTTTAACTTTATGCCTTTTGGAAATCAGGTCATCTTTTACTCGTTTAATTAGTCACAGTCACAGAAATTTTGACCAGAGGTTCCCAAACTTGTGCATAGGTGGAGGTAGGTGTAGGAGCAGATAGTGATGAGGAAATGGAAGGGCAACAGAGATTTAAATAGATTGGGAGAATGAGCAAATGAAAAGCAATGTTGGAAAGTGCACAGTCATGCTCCTTGTAGAAGGAATAAAAGGGCAGACTATTTATTGGATGGGGAGAAAATTCAGAGGAGCCAAGGGATGTCAGACTCCTCATGCAGGATAGTTAGTGGTGAAGAAGGCGAATTCAATGTTGACATTCATATCCAGAGGAGTATGATATAAGAACAGGGATGTAACGTTGAGGCTTTATAGGACATTGTTCCAGTCTCACTTGGAGTACGGGGTACAATTTTGGGTTCCTTATTTAAGAAAGGGTATGCTGGCATTGCAGAGGGTTCAGACAAAATACACAGGAATGATTCCTGGAATGAAGGGATGAGGACTTGAAGAACATTCCACCACTCTTGGAGTTCAGAAGAATGAGAGGGGACCTTATAGAAGCTTTTTGAATGTTGAAATGCCTGGACAGACTAGATGTGGCAAAGTTGTTTCTCATGGTAGGAGAGACTAGGGTACAACTTCAGGATTGAAGGATGCCCATTTAAAACAGAAATGCAGAGGAAATTCTTTAGCTTGAGAGCTTTGAACCTCTGGAATTTGCTACCATGGGTGGCTCTTCCTCTTAGACTTTTATTTGTTAGAGATGGTTTCTTTATTGGTCAACGAGCAATATTCTTGCTGCTTTAAACAGGACAAACACGCTCTTCTGGATGTTACACCCAAGGCTGTGGATCTGCTGAATTACACTCAATGGTATCCAATCGTTATCTTTTTTAACCCGGACAGCAAGAACGGTGTTAAAACCATGAGGCAGAGACTGAATGCAGCATCCACCAAGAGTTCAAAGAAGATGTATGTCCAAGCTGTCAAGCTGAGGAAGAACTGTTCTCACCTTTTTACAGGTGAGCAGTCATTTTATTATTTCACTTAATGGAGCAGAAAATTGGATAGGGTAGCTCAATCCATTGTTGATGCTGCTGGCCAATTCATCCTCCTTTTCCTCTCCTTGTCTTGTAATTCTGCAAAATTTCTTTGACCACAAATTGTGAAGTTGATGAAAATTACTTCACTTTCTGCAGAGAACATTGCACAGTTAAAGGTAACTAATTTTCAGTGAAGAGCTCTCCCTGGTGTCTGGCTGATGCTTTTTTGACCTCACCTAAAATTGGGATCCTTTTTTGTGCAAAATTATGGTGTTCACTCGGCCAAAACAGAACTTTGTTAATAATATGGTTTGGAGCATCTTGAGGTTAAAAAAGGACAACATTTTCTTTTTAGCTTGATGTACAGTTGAAGGGAGATGCTTGGTTTTCTAATCTTCCTTGGCAATTAGTTCCATCATGTGGGCAGGTCTGAGATATAGTAAATCTATAGTAAAACCTGGCAAATTCAATGAAACTAATGTAGATTACATCATCAAAAATTGTAGCTGAGACTTCCAGTTTTAAGCATTTGTGTCTACTTGAGAAGCTAATTCAAGGCTCCAGTTACAATTGCTTGCATTTCTATATCATTTCAAATAACCCAAGGCACAAAGTAAGTTTTATAAAGAGAGCTTCCAGTGAAAAGGAAGATGACTTCAGGGAGGCAATTCCAGAGCTTAGGTCCTTAGCTTATGAATGCACAACTGTCAGGAATGAAGTTTGTAAGTGCAGCAGACTAGAAATGCTCGAGTGTGGAGAACTTAGAGGTGTGTAGTTGGGTAGGGAAGAATGACTGAAGCCAGGAGAGATTTGAACACTGAAAGGTGAATTCTAAACCTTGGGTATTTGCTAGATCTGTGCATTGTAGATTGTGGAGCCACCAATTATACTGCATTTATATGACAAATGATGCATGAATCCACAAACTTAATACCATTGCCAATATCAAGCTGAGTGGCAAACGTCATCATTTGTCAGCAGAATCTACCCTGCGAAGAATCTCTGGGCCTGACTGTTTGGATGGACTTCACTAGCACCAATTGTGGCCCATTTGCATTGATTGGTTAAAAATTATAGTAAAGAGTTCCTATTTCTCTCGAGTAAATTATACTACCTCCTGACATTCTTCAATAATTATTCTATGTGGTCCTCTCAGCCTTAACCACTGCTTTCCAAGTGATTTGCCGTAAATGAGAATTTGGAGTTCTTGTACGTTTTTTTTAAAAACTGCTTCTCAGGAGGCGATAATTTTCAATTGGCACCTACTGCATTCTTATGATGGTGGGTTAGAGGGATGCAGGAAGTCAGAAAATCTAAGGTTGAACGTTTTGAGCATTGCAAGAGAAAACTAGTGGTGGCAAAATGGCTTCATTCTTATTTAGATTTGTTACATTGATGTGAAATTAAATGGTATTAAATGCGATTTTCATTAAATGTGGGTGTCAGGATTGACACTTTGAGCCAAGTGCCTTATTTCTGAAATGTAAATTCATTGTTTTTTTGATAGATGCACTTTTAATATCTATATTTGACATCTATATTTGATGCAGGACCAAGTAACTTTTATGGCCTTTTTTCATGCTGGTATGAGGGAGATAACTTGGTTTTTACTTTAATCTTGCAGAGACTATTGATCTCAATTCCTCACATGATGGTTGGTATGGATTGCTGAAGGATCTGATAAGAGATCATCAAGCTTCTGCAGTTTGGGTTTCAGAAGGCAAGGTATGTCTTGAGTACTTGTGTAGTACTTTACAAAGCTAGTTTTAAGAAGGATCTGATAGTAATGATTGCACATTATGAATTTTCCAAATACATGTATCATGGGAATCATGAGAAAGGCCCACATAAATTGTTTTTTGTAATTATTTGAAATCCTGGGTATCAACTGCAGTTTCAACAAATGGAATGATTAGATCAGTGGTTCTCAACCTTTTTCTTTCCACTCACATGCCACTTTAAGTATTTCTTATTATATAGGTGCTCTGTGATTAGTAAGGGATTGTTTAAGGTAGTATGTGTGTGGAAAGAAAAAGTTTGAAAACCACTGTTTTAATCGTCCCTAATTGACTCGTTATGTTCACAGTTTCGTAACGCTAAAGGAAATGGGCCAATGACAATTTTTCTCAAGCAAAATATTTCAATAACAATTGGGTCTAGAGCAGTGATTCTCAACCTTCCCTTCCCACTCACATACTACCTTAAGCAATCGCTTACTAATCATGGAGCACCTCTGGCATAGGGATTACTTAAAGTGGTGTGTGAGTGGAAAGAAAAAGGTTGAGAACCACTAGTTTAAATGAAGGACGATGTTAGATATTGAGTCAGAATGTCTTTTGGTCTTTCCATCACATTTATCAAAGAACTTGAGCTGTGCTAGTCAGTAACTAACAGATTTGTATCGGAAAAGAATGGTCGGCCTTAAGGAGACGTACAGTCTGCTCCTCCTAACAGAAAATGGGATGAAAGTAAGTTTGCGTTTGAGTACTTGTTTTTCTCTTTTCCCACTCCATCCACCTTTCCATCTAAACAGGTGAAACTGAGTTTCAATTAAGTGCAAGTTTCCTGAAATTGTGATCCACGCACTGACCCTAATGGACCTTGCACTGTTAGTAACATTTATTAACTAGTCATTGTCATTTTTTTTATAAATAACCCAGCATCCTCCAGATGAATTAATTTATGATTCAAATAATGTTACTTCTTTGGATTTTTCCAATGGATTATCCAAGTTAGCTTTTGTTTAACTGCACTGTACAATGATGCAGTTGATAGGATATTGAAATTGGAAGATTTGATGTGGATAATCATTAAAGTTGCACATTCTTGGTTTATGGTTTCTATTTTATATTTAAAGATTTTGCTTGCAACTGCACATTGTGCAGTACAAATTCCAACACCATGGAGAAATCAATCTTATAACCTTGGCTTGTTGCTAAGATACTTCATGCTTCTAAATTCCATGGTATTAAAAGCTCCTCGGTGATCTAAAATACCATTTATTTGCAATGGATAATAAATATTGGCCTTGCCAGTAACTTTCACAGTCTGCAAGTGAATTCCACAAAAAAAGGAAGGTCAAATTACAGTGAAGGTTTAGAACATGTTGGGAAAATCCTGCTTGCTCTTAAGAGGAACTGATCATGCATTAACCTTTCCCCACCTAGAGTGTGGCCAAGCTGAGGTTAGCTTGCTTTCTAGATGGGGATGGTTCGAAGTTGTAAGGGATATTGATCCAAATGCTAATTCCAATCCTTTCCGATTGGGGTCGACTGCTAGCTGTTGAGGGAAGGAGCCAAATTTTCAATACTACCTGGGGGGGGGGGATGTGAATTTGTTTGCATTGTTGAACGTTGATGTTGGGTTCAGTGTAACACTGGCTCGTCCTGTTGCTGATGTAGGCTGATGGACTGGGAGATGAAGATCTCGAGATGCCCGATGATCGTATGTCCTATTTGTCAGCCATGGGAACCGACTATCTCAGCTGTGATAGCCGATTGATGAGCGACTATGATGATACGGACACCGAAGGTGGTGCTTATACAGACAATGAGCTGGATGAGCCAGTCAACGAGCCTCATGTATCTTCTGTTGCCAGATCATCTGAGCCAGTGCAGTTGGAGGAGGTTGGTGTGTTACATTCAACCACTTTCTCTGTCCTCTCATTTATACATGCAGGAATGGATTCTGGTTTTTAAAAAAAAATTATTGTTTGCATCATTACAGGGGGAAAAAAATGAATAAAACATTAATCAAATATCCATGGCAAATGAAACAAAAAAAGTACTTGTATATTTTTCTCCCCCACCCACCCAAAAGTAAGAAAAGAAAGAAACACCATTAAATAAAGTCTTCAAAACAAAAGAAAGAAACACCTACCATTAATACACAATAATATTAGCATAGACCTCTTTCATTTGACCTAATACCTCCATCAATATAGATATTAATAACTCTTTATAAAATTCTGGTGCCTTATTAACGTTAGAGCCTCATGAACTTCTTTTGCTGCAAAATTCTCGGAGAGTCTTAACTTTTCATCCTCCTTTAACACCAGTAATTTAACGCCTCAAATAATCTCTTATTTTATTATCATCTCTTACTGATTCTGAACAATAAATTTTAGCATAAAAGTCTTTAAAATTATTATTTATTTCCACCATTTTATGTTATCTATCCTGTTAATTTCTTAGTTGCAATTATTGTTCTAGAAATCTGTTCCATTTTTAATTGCCATGCTATAACTTTATGGGCCCTTTCACCCAAATCGTAACATTTTTATCTCTCTCCACTCTATAAGTCCGCACAGCATTAAGTCTTAATCTCTTCAACTCTAAACAATTTTCTCTTCTCCTCTTCTTTACGTACCTGAATTTCCTTCTCCAATTTCATTATTTCTTTATTTAATTGAGTTACTTCTTTCATATATTCTTTATTTTTGAAATATAACTTATTATTTGACCTCTCAAATATGCCTTAATTGAGTCCCATAATACAAACTTACTCACAACTGAATCCTTATTAGTATCTAGAAAAAAAATTATCTGATGCCTCATAAAAATCACAAAATTCCCTTTTTTTTCAACAAAATAGTATTTAACCTCCACCTATAACCTACCTTTTGTTCTTCTTCCAATGAAATAGACAAGATTAAAGGTGAATGATCTGATAAAACCCACACTTGATATTCCACTCTCTGTACTCTATATTGAAGTTGAGCTGAAATTAAAAACGTATCTATCCGTGAATTTGTTTTAAATCAAAAAGAATAAAAAGAATATTCTCTTTCATTTGGGTGAATTTTTCTCCATATATCCACATCTTTCATCAAATCTGTTACCATTTTTGCTACCTTATTTTTCATCATTCTATCTCCTGATCTATCTAATTTAGGGTCTAAAGCAAAATTAAAATCCCCTCCCAATATAACTTTTCCCTTGGCATTTGATAGATTCAAAAAGACATCTTGCATAAATTTGCCATCATCTACATTTGGTTCATATACATTCATTAAGGTCCATTGTTCCAAATAAATCTGACAATTCACCATAATGTATCTTCCCGCTACATCTATATTAATATCCAATATTTTAATTGGTAAATTTTTATGAATTAATATTGCTGTACCTCTAGACTTAGAATTAAAAGATGATGCTATTACTGTTCCTACCCAATTTCTTTTCAATTTTTAATGTTCTTTTTCCGTCAAATGTGTTTCCTGTAAAAAAGCTATGTCTGTTTTAATTTTTTTTATATAAACTAATCATTTTCCTGCTTTATTTGATTCTGAATCCCATTAACATTAATACTAATAAAATTCAATTTAGCAGCCATCTAAACTCTCATAAAATCCAATAACCATCTAAATTTCCATCTCCACTCCTCCCACATCCAAAATACTCACTAAATATTTCATTATGCAATCTTTAAATATAGGTGTATTAAAGAGAAAAAAGAAAAGAAACAAAGAAAAGAACAAAAACCTACTCCCCCCCCCCAAAGGTGTACGTTATTAACATTGCGTCTTTATACCCGTGATCTATAAGAGTTGTGATTGAAAACCACACCTGCCCACTAGATTCTGCAAAGGCTAGGCTCATACTCTCACCTAACTCCTCGAAATTATACTATCTCTTATGCCTCAAATCTATTCAAACTTACAGTGATTAATTCATATTTTTACACAGATCTATCGGGTAAAAACTGTCCTCTCGAATATTCTCTCCCCTCCTAAAACTTATATAATTTCATTATACATCCCCAACTGCAATCTTTCCACTTCCTCTCTCTCTTTTCAAATATCTCCCAGTTTTGGTCTAATTTTCTCAGGCAACGAATCTGCACCACTTTCGCTTCAAGTTCCATAAAAAATCTATTTTTACTCTCAAGAACAAAAACTTTTAACATTGCTGAGTACCTTAAAACAAAAGTGTAGCCTTTTTTCCACAGCACATTTTTAACAGCATTAAATTCTTTTCAACAAATCAAAACTTATATCAGGGTAAAAGAAAATCTTATTATTAAAAATTAATGACAATTGTCTGTCCTTAACTTGGTTCACAACTAGCTCCAAGATCTTCTCCCTCACTTCATAACGAAGCAACTTGACCAGAATCGAACGTGGCTTCTGATCCGGTTGTGGCTTAAGTCGTAATGTTTAATGAGCTCTTTCAATCTCAATATCTCGTTGAAATTCAGCTACCCCCAAAGTTTGTGGAATCCAGCGTTGTAGAAATCTCTTCATATCTTGTTCTTTGTCGCCTTCCTTAAGTCCAATACATTTTTATTTTTTCTTCTACTAAAATTTTCTAACATATCAATTTTTGAGTTAATTCTTCTTTAGTTAGAGCCACCACAGCTTGAACCTTCCTCATTTGCTCTTTAACATGCTGAATTTTAAATTTATTACCTGTAACTTTTGCATCCATTACTTCAAATTTTTGTTCCATTTGCAACAGCATTCCCTCCACCTTCTTCATAGAACCCTTATTTTCAATTATATCCTCATTACACTTTTAACTTGCATTGTTAACTGTAACAAAGTTTGCTGGAAAGAATCCATATACTTCATTTCAGTTGTAGATATATAAGACTCATTTATTTTCTCCTGTTTTTTGGCCAAAACTCCATGTCCAATGTACATTTCTTCTTCTTCCTGCTCCTCTTCTCGATCACTGGAACTGGAGGCTTCTTGATCTTTTTATAAAATTGCCTCCATTTATTTTTGTACTCTGCGCGTGCGCGGTGTCATTTCTTCGCCTGTGGCAGTTGGCCATTGTCGGGGGAGACCTTGTACAGTAATGTCCAAGGTCTCCCCAGCTCCAGATCTGTCACCATGGGCACCTGCCTTCTGGAGAGCTCCAGGATTCTTCTTCAAGGTTGGCCTCTCTTCTTTATCAGCTTCTTTTTCTTGTTCAAGTTCTTGAAAAGTAACAGTCAATTTATCTTAGGTGGCATTGTTTATTGTTCTGAAGGCCTTCCGATAGCTTCCTCTTCTATTTTCTTGCAGTCAAGTTCAGACTTCTTAACACTTTTTTAAAACTTTTCCGGAGAGGCTAGAGTATTCAAGTCTAGTCCCACATCATCACGTGGCATGCCCTGCCTAATGCATTCTGTGTTTAATTCAGACTGATTACACGCATGGTTTCAGGCCACTCATTCCATCTTGATATTCATTTGAATCTTATACCATGCAATTCCCCCTCGTTGCCCCATTTGGGGGCTCCACTCGATCTGTCCCCTTGCTTCACGCTGTCTTTATTTTGGTTTTCAAGACCACTCGCTTTAGTATGGTTACTATTGTGTAATGTTCTACTACCTTCGTTTATCAATGATCTTTGTTTTAGCAGAGGCCAAGTCCAGAACCAGCCATAGCTCGAGGACAGATGAGAAGAGCAGGCAGCAGGGAAGTCCTGAGAGATCCCAGTCCCCCTCCAGACTTCAGACCTGAGCCCCCAAAGGTAATGGATGTCATCCCCTGCTTGACACTGCTAGATCTGCTCTTGCTATCACCAGTGCAGTGTATTTTTCTCCATTCACTGAACTAACTGACCTACAATGGCTCTCCTTATTTTCAATTGTCCTAATTTACCAATTTCCTTCTCTGCAACCTCCTGGGCTCTTCCTGACTCTGCACATCTCTTGGATCTTTATTCCCCATGGCCTAGGAGGCTGAGGGGTGACCTTGTAGAAGGTTATAAAATCAAGACAACAGGAAGAAAATGACAGTTCTAGAATGAGGGCATAAGTTTAACATGAGAGGGAAGAGATTTTGAGGTATCTGAGGGCCAACTTTTTCACTCAGAGGGCAGTCCATAGCTTGAACGCACTTTAGAAGAGAGTACAATTTCAACATTCAAAAGATATTTGAACAGATGCAGGAGAGGAATATCTTAAGATGAGGACTAAATGCAGGCAAATGAGATGAGCTCAAAATGCCAACATGGTTTGTATGGACATGTGGGCAGATAGAATACTCTGATTCTATCCCCAGTTCTGCCTATCATTACATCTGCAGGATTTCATGTTGAATGGCTGAGAAATTGTACATTGAAATTCCCTCCCCAAACCCTACACACAATATTCTGATAAAGAACATTGAGAGGGAAGTATTGATCAAAGACTTCAGCACAAATAATCCCAGTTTACCTGACCATGTCTGGGGTTTGACTCCAGTGACAATAATTAACATTGCCAGGCTTGGACTGGATTGGGCTTGGACTGGACTAGTGCATATAATGGTACCAAAATGAGTGCTGTACGATGTGATGGGATTGGGACCCTGCAAATAATTTGGTTAACACAAAAAACAGTGACTACATCCTGACCCCAGCCAATAAGATGTGTCAGGTAACAGATGAATTGTAGCTGATGTTCAGACTGAGCATGGCGAGTTTTAATTTCACTCCAGACGCAGTGCATCAGTTGGTGTGACTGCATAGTACTGAGGAAATCCTGCAATACAAGAAGCAAGGTCATTTGGATGTGAAATATAATCCTACTCTCATTTCTAAACATGAGGTCCTGTCAAAAAAACAGCCGGGTTCTCCTTGGTGCAATACACAAACCTGCTGGAGCAACTCAGCAGGTCACTCAGCATCCATGGGAAGTAACCAATGTTTCAGGCCTAAGCCCTTTGTCAGGAATGCAGGCCTGGGGGCATTTGTCAGGATGGCCTGAAACGTTTGTTACCCTTTACCTCCCATGAATGCTGCGTGATCTGCTGAATATCTCCAGCACATTTGTATATTACATTCAACCCCTTGTTTAACTATTGTTTATGGTGCAATCAGCATTACTTTAAAAAAAATCCTGTGGTTTTCATGTTGCTTGGGAAATTTTGTACACAGATTTCAAGGTGAAATAAAAACAAATGTTAAATAAACATCATTTAATTTTATTACATCTGATCTTATTCTGCATAGACCAAACATGAAGTACATGGATATGCAAAGGAGCCCGCAAGGCCATATTATGATTCCCGTTACAGTAGCTTGAGTCCTGGGAGCAGTGAGCACCCCCGCAGCCAGGAGGGCTCTATCCCTTCCAAGCCCCAACCCCCTCCAGTGGCTATGAAGCCCTCCTTTGGGGCAAGGCCAGCATTGAAAGCGCCTGCTCCGGCTACGTTGACCCCCAATGAAGGAAGCGAGGAGGAAGACGAGGAAGAGTTAGGAGAAGGTGGCCAGAAGAAGTCTGTGCTGGGCAAAGTGAAAATATTTGAGAAACTGGATCACAAAGCTCGAGCGCAGAGGCTGCAAGAACTGCAAGAGGCACAGATGGCAAGAGTGAGTGGTGATAATGAATGTGTCTTCTGATTTTAAATTTGTACTCCTATCTCAGCCTCAATCCACCAGCAAAGGCCTGTTTGTGCTTTCCTGGAAATGTAGATGTGCACAATACAGTAAGGGTTAAAGAAAAAAACAATCTCTGCAGCCTTTTCCCAAATCGAGTTCTTGTCCTCTTGGTTTCAATGCATTCAGTACTCATGCAGCAGGTTTTACCTGCCTGAGGTTGTTCTGCATCAACACCATCTTTGAGTGAATTCTATACTACCACTATCTGGCTGAAAATATTTTGCTTTCCTCTTCCCCTCTGAACCCTACCTGATCATGGTCCTTGTTCTGTTTCAACAGAGCTTTTCTCTGTAACAATATATGCTGCACTTTTATTTTACCTGCTGCACTTAAGTATGGGTCGACTTACCTGAATAGCTGCATAACAGATTTTTCACCATCTCGGTCTGCCTGACAATAAATTACTTGGAATCCATGACAGTCCCCAAGTAGATGGGTCCTTGTTTTTTTGGGTATTTTTATAACTTTATTTATTCGTTCATCAAAGTTATTACATACAATAAGAAAAATACATATTATGAATGATAATTTTTTTTCCTTTATTTAAAAAAAAATGAAAAGCAAAGAAACCCCCCCCCCCCCCCACCCCAACCTCTCAGCCAGCTCACTTTAGGAGAGCCAAAGAAAGAAAAAAGAAAACCAAAATATATTTACTAAAATCAAATCAAGATAAATCTAAATGTAAATATTCTAAATATAAAGACCACTTATTAAGAAAAAAAGAATAATTATCATGTAAAACATATGTAATTTTTTCAATTACCAAACAAGTTTTCATCTCATTATGCCATCTATTAATATCAATCATATTTATATCTTTCCATGTACTTGCTATACATTTTTTTCACTACAGATAAAGCTAAATATACAAAAGCAATCTGAAATCTATTTAATCCCAAATCTTTCAAAGGCTTCAACTTACCCAACAAAAATATTGTCGGATCTAAAAGTATTTTAATCTTATACAAATGTTCCAAAAACAATTGAATTGCTTTCCAAAAAGATTGTTATTGTACACATAACCAAACAGCATGAAAAAAAGTTCCAACCAAATTACTGCACCTAAAACAAGAGTCTGATTCACTAAAACTATATTTTTTTAACTTTTCAGGTGTTAAATACAATTGATGTAAAAAATTATAATTAACCATTGCATAACGAACATTTATCAGTCTAGCAACTCTATCATGACAGATATCTAACCAGTCATCCTCAGAAAAAATAAAATTAATATCCTTTTCCCATTTAATCTTAGATCTATTCCATCCCTTTTTTTCCATACTTCCCTGTAATATTTGGTACATCAATGAAATAACCATATAACCATTTACGGAGCGGAAACAGGCCATATTGGCCTTTCAAGTCCGCACCGGTTCACTAGAACAACTCCACTAGCTCAAACCTTCCGCTCACTGCCACGTGAACTAATTCTTGAACAAGATAATGTATCCCTTCTTTGGTGCAGTCACAAAAAAAGATTCAAATTTAGTCAAATCAGGTAAAATCATGTTTCTACCAAATATTTGTTTTACTAGAGATCGAAGTTGATAATAAACAAATAAAGAATTCTCATTAATCTTCCCTCATTTGATTAAAAGATAAAAATTGACCTTTTTTAAAACAATCCCCCAAATTTTTTATTCTTTTAGATTTCCAATGTAATAAGCATTGATTATACATTGAAAAAGGAATAAGTTGGTTATTATATATAACGTTATATAATAACGTTATATATAATTATTAAGGTTTTTATGCTGCACTTTTATTTTACCTGCTGTACTTAAGTATGGGTTGACTTACCTGAATAGCTGCACAACAGATTTTTCACCATCTCGGTCTGCATGACAATAAATTACTTGGAATCCATTACAGTCCCCAAGTAGATGGGTCCTTGTTGACTTGGGTTTACTTCAGTCATTGAGAATTCAAAAGTAGGTGTCACAGATTCTCAGTGAGGGAACCAGTGATTTCACACTGAGGTGAGAAAAATTTCTTCAACATCCATGCAGCCATTAAGATTAATTATGATATTAATTTGACAAATCCTCCCTGTTCTGGCCCCCATATCTCGATTTATCTCACTGTCCAAACATCTTTGGATCTGATTTGGGTGTACTCAACAGCTCAGCACCTAGATCCCTTTGGGTCAGAGATCCAAAGATTTATGGGTAGTCAGGCAATTGAGGGCTGTGGTGAGATCAGTAAGGACTCTTCGAGTTAATTCTGCTGTGTTTCTCTGAATGGGGATCCTAGTTTGAATATTGAATTCTTGTGGTCTGCTGCCTGGCAACTACAATCCCATATATAATGACTGCACTGAAAAATTCTCAAATTCCATTCACATTCTTTAACTGTACATCCAACGTAAGCTGTATAACCCTCTGATTTTAACTCAATTTTTTAAAAGGCAGGCAGAACAGGGCCCTCTAGTGGCTGTCCCTCTGAAAAACAAGTATACCATTTTGGATACTGTTGAGGGGGATGACCTGCTGGATACAATCAATGGCAATCAGGTCTCTGGCATGGAGTCTGGTGCTTTGGCTAAGAAGGAAAGTGGAGGAAATCGTGAATCCCAGATGGTATGTGGCTTTTCTGCTGCCAGGGTCCAGGACATCTCAGATCAAGTTCATGACATTCTTAGGTGGGAGGGTGATCAGCCAGATGTCATGGTCCATGTAGGGACCAATGACATAGGTAGGAAAGGTGAGGAGGTCCTGCAAGGAGAGTTCAGGGTGTTAGGTGCTAGGTTGAAGAGGAGGACCTCCAGCGTAGTTATCTCAGGATTGCTTCTCATGCCATGTGCTGGAGAGGTTAGAAATGGGAAGATAAGGCAGCTTAACATGTAGCTGGAGACATGGTGTAGTAGGAAGGTTTCAGGTTTCTAGATCTCTGGACTCTGTTCCAGGGAAGGTGGGATCTGTACCGACGGGAAGGATTGCATCTGAACTGGAAACAGATTAATATCCTGACAGGTAGGTTTATTAGTCTTGTCCCAATGGATTTAAACTCGATTTGCAGGGGGAGGGGAACCAGAATGTTAGTGAAAGGAGGAGGATAAAGGTCATGCGAGGACTACACCTATAGACAGAAATCAAAAATTTGCACATGATAGAAATTTTCTCAGGTGTATTTGTTTTAATGCAAGGAATATTGTGAGAAAAGATGTCGAGTGTAGGGCATGGATAGAAGCATGGGATTACAACATTATTGTTATTAGTGAGACTTGGTTGCAGAAGAGGCAGGACTGGCAGCTCAATGTTCTAGTGTTCTGTTGCTTCAGATGTGATAGAGGGGAGGGATGAAGAGGGGAGGAGTGGCATTGCTAGTCATCTCAGCTGTGCGAAGTCAGGACACCCAGTAGGGTTTGTTTACAGAGACCATGTGGGTGGAGTTGAGGAATGGGAAGGTGTGGCCACACTAATAAGTTTGTATTATAGACCGTTCAATAGTCAGAGAGAATTGGAGGAGCGAATCTGTAGAGATAGCAGACCGATGTAAGAAACAGAACGTTGTGATAGTAGGAGATTATAACTTTCCAAATATTGACTGGGACTCCCATACTGTAAAAGGGCTGGAAGGCTTGGAGTTTGTGAAATGTGTTCAGGAATGTTTTCTAAATCAAAATATAGAGGTACCAACAAAAGAGGATCTAATATTTAATCTCCTATTGGGGAACAAGACAGGTCAGGTGACAGATGCATGTGTAGGCGAACATTTTGGGTCCAGTGACTATAACGTCATTTGCTTCAAGTTAATTATGGAAAAGGATATGTCTGGTCCTCCAGTTGGGATTCTAAATTGGAGGAAGGAAAATTTTGTGGAAATGAGAAAGGATCTGGGAAGAATGGATTGGGATATGTTGTTTTCTGGCAAGAGTGTGTTAATTAAGTGGATGGCCTTCAAATGTGAAATTTTGAAAGTGCAGAGTTTGCATGTTCCTATTAAGATTAAAGGCAAAGTTAACAGGTGTAGTTTAACTTTGAAAAGTTATCGACTCTTATTCACTACAAGGCAGTAGACACTTCCACCTCCTTAATCTCCTTATGTTCCATGATACTTTTTTCTTGTTTCCCTTCCTTCCTTATACACTATGCCAGTTTCCTGAGTAAATACTGATGCAAAAAAAACCTGTTTAAGATCTGAGGTATTAAAGATTATCAAAGGGCTTGACAGGGTGAAATCAGAGTACATGTTCCCAATGATGGGAGAGACTAGGACCAGAGGGCATAGTTTTTTTTTTGTTTTTTTTAAATTTTTTTTTTCACACCATAAATCACATTAGCCATGATATACACTATTTCTTTTTCACACATATACAGTGACTTTTTCTCCCCCCCCCTCCTCCCAAGCCACCCCCCCACCCCCCCCTCATCCATTTTAGGTATACAATCTAGGTTGCATTAAGCCAGTCAGACAATGTTGTCATTCAACAAAAATACACCAGAAATTCTACTGAGTCCATTCTTTTCTTTCCTTCTCCTTCCATCAACTTAGGTAATGTTTGTCCCCGGTAGGTTTTCGCTATTGTATTTAATGTAAGGCTCCTATACTTGTTCGAATATTTCAATATTATTTCTTAACCTATATGTTATTTTTTCTAAAGGAATACATTTATTCATTTAAATTTAGTAGTTTCTTCCTTTTAATTTGGTTATGTATTCCATTAATATTTAAAGTCATATAGTTCAGCGTAGCCCTTTTATATTTTGTTTATCTTCTCTTTCCGTTTTTCCATCATTACCTTTCCTCCTTTTCCATTTCTGTTTTCTTATTTTCAACTCTTTATAAGACAACATTCCTACAACATCCAACATTTTCCTTATTCTCCTATTTCTATCTTATTTATCCCCAATCTCCCCTTCCCCTCCTGAGTTGTCCTTTATCCCTTGTCGGACAACCACATCTCCCCTCTCCATTTGGATTTGCGAATCCACTCACAAGCGTCAACTGATTTTGCAGTGACCGCTATTTCCCCCCACCCCGCCCCCCCCAGAAAAGATTTCACTTTTCATATGTCACAAAGGTCACTCTTTTAATTCCCTCCTTATTCTCTCTATTCCATTACCTTCCCTTATTAATTCTTGTCTATACTATCTATATTTTCCTCTAAGTACAGATACATTCACGTATGCACATTATCTCTATTCACTCTTATACCTCTTTACCCGCATACATATCAATCGTGATCATTTTTACTCTCATTACCCGTCTTCATCCCTCAGTCTATTTTTGTCTTTACCCACGTACATATCAATCGTGATCATTTTAACTCTCATTACCCGTCTTCCTCCCTCAGTCTATTTTTGTAATTGTTCTGCAAATTTTCGTGCTTCTTCTGGATCCGAGAATAGTCTGTTTTGTTGTCCTGGAATAAATATTTTCAATACCCTTTCTTCCATAAAATCGCCTTTGCTGTATTGAACTCTTTTCTCTTCTTTAGGAGTTCAAAACTTATATCTGGATAAATGAAGATTTTTTGCCCTTTATACTCCAGTGGTTTGTTGCCCTCTCTTACTTTTTCCATTGTCTTCTCCAGTACCTTTTCTCTTGTAGTATATCTTAGGAATTTTACTACAATAGATCTTGGTTTTTGTTGTGGTTGTGGTTTAGAGGCCAATACTCTATGTGCCCTTTCTATTTCCATTTCTTGCTGTAGTTCTGGACATCCTAGGGTCTTAGGGATCCACTCTTTTATAAACTCCCTCATATTCTTGCCTTCTTCATCTTCCTTAAGGCCCACTATCTTTATGTTATTTCTTCTGTTATGGTTTTCCATTGTATCTATTTTTTGAGCTAGTAGTTCTTGTGTCTCTTTAGTTTTTTTATTAGATTCCTCCAATTTCTTTTTTAAGTCTTCTACCTCCATTTCTGCTGCTACTGCCCGCTCTTCCATCTTGTCCATTTTCTTTCCCATTTCTGTTAAGGTCATCTCTATTTTATTCATTTTCTCTTCTGTGTTGTTTATTCTTTTTCTTAAATCCTTAAATTCCTGTGTTTGCCATTCTTTAAATGACTCCATGTATCCTTTAATAAGAGAAAGTATATCCTTTATCTTGCCTTTCTTTTCTTCTTCTATTTCACTGTATTCTTCCTCTTCCTCTTCTTCTTCCTCTGGGTTGGCCATCTGTTGTTTCTTTGTTGCCCTTTCCTTCTCTTCTTTCTTGTTTCTATTGTCTTCTGTGGTCTCTTCTTGCTGCAGGTGTTCTGCAGCTGTCGTTGCCGGCTGTGGAGATCGACTCCCCAGCTGGTCCCCCCTCCCGTCGGTGTGTTTTTTTTCATGCGCGGTTGCGCACTTTTACTCGGCTCAGCGAGCCATTTTTGTAGTCCATTATTTACCGACCTGAGGAAGCGGGTTTCTCTCTCCGCAGCGGGCCTCTTCGGACAGGTAAGGCCTTCACCTTTTTCCTCCTTTGTCTTCTCTTCCTCTCTTCTTACCGTTGCTTTCGATTTTTCTTTTTTTGTCGCCATCTTCTTTCCACCTTTATACTCACTTTTCTGTAACTTTTATTTCTGTGCCTTTGTGTTTTCCTTTGTTTTTCCCGACTTTTCTGGAGAGGGCTGGAGTTCACCGTCCGGCCACTACTCCATCACGTGACTCCTCGACCAGAGGGCATAGTTTAAGAATACAGGGAAGTCCATTTAAGACAGAATGAGGAGAAATTATTTTACCCAGAGAGTTGTGGATCTGTGGAATGCATTGCCACAGAGGGGAGTGGGGGCAGATTCGCTGGATAGATTTAAGAGAGAGTTGGATAAGGCTCTTGTGGACAGGGGAGTTCAGGGTTATGGGGATAAGGCTGGGATTGGTTATTGAATTAGAAAGATTAGCCATGATCCGATAATTGGCGGTGCTGGCTTGACGGGCCAATTGGCCTACTCCTGCACCTATTGTCTATAACATTACTTGAGGCTCCACACATAGTTGATCACTCTGATCCTCTAGGGGACGAATTTTGTTCCTGACTAACCTTTTACTCTTCATATAATTGTAGAAACCCTTTGGGTTTACCTACACATTATCTGCCAAAGCAACCTCATGTCTCTTTGCCTTCCTGATTTCCTTCTTGGATATTTTCTTGCATTTTATGTACTCTTCAATATCAATATCCCTGGTTTTCAAGGGATATTGATGATTTGATTAAGAAGAGGGAGGTGTATGGCAAGTATAGGCAACAAAGAGCTAATGAGGTACTTGAAGGATACAGAGAATGCAAGAAAATATACAGGAAGGAAATCAGGAAGGTAAAAAGAAGACAAGAGGTTGGTTTCCAGATAAAGTAAACCTGAAGGGTTTCTACAAGTATATTAAAAGGATAGTGCTCACTTCGGCAACACATACTAAAATTGGAATGATACAGAGAAGAAGAGTAAAAGGATAGTCAGGGACAAAATTCGTCCCCTAGAGGATCAGAGTTCTCAACTATGTGTGGAGCCTCAAGTAATGGGGGAGATTTTAAACAGGTTTTTTTGCATCAGTATTTACTCAGGAAACTGGCATAGTGTATAAGGAAGGAAGGGAAACAAGTAGGTGTCAGAGAACATATGGAGATTAAGAAGGTGGAAGTGCTTGCTGCCCTTGCAGTGAATAAAGGTCAATAAATCCCCTGGGCCGGATATGATATTCCCTCAGACCTTGAGGGGAACTAGTAGAGAAAGTGCAAGACCCTGGCAGATAAATTCAAAATATCCTTAGCCATGGGTGAGCTGCCAGAAGATTGGAGGGTACCTCATGTTGTCCTGTTGTTTTTTAAAAAAAAACACTCCAAAAATAATCCAGGTAATTATAGGCCTGAGAGCCTGATGTCAACAGTAGATGAATTATTGGAAGGAGTTCTGAGAGATAGGATATATAGGTATTTGGACAGCCATGGGCTGATTAAGGACAGTCAGCATGGCTTTTGCGTGGTAGATAGTCTTTCACAAACCTTGTAGAGTTTTTCAAGGAGATTACCAAGAAAGTAGATGAAGGAAGTGCTGTGGATGTTGTCTACATGTGCTTTAGAAAAGCCTTTGTCAAGATCCCACATGGGAGGTTAGTTCAGAAGGTTCAGACACTAGGTATCTATGGTGAAGTTCATGCTGGATTTGAAATTGGCTGTGTGGGAGAAAACAGAGAGGTAGTGAATGGCCTGTGGTGTGGTGTGGCTCACGGATCGGTGCGGAGACCATTGTTGATTGTCATCTATATAAATTATCAGGATGATAATGTGGTAAATTGGATCAGCAAGTTTGCTGGTGACACAAAGATTGGAGGCGCTGTGGACAGGGAAGAAGATTTTCAGAGCTTGCAGAGGGATCTGGACCAACTGGGAGAATGGGCCAAAAAAAATGGCAGACAGAGTTCAATGCAGACAAGTGTGAGGTGATGCATTTTGGAAGAGCAAACCAAGGTAGGACATGCATATTAAATGGTACGGCACTGAGGAATGTGGAGGACCAAAGAGATCTGGGAATACAGATGCATTGTTCCCTGAAGGTGGCGCTGCAGGTGGACAGGGTTGTGAAGAAAGCTTTTGACATCTTATCCTTTATAGGAGTTGGGATGTTACGTTGAAATTGTTTGACATTGATGAGGCCAAATTTGGAATATTGTGTGCCATTCTAGTTGCCTAACTACAGGAAGGATATCAATAAGATTGAAAGAGTGCAGAGAAGATTTAATAGGATGTTGACGGGTCTTTAGGAGTTGAGATACATGGAAAGATTAAGCAGGTTAGGACTTTATTCCTTGGAGCGAAGATGAATGAGGGGAGATTTGATAGAGGTTTACAAGATTATGAGAGGTATAGACAGAGTGGATGCGAGTAGGCTTTTTCCACTTAGATTGGGGGAGATAAATACTAGGTCATAATTTTAAGCTGAAAGGGGAAAGATTTAGGCAGAACATTAGGGGGAAGTTCTTCACTCAGAGAGTGGTGGGAATGTGGAATGGGCTGCCACCTGATATGGTGAATGCGGGCTCCATCTTGTGTTCTAAGAATAGATTGGATCGATTCATGGATGGGAGAGGTCTGGAGGGTTATGGAGTGGGAGGGAGCAGGTCAGTGGGACTAGTGGAATAGTGGTCGCCACAGACTAGAAGGGCTGAATGGCCTGTTTTTTTTGTGCTGTAGTGTTCTATACCTGATTTATTTTTGTTACTCCATCGATGAACCTTTAACTCTCCATTTTAATCTCTGTAGTTTTCCTCCATGAACCTCTTTCATGCTCAGATACTCTTTAAAATAAAAAGTATCTTAATAATCATACTTGCTCCAAAGACTAAAATACACCCTTGAGTTAGTTAATTACCTAATCAGTGTGTCTTTCATTCAAATACAGAAGTAATTAGTGTTGGAACATCAAATCTACAAAATTGCAGCTCATGTGAAAACTAGACTGCAGTGAAGTGTTCCTGAACTGAAAACTCTGTTATTAAACTCTTGATGTTGATGAGAAATTTTCATTGCTTAGCTCACTTTCATTAGCTACAAAGTCTGATTTAATTTTGCTTAAATTCATCATTACTTATCAATGAAAGATAATGGCCCTTTTTTTTTCAGCTTCTCTTTTGACATTTACGAGGGTGCCATTATTTACAGTCAGAGTAATTTTCCTTCCCCAAGTTTCTGTCTTTCTTTAGTTGGAACATTGACTCTGGAATGAATTATTTCCCTGCTCCTCACAACTAGCATTGGAAGCTGTCCAGACCAAAATCAAAGGAGGTCAATTGGTTGTTTTTCCTGAAGAATCAACCTGACTTTTATTTTTAGGAGAACAAAGTGGATTGACTAAGTTTGGCATTTATCACTGAGCCACCATTTTTGTATTTGATCACTTGTAGGAGTAAGTTCTTTGGTGATCAGCACAGGTTTTTCAAAATGATTAAATGTATCGTGGAGTCCTATGGCATCAAAACAGGTCCAGGTTGTCAGTGCCAAACCAACATGCCCTCTTGCTTTATTCCCACTCCCGTATTAGGCCCATACCACTCCAATCCCTACCCATCATGTAGTTGTACAAATCCCAGCATGCCTACTTTGACCACTTTGTCCGACACCATGTTCCATATGCCCACCGCCTTCGGAGTGAAAAACAGTCGCTTCTCATCCCCTCTAAATCTCAACCCCTTCATCTTATAGTTATGTCTTCTTGACTTGGATTTTCTCACTCCAGGAGCCAGATTGTTGCAAGCATCCCAAATGCTCTCTCCTCGACTGTCTACCCATGCTTCACCATTTGGTCTTCAGTGATGAGTTGAGGATGTACATCAAGGCCCCAACAATTTTCTTCCTGCTTTTCTGCAATGCTCTAGGATACATGTGGTCTGGGTCCACAGGTTTATCCATCTTGATACGATTTAAGACTAATAACATCTCCATTACTGATGCAGACGTGCTCTCGGCTATCCTTAATTACCTCCTTCCCCTCCCACTCCTGCATATCATGTTCAAAGTAAAGGCATTCACAAAATATTCATGCAAGATCTTCCCCACCTCCTCTTGGCTCTACACATGGACTTCCCTCCTGAGCTTTCAGGGACCTATTTTTCCCTTGTGACTCCTTTGTTCTTAAAATCTTTTTAGGATTCTCCTTTGCACTGTCTGCTAAAGCCATATCATGACCTCTTTTGGCCCTGCTTATTTCACTCTTCACAATGCTCCTACATTATATTCCTCAAGGTATTCCCTCGAACCTGTCTGTCTGTGCCTGCCAAGCTATACATCTCTTGTAACTGGGCTTGTTAGGCATTCCTACGCTTTACACAAATGTGTTTGAGGCCCTCTGAAATGCCTCCCATTTAGCAGCTTTCACTTTCTAATATTTGTTTCTGGTCAACTATTGCCAATTTATGCCTAATCTTGTTGAAATTGGCCTTGCAACTATTTAGGATTTTAATGTTTCCCTTTTCCATGACCATCTTAAAGCTTTTACAATTTGTGGTGCCTTGTTGCTTATCTACAGATGATATGCTGTTCATTTCTGTATATAAGTATTAAACCAGTGCTGACCAAGTTAAGTTTTGTTTAAAATGAACATGGGATCTTGGACATTCAGAATAGAGACATACAAGTGCGCAACTGTGGAATGTCATGCTAAAGCCTTTAGAAAATGCTACAGGGAAGTCCTAGAATCACAATAGGGTAATAACAACTTTAAAAATAATTATAGGATTGAAGAGATTCAAAATAGATTTGTGTTGGGAAAATCATGTTTGATCAATATACTCGAGTTCTCAGAGCAAGCGATTCATAGAATAAATACATGGGAACAAGTGAATGTGGTGCACTTATTTTCAAAATGCTTTGGATATTCTGGTTAGTCAACAAGCATGGAATGCAAACTTCAAGGTAAAATATTGAGAATAGTTTATTGGCTCAAGAAGACTGTGTAAAATAAGTGGATCTCTCTTGGGTTGGTAAGCTACGACCAGTGGAGCATTGCAGGTATCAGAACTTTGACTCCAGCAATTTGCAATCCATTGAATGGTTTGCCTGAGGGGGGCAATTAAGTTTGATGATGCTATATGACTATATACCATTGTGAGTAGGCAGGAGAATGTAAGGACGTTTTGAAGGAATGGACAAGCTGAGTGAGTAGGCAAGAGTAATGCAAATGTAATGTGGCCCATTTTGGTGTACAAAGCAGAAAGGTAGAATATTTTTTGAATGGTGCGAGAGTGGATAATGCTTGTGTTCACTGATTTGGATGTCCTTACACATCACTGAAAGCCATTGTGCAGATACAAGTGATTAAGAATGCAAATAATATTCTACTCTTTATTATGAGAGGATTTTAGTACAGAAAAATGAGGGGGGGGGGGCTTATTAAGCATTTATGTGGTACAGTGTACATTTTTGGTCTCATCTTAAAAGGCATAGTCTTTCCATAAAATGAGTGACTCCAAGAATCACTAGACTGGTCCCAACAATGGTGTTTGCTTCTGGAGGAGAAATTGAGATTAGACATGTATGCATCTAGAATTTAGAATGAGAGAAGATCTCATTAGAATTACTGAGATTACTACAGGACTTAACCGGTGGGACATTGAGAGAACAATTCCATGGCTGAGAATTCTCAACCCAGGGATCAAACTAAGGGGTAGGCCATTTAGAACTGGGAAGAGGTTACATTCCTTTGTTCATCATTGACCCTGGGATGAGGGGCTTTGATTGCTTTAAGAAGTTGAATTTGTTCTCGTGGAGAAAAAACTTGGAAGAGGTTCAAACATTTGGGCTCATGATAGAAAAAAAATTGGGGAAACTTTTCAATGGCGGGTGGGATCAGTAGCAGAGTGCTCAGGATTAAGTGCTGGAGGTCTGCAAAGTTGTTTCATACAACAAGTTGTGATTTGGACTATTGTCTAAAATGACAGTGGAGGGCGGGTTTGAGGCAGAGCTGAGGGGGAAAGAACAACGAAGTGATGATTCAACAAGACCAATAGGATGGTTGCACACCCAAAGTAGGTTGAATAACCATCTGTGCTGTATCATTCTAGAAAAAGGGGCAAAATTCTATAGTTTCAGTCCTGGCCCTTGTGAATTGGAGCTTTGTGTGAATTAAATTTTAGTGCTGTATTTTGTTGACTACTTTCGCATTACAGATTTAGTCGAAAACATGCACCTATTTTCATCTCTTTTCACTGGTGTTAATTATACAGTTCAATTTCTCTGAGCCTAATGATATCTTCTTTTTGTAGCTGGAACTAGCGCAAAAAAACCCGGATATCTACGCAGTTCCTATAAAACCATCAAAAGCAGAGCAGCCCCAGTTACACAGGTAAGGAGTTTGCTCACCAGTAATCCACTTTTCAAATGTATTAAGTTGTCATTTCTGTCTAATGGGACAAGCTATGGCATCATGCCCAAATTCAGCTGAAGGACCTGTTTCATGCTGTAGAACTCTGACTGTCAATTCTGTCATTGCCTTCAATGCCAAGTGCCTTTAATACCAAGTTATTCCATCAAAAGGATTAAATTATGCTATTTACAAAAAAATCAGTATGGTTGATAGAGGAATTGTTCCTTCTTGTAGAAAATTTGGAATGTGGCCTCCATTGCAAGAAGTTTTGATAATGGAATACAGAAATCATACAACATTTGTTGAGAACTTTGAGATTTCACCTGGAGTATTGTGTGTAGCTACAGTCCCTCGCTGAAGAGGATATGCTTGCAAATTAGAAATGTAGCGAAGTTTCAGAAGACTGATTCTTTGGGTGAGAAGTGATTGGGCTGATCAGGCTTCAGTTCACCAGAATGAAAAGGGATCTCATTAGGCCCTTTTATTAGAGTGAAAAAATGCAACCATAAAGGTGGAGATTCTCTGCCCTTAAGTCGCAGAACTTATTATCATAAATGCTCCATGAGCGGCTCCAATGCTTCGACTCCAATCCCTCTTCAACCTTGTTTCAGCAATGGAGCAGAATGCTCCACCATGCATCATAAATTTACTGCTGTTGCAAGAGACTGGCTAGGGGTGGCCTGATGACGCCGTCAGCCTGTGATCCAGGAGCCACCACTAGGGCTCCCATGGTGATTGGTGCTGGGGTTAAGGCTCCCTCCTGGGACTCGGAAATGTCCTCTTCTTGTTCCCCTCCACCCCTCACTCCTTCACCAAAGGCATCGAGACTGAGGAGCAGGAAGGCAATGAGGAGCCGGAGGCCCAGTGGGAGCAAGGAAAATCTGAACCCGCTAAACTGCCAGGGCCAGAGGGCGAAGGGACCTGGGTGCAGAGCTCCATGGCCTGGGAGGAAGGAGGGCAGATGCTGAGGAGTGGAGACAGAGAAGCAGGGCCAGGGAGTCCGATGGATACAAGAGGGGAGTGAAGAGCTGGAGGGGCAGTGCCAGGCGGAAGAGCTGGAAGAACAATCAACTGCCATCTTTGTTACCCATAATCCCTCACGCTCTGCTGCGTGGGGATTATGGGTAACGAAGACGGACATTGCTCAATGTGTGTTAGACCTCAGCGGCAGGTGGTGCTACGGCAGCACTCTCCCCTCCTCCATTAGCTCTGAAGGACACTACAAGGTGCCGCTCTTTATTAAAACGCCACAGGAGCAGCCTTTTAGGGCTGCTCCATAAAAAGATAAGTTCAAATTTTTCTCCATGGATGGAGCCGGGCTCGAGGCGGAGGCCTGGCATTAAAAACACCTATTGAGTGTCCAGACTATCTGCTCCAACCAGGATGTGAGGGTGAATGTTTCACCATTTGGAAGAAGTGTCATAACCTCAGGATGATGCAATCAACTAAGTAGAAATTTTATGTGGCATTCCCTGCTGCAGAAGACTACAGATGCACGTTGCTGAATGCATTTTGAAGTTGATAGATTTTCTAAACACGAAATCAAAGATAAAAGGCAAGAGCAGGGATGTGGGTCTGAGATAAAAGATCAGGCATGATTGTGTCAACAGAAGAATCAAAAGGCCCGTTCAAAAGGCCTGAACACACCAATGTTAAGCTACATAATCTCCCTCCTTATGACTAAAGGCATTCTCACCTGAATGTGGCAGAAGCGCCTCTCAGGTGCCATCGCCAACCCTCCTCCGGGAGGGATAATCAGCAGAGCGCTGCGCCGACGGACCTGAATGTGCAGCCACTGTTAGCGGCTGCTTAAGGGCAGGCTGATGACTCCATTAGCTGGCAACCCAACTCCCCGCTGCCTGAGAGCACCCACCCCTGCCCCACTACCTGACAACGCCCCCCCTGCACAGCTACCTGACAGCCCCCCCCCCACCCCACTGGGGAGGGGAGGTCAGCAGGGCCTATCGGTGCAGGGGCAGCCAGTGGGGGAAATTGGGGGGGAGCGGCCGGTGCAGGCTGTCACAGCCCGGCTGGCAGCTCCTGCTCTGGGGCCGCTCTCTGCAGCTCAAAAGGCGGCATAGCAATGGCGGTCTTCTCTACCCATAATCCCCCATGCAGTTGGAACTGTTGTAGGATACATAGAGTGGTTTTACTTGTGTGGGGGATTATGGGTAGGGAAGACTGCCATTGCTATGTCACATATTTATGATGGGGGCGCTGCGGCACCAGTCACCGCTGCATTAGTCACCCCGCCTCCATCAGATCCGGAGGAGCTCCGAGGCACCTCTGGATATGAATAGGCCTTTTCAGGTTGATCAAGCAACGCTGCAAGCAGCCTTTTAGGGCAGCAACCTGAAA
The DNA here is from genome assembly GCF_036971445.1 of Narcine bancroftii. Classification (NCBI taxonomy): domain Eukaryota; kingdom Metazoa; phylum Chordata; class Chondrichthyes; order Torpediniformes; family Narcinidae; genus Narcine; species Narcine bancroftii. The sequence continues at coordinate 23,571,278 of NC_091469.1, forward strand.
GGTGAGTCCACGAGTTAAGATCCGCTCCTGCTGCCGCCCTCAAGGCAGCGGATCCACCTGAAAGGACCTAGAAGGGACATTAAAACCACCTCTTATTCTCTGTTTTCATGAAAAGGATTGTGTTATGGACATGTTCAGAGATTCTCCTCCCCCATCTCTTTTGAGATCATGAAACAATGCACTTGTACCCCATTGCATGTAAACTGTTGTTAAGCAAGGTAGCTGGGAATGCAATGTACAGGTGGGTAATTAGGTAGAGGGACAGATCTGCAATGATCTGGAGCAGCAAAACCAGTTGTGAAGGATAGAACCTGAATACATTTAATGTGAGCAACAGAAACTTGTGGTGGAGCCAGACACTACAATATGACTTCCCATTTGTTTCTGTTTCAGTGAGGTCAAAATAATTTCCTTGGGGTTTTTTTTGTTCAATTATCACCTCAGAGGGCTCAGAGGTTTAGCATTCCTTTTCTATTTACTACAGCAGGCTGTTACGTTTGTGCACTTTTTTTATTTGCTTTCTTTTATGTGGGGCTCTCAGTCTGGCTCTTGGTCTTTGTCTTGCTCTAGCTAGCGTGCTCCCTCTGGGCGCACGCTCTGACTCTGGCACATGCTCTCTCGCGCACGCGTGTGCTTTCTCTCTCTCTCTCTCTCTCTCTCTCTCTCTCTCTGGCACACTTCTCCTTCCCTCTCTCTCTCACTCTGTCGCTCTGTGTCTTTCTAATATTCTCTCTTTCTCTCTCTCTCTCTCTCTCTCTCTCTGGCACACTTCTCCTTCCCTCTCTCTCTCGCTCTGACGCTCTGTGTCTTTCTAATATTCTCTCTTTCTCTCTCTCTTTCTCTCTCTCTCTTTCTCTCTCTCTCTCTCTCTGGCACACTTCTCCTTCCCTCTCTCTCTCGCTCTGTCACTCTGTGTCTTTCTAATATTCTCTCTTTCTCTCTCTGTTTCTCTTGCACTTGCTCTCTCTCTCTCTCTCTCTCTCTCTCTTTCTCCCTCTCCCCCCCCCTCCCCTTGCATGCTCTCTCTCTTTCCCTTGCGCACTCTCTCTCGCACTCTGTCTGTCTCTGCCGCTCACTCTCTGGCTCTGTCATGCTCTCTCTCTGGTATGCTCCTTCCCTGGTGCGCGCACATTTGTTCCCTCCCTGTGGCTCTCTCTTGTTCTCTCTTCCCCTCTCTCTGTGGCTCCCCCCTCTCTCTGTGGCTCCCCCCCTCTCTCTGTGGCTCCCCCCCTCTCTCTGTGGCTCCCCCCCTCTCTCTGTGGCTCCCCCCCTCTCTCTGTGGCTCCCCCCCTCTCTCTGTGGCTCCCCCCCTCTCTCTGTGGCTCCCCCCCTCTCTCTGTGGCTCCCCCTCTCTCTCTGTGGTGTCTCTCTCTCTCTGTGTGGCATTTTTCTCTCTGTGGCATTTTTTTCTCTCTCTCTCTGCGTTTCTCTCTCTGCTTGCGTTGCTCTCTCTCTCTGCGTCCCTCACTCTCTCTCTCTCTCTGCGTCCCTCTCTCTCTCTCTCTCGGTGTCCCTCTCTCTCTCTCTCTCTCTCTCTTTCTCTCTCTCTGCCTCTGTCCCTCTATCTCTCTCTGGGTCCCTCTCTCTCTCTCTCTCTCTCTCTCTCTCTCTCTCTGCATCTCTCTCTCCCTCTCTCTCTCTCTCTGCATCTCTCTCTCTCTCTCTCTCTCTCTCTCTCTCTCTCTCTCTCCTTCTGTCTGCATCTCTCTCTCTCCTTCTCTTTGCTTCTGCATCCCCCCCCCCAACCATCTCTCTCTCTCTCTCTGCGTCCCTCTCTGGCTCACTTTCACACTCACTCTGGCTCTGTGTCGTTCTCTCTGTGTCGCTGTCTTGCTCTCGCTCTCTCTTTTAGTCTCATTCTCTCACACTCCATCTATTGGCACAGCAGAAAGCCAACAAATTCAATCTGAATGAGTGAAATTTTGGCTGAAGCTTCAAAATTGATGAAAATGGGTTTGTTGTTATAAGCATTATAGAATGTACATATGCACTAAAATTCATACTTGCTGCAGTCATAAAGGTACTTTGTAAAACTAATTTTTATATTTTGGCTAAATATTGAATTTTAAGCAGTTAATTGGCTGAACGAGAAGCTAGAGTGGCTCATTGTCTCAGGTAGCATCCATGGATTAAAATGGTCATTCTGTGTTTCAAGTTTGGACCTCTATTGAGACTAAAGTATATCGGGGAGGGGGAAGAAGCCAGGGAGGGGCTAAGAGGTATTGGACCAAAGGTGGGAAGGAGGAGAGACAAATAAAGGGAGAGACCATTGGGGGTGTGGTCATTTCAAGAGAAAAATATGAATATGAGTAGGTAAAGAGACCTACTCTTTATCTGGTGGGACCCAGGTAGAGGTCCCACCAGATAAGGGGTCACCTAAACGTGGACAAATCAATGTTCATGCCATTAGGTTTAAGGCTGTCCAAGAGAGAGATGATTTTTAAATTTGCATTTGACCAGACCCTCATTATGGGGATGAGGCAGATGACTGATAAGCGTGAGTGGAAAGGGTGAAGGTAATTAAAATGATCGGCAATTGGGTGTTCATTCTTGAACCACGAGCAGACCGTGGGAAAATCGCAGAGATAGAGAGCAGATAGGTGGATCTGCTCTCTCAGAATTCCGTGCGGCAGTGAAGCCTCTCCATGAGTGTGCCATGCATACAGCCTTTACTCTGCCACACAGAATTCTGGGAGGGCATATCTCTCCCTCTCTCTCTCTCTCTCTCTCTGCAATTTTCCCACAGTCTATAAATTGTGCACTTGTGTGTTTTATTGCCAGTACCACTTTCTTACTGTCCTTTATAAATTTATAAAGGTTTATATAGGTTGGCTCTATAACAGGGGCGAAAGGACTCATACTGTGCCATTCATAATACTTAATTATGTTATAATTGGGAATGGTTAATTTTGTTTAAATACATTGATCAGGATTTAGTAAATTGAATACAAAGTTTATACCTTTTTAATCTTTTGTTTCCTTCACATGTCACTACTTTGTCCCTGGATAGTCCGTGTCCTTTTCATACTGGGCTAATCAGCACACAGGCATCAGATAACCCCGGGGATGATACACCCTACCTAGGCGGTCCATTCCTGGTGTGATTTGACACCTCTGTGCCGATTCACAAGCATTCACACTGCCCCTTTAACTTGTATATTGGCCTTTAATTACTAAGATAAGGTGCCAGTGTGAGAGGGGCTTTTGTAACTGTCTTCTCAATAACACACAATTGAGAGGGCAGGTTAAGGCTATCTGGTCATGACTTGACATTTTCATATCATCCATCTCACTTTCTCCAGTTACCAACCAACCACCACCTCCCCCCTTCCTGCCCTTGCCCCATCCATTTCACCATCCTTGGGGAAGCACAGTTAACACAGCAGTTAGCTCAACACTATTACAGCGCCAGTGTTCAAATCTGGTGCTGAATGTAAGGAGTTGGTACATTCTCTCCATATCTGCATGGATTTTCTCCAGGTGCTTCGGTTTCCTCCCACCCTCCAAAATATATGGGGTTGTAGGGTAATTGGGGGGCACAGGTTTTAATTGTTGGAATCGGCTTCTACCATGTTGGAAATAAAATAAAAGGCTTCATAAGCACCTGGATAGAGAGGAAAAACCTCAAGTGTCAGAGTTTACGGAGTCAAACTCCTTGCCTGAAACTAGATCTCAAAAGAGGGCCCAGGAAAGAGCAGATGGAGTGTCACACTGCCAGAGGTGCCTTCTTTCAAATGGCTGTCTACTTTCTTGAAGGACAAAAAAAATTCATTGTTTATTGTCATGTTTGATAAAATGCTTTGTTTTGTGTGCTGTCCGGGCAAGTCAACTGTATTTAAGTGCAGCGGGTGGTACTATAGCAAAACCAGAAGGCAAGGTGTAGTGTTACAATAAGTCATAGGGCAGGGTATAGACAAAAGTACAGTTGCATCTGTGCAAGGGCACAATCTTTTACTGACGAGGTTCATTGAAGACTCTTATAACAGCTGGAAACAAAGTGTTCCTGATTTAGAAGTTCATTTTTTCAAGCTCATGTATCTTCTGCCTGATGGAAGAAGGAAGGAAATCAAAGGAAACCATTTCAAACTGAATACTAACTCTAATGTCCAGACTAGTATTTATCCTTCAACTTGGGCTCGCATTTTAAATTCCCCAGCATGTCCGCTTTGATCAGGTGGGCAGAAATGGTTAAATGGAATATTCATTGTCTCTTGGAGAAACCAAAAGGAAGCGTCAATCTAAATTTCCCCCAGCTCACAGGATTATTTGGTACAGCATTTGTCCAATGTTTTTCTGTTATATTCCTTTTTCACCACAGGATCGTAGTTTGGCCACATTGTCATCTGTGGCAGGATTTAAGGTTTAAGTTTATTTGTCACAAAATAACTAGTACAGTGAGATTTCTTCTGCAAAAAGACTCATAGGTTATCTCTAACTTTTGGATGGTAGTGTAAAGAGCTCAATTTGCAGAGTTTAGGACTTTAATGAAAAGGAAGATCAATTTGTACCAAGCAAGGGCATTGTGACTGTACTCATTCAGGAGCCTGTTAACATGTACTTTTACACTCTTTCGGAGGAGGGAGAGGATAATATGACCAGGGTGTGATGGGTCCTTCAGTGTGTTGCCTGCATTTGCCAGGCAGTGGGAGATGTAGGGAAGGGAAGAGGAGGGAAGTTTGCATTATCTCCTGTTATCATAATGCTTTGTGAAATTACTCAAGCTGTTCTAAAATAATCTGTCCATGTTATATTAAAAGTTGTTCTTTTAAGTAAATTCTATCAGTAAACTAATTGAATGTTGCTCTGACTCAGACATCTACAGAGTCTTGTATTACAGTAATTGTTCACATGCTCAGTACACTAACTTCCAAATTGTCATCATAAAAATCTGTGACTTTATTTTAGTTGCATGGGGAAAATTGAAAGCATTGCTGACCCATGTCTAGAATCAGAATTTATTATCATGAATAGGTCACAAAATGTGTTGTTTTGCGACAGCATCACAGTGAAAATGTTACTATAAATTACATTTCATATAACCATATAACTATATAACCATATAACTGTTTACGGCGTGGAAACAGGCCATTTCGGCCCTTCAAGTCCACGCCGGTTCACTTGAACAATGCAACAGATTCACTTCTTCCTGTAAAGTGGAAAATCTTAATGAAAAATAAATAAATAGTGCAAGAAAAAGGGAGAAGATAAGGTAGTGTCTGTTGTTCATTGTCCATTCAGAAATATGTTGGCAGAGAGGAAGAAGCTGTCCCTGTCTTCAGGCTTCTGTACCTTTTTCCTGATGGTAGCATGGCCTGGGTGGTGAGGGTCCTTGAGGATAGAGGCTACTTTCTTCAGAGACCACCTCTTGCAGATGTCCTTAATGGAGGAAAGACTGGTGCCTGTGATGACGCAGGCTGAGTGAGGAACCCTCTGGAGTTTTTTCCTATCCAGTGCATTGGCACCTCCATACAAGACACTGATGCAATCAGACAGAATGCTCTCCACAGAACGCCTGTCGAAATTTTTGAGAGTCTTTGGTGGCATACCAAATCTCCTCAAACTCCTCACGGAGTACAGCCGCTGGCAACCCTTCATTGTGATTGCATCAGCATGGAGGCCCCAGGCCAGGACAAATCTTCAGAGATGTTGACACCCAGGAATTTGAAGTTTTTGACCCTTTCTACTGCTGACCACTTGGTGAGAACTAGTTTGTGTTCTGATTTCCCCTTGAAGTCCACAATCAGCTCCTTGGTTTTGCTAACGTTGAGTGTAAGGTTGTTGTAGTGACATCACTCAACTAGCTGATCTATCTCTCTTCCTGTACATTTCCTCATTGCCTTCTGTAATTCTGCCAATGACTGTGGTGTCATTGACAAATGTATAGACTGCATTTGAATTGTGCCTAGCCACACTCTTGGGGGCATAGCACAGGTAGAGCAGTGGGCTAAGCACGCATCCTTGAGGTGTGCTTGTGTTGATTGTTAATGAGGAGGGGACATTGCTTCCGATTTGTACCATAGACTTCCAATCAGGAAGTCAAGGATCCTATTGCAGAGGAGGTGCAGAGACCCACCTTTTGGGGCTTGTGGACCATCATGAAGGGAATGATGGTCTTGAAGGCTGATGTAGGTGTTTCTGTTGTTTAGGTGATCTAGAATTGTTATTGAGACTTATTTTTTTGTCCAGTGTCTCTCTGGTAGTTACTTACCAATGGTTCTTGCTCAGGGATCCATACCTCAATTGGAGGTCCCTGTGCTGGAGGACAATTGGTTTAAACCATGCCTCAGTGAGCATGTGGAGGTCAGCATCACACTTCCATCTTCTGCCATTTCTGGTGCTACCCTTTCCCCAGTTAGTTCATGGTTCGGTTTTAGCACATGGGAGAGCAGGAATAACATGGAAACAAAACAAAATGTCATACGCGACACTTTCCTGAGTTGTATTTTTGTTTACAAATATGCATCCGTCCAATTGTACCATTATCTTCTTATCTGTATATCTTATTGGCGATCACTGGTAGTTTGTCTGAAAGCTTCCGATATGCAAGCAATAATGTTTTTTTATATGGACTGAGAATATTGGTACTTGAGTATTAGAATAATAGACATGATACACAGTTATTTAAATATTGCTGCAAGTAGGGTAATTCTATGTAACAGATTTGATTTGGTGTTGTATAGAAGTTCTTCACATCAAACCCCAGGATAGGTTTGGTTTATACTGACACTGGTTTGATCTGCATGAAGCATCTTAAATATTCTCAGCTATAGTGAAACCCCGATTTAACGCAAATTTGGATATAATGCAATGAGTCATATCTGCGGGGGATTGGTTCCAGGACCCTCCATGGATACCAAAATTCGCTGATGCTTGTCCATTATTATGCAGGGGTAAATTAAGCAAGTGATCATGGCGGGAGTGGGGACCTTGGGAAAGACACAGAATTTCAAGCTCAGACATGCATGGGTTTATACTCAGATGCTTGATACTTCAAACACAAGTACTGCATCATTGGGTCAGGTGAGTGTGGCCTCACATTGAAAAGAGATTTGAAACACTAGGGCGCAGAAGTGTCTCAACACAGTGAGGGTTGAGTTCACCCGTCTGCCATTTGTTACTCTGACCAACTACGGGGTAGAGTTACAAGTGCTCTCTCCACGAATGTAGTTCTTGCTACTTCAAGATGCATTTAAACATGCTGCTGAGTAGCGTTCAACGTCACACACTTTTTGTTTCTTGCTGGTGAAATTGCCATTTCTGGTTTACTAAAAATTAATTTGCGTTTTAATTTCAACTGTAACCACAATTTATTGAAACCCCTATTTGGCAATACCCTGCTTTTTTCCCAATGAGATTTTATGGACCCCAATGATTGCTTTATAATGGGACCACACTGTATTAAGTTTGGATACCAGATATTCTTTAAGAGCTGTGGAAAGAGAGTACAGACTCCTTTCATTTGTAGAAACCCATTTTAGTACCGTCGTCTCAAAATGTTCTTGACTGTTCACTGCTTTATAATTGCCTGATTTTCTTTTTGTTTGATATTTTAACATCTTTCTTAATTTGTAGGCCTCCTGAGCCTCAGAAGCCCCCCGCACATTCCTACCTGGATCCCAGTGGAACTGACTACAGTCCACAAGATGAAAATAATGAAGAAGAGCAGTATCGCAGGCAACTGGCTGATCATTCAAAGCGAGGTTACTATGGTCAGCACGGGTCTCAACCTACCAAGTACAGGGACACTGAACTGTAGAAGGGGATGTTTTGTAGTCTTGATTTTAATAAAAGAGAAAAAAAAAACCTGCTGGAAAATGCTCTGCTGGCCATTAGCATATGAACCTTCAGTGGCTGGTTGACTTACTGCTGAACCTCATTATAGTGTTTTTATTCTGATGGGTCTGTACTCTAAAAATGCTGTTTTAACTGCCTTTTTACTTTCTCAAAGTTTTCTTTTACATAATTTACAATTCAAGTTAAGATCATTGGGTGGCCCTCCTTTATAACTTAAAATTTCTGCCCAGGAACACAAAAGTGCCTCTTGATTTTTCTTTCTCGAACAAAAAGGATGCTTTTGAATAAAATGATGTAATTGGTGAAGGTGATGACACTGGATGTTTTGAGTTTGAGTTCTACTGTTAACCATTGTGGTGTAAAGTTCTTTCTGGGACCAGAGGAAAGAGTTCCTAATTTTGTACTGCAGTTGTAAGTGATGTGTGCAAGAATGTATCTTGTGCCCAAAATGCATTTATTGTTTTTCTAACTTGTCCTGATGGTGTTGGTTTTAAGATGATCAAATAAAACATAATGTATTTTAGTGCCATTACTTTTATCCTGGTTACCGAGAGGCAAGAAAATTCTTGGTTTTGGGAGTTTTGGAGAATTTTGAAATCTTTTTTGTGCTTTTTCTTGATGTAAAATACTTGCCTTTCTGGAGCATCATTCAAGTTGTCAGAGCCTCCCAATATTTTACAGCCATTGAAATACTTATTCTAAGTTTAGTCAGGACAACTAATTTTCTCACTCTTTCGAGTGATTCATTGGCATCATCAGTTATTAGAATACAAAATGGATTTTTTAACTTGTATAATTTTATGTCTCTGGCTAGCCAATATTTATTGCCCATTGCCAAATGTTCCTGAAAAGATGGTGGTCGAATGCTGCCTTGAACCACTCTAGTTCTGGTTAAAGTCCTCCCATTGTGATGTGGTTGAGGGAGTTCCTAACTTGGAACTCGTGATGATGAATGACAGTTGCAAGCAAGCATGGTGTGTGATTTGGAGCAAAGCCTATGGCAATCGTACGTCCCTGCGGGTGCATTTTGTCCTTCAGAGTTATTGCCATGGTACCTGATGTTTGACAACTGTAATGGACGCTCAACTGGCCTGGGTTTATTGTATCTGAATCTGGGGCTGATATTTACTTTTCCCAAAACAAAATTGCTTGATGAATTTCCAGTGGAGGTCAGTAAACTTTTAATGCCCCTGCAATCTGTTCTCAAGTTTGCAGCACTTGTTTAAATATATTTTTCTCCAACTTGTGTCTTGCTTATTGATCAAATTCTGGCCTGACATGAGTTTATGATGAATGTCAGTTTGATATACAATGAAAGTGACAGGTTGTCTACATTTATCTTCCTCTGTATCTCCTTGAGCCTCTAAAAGCTATTGATCATATACGTTTGTTTAATTACTTGCAGCATAACAATTTCTTATCCATTCCTGATTGGCTGAACTAAATATTTTATTGGGACTATTCGGCAGACATTGGAGTCACTGTGGATCTGGACTTGCGTGTAGGTGTGATGACAGATCCTCTTTAATCCTATTAATTTTAAAATTTACTTAAAAGTAGGGACTGGGCCACAACTTGTGGCCCTAAATTGAGCCACAGCCAATTTTGGAAACTTGGAGGTTGATTTGGAGAGGTGGTTTGTAGTCAGGATTCTGCTAGCAAGTAGAGAGCTCTTAAAGGTGAAATGGCAACCTGTTTCTGTTAGAGTATATGGAAAGTGGCAAGTTTAGGGAACCCTGGTTGAAGAGGGATATTAAGGCTCTCTTCAAGGAGGAAATCCCTTCGTGAGTATAAGAAGTATCAGAGTATATTTAAAGGGAAATCAGAAGGGCAAAAGGAGAACGTGATGGAGCTGGTAGGCAGGGCAAACATCAATATAATCTATTGATGTATTAAGAGTGAAAGAGCAGCTAGGGGGAGAATTGGCCATCATTTTGAGGAGCCAAATATGGATGAAATTTTAAATTACTTTTTTTTAAAGTCTGTACTGTAGAAACCTATTGAATTAAAGCAAATTAATTGCAAATCTTTGAATCGTATATGAATTACAAGGGAGGAAGTGTTGGCAACTTTGGTGTGCTTTAAGATGAATAAATCCACTGGCCCTGACCAAGACTATCCTTGAAATTTGTGGGAAGCTGAGGAAGAAATTGCTGAGGTCCTTGCACAGATATTCGGATTGACCTTTGATCACAGGTGAAGTGCTGGAAGACTGGAGGGTGACTAATATAGTACTATTATTTAAGGGCAGCATGGACCAGCCAAGGAACTGCAGGTCGATGAGCCTGATATCAGGGGAGCCAACAGTTTTATTTGAGATCCCACGACCTCAGGGTCTGAGCCCAAGATGGCGGTGCCTATTAATCGGCAGCAGCCACGAGGAGCTGCAGACTCCAGGGAAGCATAAGACTGGAACAGGGCACCACCGGTCAGGAAGATCACCCCCATGTATGAGAAGGAGAAGTGGAGGAGACAACCCATGATGACGGTGACCACGGAGGTGGACCAGTGAGGAGGCTCTGCGGCAGAGGGACCAGTGTATGCGGCAGGCTGTTGGCAACTCGTGGCGGGGAATCCACGGAAGCTGCAAGGTGCTGGAGACTGCTGTCGGGAGACTTGCATCAAGCTGTGGACTGATGGAGACTGGCTCAAATTGTCCGGAGGAGTACCAGGTATCAGAGGGAGTGCCAGGAGGGTCGAAGGGTCCCTGACTGTGTCGGAGGTTCAGATTTGAACCTCAGGTCACCAATGTTTTGAACTGGACTCTGGATGGCTGCGGAAACACTGGAGGCGAATCTACAGACACTCGGTAAATGGAGGGACTTTCTTTTGCTTCTCTCTCTCTGACTGTATGCCTTACTGTAATAAATGTAAGAGGCACTTAAGCAATTCCTTCCAGTGGTGAATCTGTTTGCAGCAGGCAAAAATGAATTTCATGTAATAGGACATTGTTTTATTACTATGACAATAAATTGAATGTTGATCTAATGGGAAAGTTGCTTGAGAGGATTAGAGAAACTGTATGTACTAGCATGCATTTGGGTGTTGACTCCTTAGAGGTAGCATGGCTTTGTGCTTGAGAAATTGTCTCATGAACGTGATAATTTTTTGAACAGATGACCAAGAGAATTAATGGCAGGGCAGTGGGTTGTATATATGGGCTTTAGCAAGAGCTTTGACAAAGTCCTGCATGATAGGCCAGTCTGACAGGTTAGATTACAAAGGGTACAGGGTGAGCTGGCCAACTGGATTCAAAACTGGAGAGGAAGAAGGAGTCAAAAGTGGAGCATTGCTTTTTTGTGACCAGTGGGATGCTGCATAATTGGTATTGGGTCCATTGTTTGTCACCCAAATAGTTAATATAGCTAATTTTGTTTGTTGGAACATAGTGAGTAAATTTGCAGATAACATCAAAACTGTTGGTGTAATGGGCAATGAGGAATATCCCAACTGGACTGTGATCAGTTGAGAAGGTGGACTAAAGAATGGAATGTGGAACTTAACTCTGACAAGTGTGAGATGTTTATTGTCAAATCAGGTAGTAGTTGCACAGTAAATGATAGAGCCTGAGAAAGTATTGTAGAACAGAGGCACTTAAGATTACAATGCATAGCTCCCTGAAAATGTTGACTCAAGCGGACTGGGTGGTGAAGAAGAGCAGGACACAAGATGAGGAAACGGCTCTCCTTAATAAACAATTAATTATATTCCAGCTAGAGTATTCTGTTCAACTTGGACTATTGTACGGTGAGGGGTTACAAATGTTTCTCAAATGGTTCTGGGAATGGCGGAGTTCAGGCACAGGGAAGGCCTAGAGAAAGTGGAGGTGTTAAATTTTAAATTTAGATATAGACCACAGTAACAGGCCCTTTTGTCCCACAAGCCCATGCTGCCCAATTACCCGATAACCCCCTGTATGTTTTGGATGGGAGAAAACTGGAGCGCCCAATGGAAACCCATGCTGACATGGGGAGAACGTATAAACTCCTTACAAACAGCACGGGATTCAACCCCCGGTCCTGATCGCTGACGCTGTAACAATGTTGGGCTAATTGCTATGCTAACTGTGCATGTGTTCTGAGAGCAAATATGGTGAAGAGTCTATTACAAGCCTTCAAATCACAGGTGAGTTTTACCAAATAAAAGTGATTCGAGGAAGATGTTTATTTTTATTTGATGATTTATGACCTGGAAATGTGCTGTGTGAGAGGACGGTGCCAGTGGATTCAATGGGTACTTTTTAAAGGAACTTGTCCAAATAGCTCAAAAGGGGAAATGGGAGCTCTTTCAGTGATGTGACACTAGCAGAATTAATTGTGTGAACAAGGATTTGGTAATCATTGCAGATTCCACCCAGCTGCAATCATCTGTGACTTTGCTCATCCTTTGTTTAAGTTGCAGATGATGTATAAAACCAAGATTTCATCTGTCCAATTGGTGATATAAATGATCACATGATATTTTGAAAATGAGCCCAAGAGTCCTCCACTCAGTATTCTTCCTCAATTACCATTGGTAAAATGGATGATTGCAATACAATTTGCTGAAGCTTGCTGTGCACTAATTTTCTCTAGAATGCCAATGACCAAACCTCTTTATTTGACAAAGTGTGAATGTTCACTTGCACAGCTTTTACTTATTGTTGGGAGATTCCAGCTATAAGATATTCTGTCAAGAGGAGAGGAAGACGAGTTAGGACTCAGTGGGCCAGGTGCATCCATAGGTAGAAATGTGCAGTCATTGCTTGCAGTCGAAGCTCTAAATTGAAATGGCTGGGACTTACTGTGTGTTGAAAAGTCCATTCATGAAAATTTAACCCTGATGCTTCATATCAGGGTGACAAGAAAAAGCTCCAGAGGGTTGTTAACTTGACCTGTGACATTACAGGCTCCATCAAGGATATCTACAAGAGAAGGCGTCTTATGAAAGCAGTCCCTATCCTCAAGGACCCCCACCACCCCTCTTCACTTTCCTACCATTGGGGAAAAGGTACACAGTGGCACAAAGACAACTTCTTCCCTTCTGCCATCAGATTCCTCAGTGAATAATGAACCACAGAAACTGCCTTATTTTGATTTTTCTTGCCCTATTTTTATTTTGCAAGGTGGTTTATCTAAATATTTACACTGTGATGCTGCCACAAAACAACAAATTTTGTGACAGGTTCATGACAATAAATTATGGTTTTGATTCTTATCTTTGAAACAGCTGATGATTTGAATGGCATTCTAAATGCAAAAAAACACCAATAACCCCTCTTAATTATTGCCTAAAGGTTGCACACTTAACTGTCACACTTCCGACAGATAAAAAGGAACTGATTTTCACAGAGTAGTGAATCTGGGATTTTCTGCCCAAGAAAGACACAGTTAAATAGATTTTTGCGTAGTTGGTGAATTAAGAATCATAGGGGAAAGGCAGGTAGGTAGAGCTGAGTGCATGGGCAGATCAGCCATGATCTTATGGAATGGTGAAACATGCTTGATGCCTGACGCCTGATGCAATTTCTTATGTTCTTAGTAACCCTTGCCATGAATTAAACATTCTTCTTCCATTTCTTATGGCCTCATCCATGCCTCAGTTATCTCTTGTTTATTTCCATCTATTCCAGGCTGGTCACTCACCCTTCTACTAACAATTAGTCCCAGATGTCCATTTCTCCCTCTGCCTGCAGACTTACATTTGAGCCTGTCCTGTCACTGTTTTTAAAAATGGTTCAATTCACTCCACGTCTATTTCTATTTTTGCAATCTCTAGATCTGTAACCCTCCATAATCTTTCCAATTCTACCCTCTTGCGCTTGATCAATTTCCATTCCCAGCTGCCTAACTCCTGAGCTCAAGAATCCCTTCATGTACGCCTCTCTGGCACTTTTCTCTGCTTTAAGGTGCTTTTTAAAGTTGAGATATTCTTTCCAAAGTCTCCTCGTGTGACAAATCTTACAGCAAAGTACTCCAAAACAGTTGCTTATGTTAGAGATGTCAATGAATGCAAGTTATACGATCTTCTATCCAACTCTTTTCACTTCAAGGAGTGGAGTTGTGGCCGGACATCTTGATCAAGCTCTATTTTTAAGACACACAATTTTTTTTGTGAATATATGCATCACTTTCTCACATGCATTTGGTCCCTCCAGCCTTGAATTGCTTAGAAGTGAAAGACGAAAATCTACAGGCACCATGGTTGAAGCAAAAATACAAAGCTGGAGAAACTCAGTGGGTCAAACAGTGTCCTTTATGTAGCAAAGGTAAAAATACATAACTGATGTTTCGGGCTTGATAAAGGGCTCAAGGTATTTTTATGAATTGCTTAGAGTCTGGTCATGGCTTACATCAACTCTAGCCAACCAACCAGCTTGACCCATTTCAATTTACTTACCATCCAAACTGATCCATAGCAGATGTCATCTCCTTGACTCTCCAGTCAACCTGGAAGCTAGGGAGGACCTATGCTACCCAATTTAAACCTAAACTGTGCTGCATGCTAATGATGCATGATATCCCTCTATTCCCTGCATGTTCATGTATCTATCCAGAAGCCAGTTAAACACCACTACCTTATCCGCTTCCACCACTATCCCTCACAGCCTGTTTATGGGACCTATCCTCTGCAGAATGACTCACACTGATCACCCTCGGCCACCCCCCTCCCAGCATACGTCCTCTAACGTGACATTTAAACCCTGGGAGAAAGATTCTGGCGGTCTATCCTGATTAGGTCTTCCCTCAGCCTCTGATACTCCTGAAAAAATAAACCCAAGTTTGTTCAACCTCTCGCCATAATTCGTGTCCTCTAAACAAAGCTCAATCTTCATTGAGTGAAATACGAGGTTTACAGATGCTGTGATTGTAGTAAAAACACAAAGTGCTGGAGGAGCTCAGCAGGTCTTGCAGCATCCACAGGAGATAAAGATCGATGTTTTGGGCCTGAGCAGGCAGATGTCCGAATAAAAAGGCTATGGAGAAGTGAAGAACGGGCAGGGGGGAGGAGCACAGATCAACAGACAAAAGGTGTAATTGGCTATGGATGGGACACAGGAGAGCAGGAAGGTGAAAATTGACTGGGGAGGAGGGGGTTATTTTGGCCTCTGTGGGACCAGAGCTTGGAGAAAGGAGGGAAGAGAGGGAGGCAGAACCAGAGGAAAGGAAATGGAAAGATTGGGGGGGGGGGGTGGGGGCAAATGGAAACTGGAGGTTGATATTAATACCATCCAGTTGGAGGGTTCCCAGATGGGATACACTTTGTTCTTCCAATTTGTGGGTAGTCTCAGGCTGGCAGTGCATGAGACCATGGACAGACATGTCAGCAAGGGAATGGGGTGGGGAATTAAAATGGGTGGCCACGGGAAGATCCCCATTATTGCAGCAGATAGAGCTGGTTGTCCAGTCACTCCGACGTAGAGGGGACCACCGGATGTGGTCGATGACCCCCCCCTCCCCCCTTGCAGATTTACAAGTGAAATGTTGCTTCACTTGCAAGGACTGCTTGGGGCCTCATAGTAGTACAGGAGGAGGTGTGGGTACAAGTGAAGCATCTCCTGCAGTGCCGAGGTAGATGCCAAGAAGGCAGAGCCAGATTAAGGCCAATTGATGCCCTAAGCACAGCCCAACAATGGTTCCCCCCTCAACACTTCCATTGTCTAACTGACAAGTCATTAAGTCTCGGGGCCAGTTTCACAGACAGGGCTTAAACGTCATCCCAGACTAAAATGTCTGTCTGTGCTGTCTTAACTCAAAGCAACTTGCACAGACTCATCAAAATAGACGTAGATTTAGCCTGTTATGGATTAAACAAAGCTGATTGCAGGAGGGAGGCCTAGAGCTACTCTCGGACTAAAATGAAACTTAAATTAATCCTTCAAAGAGGCAGGTTTAACTTCTGCTTAATATTGTTTGTGAGGGAGCATGAAGTATTTGGAATATCTAAATGAAGACCAACATGCACAGCAGACGCCAGCCAGACGAGTACTTGTGGATACGAGTAATCCATTAAATTTCTTTGATTGCTTAACTTTTTGAGACCACTTTCATATGTACAAAGAAAATGGATTGGAGATACTATTTCCTTGAGCCTAATATTTCCTTCCTCTTTGAAACAAAGAGGAAGGCCTTTACCTAATTCTCTCCGAGTTCTGATTACTGAGGTTTTTGGCATCTGGAATCTTTCATCATGAAACTGGTGATTTGTGTGTTGCCAGTGAAGCAATGGTCTGCAGGGCCATTTGGGAACTGAGGAATCTTTACATCAAGTTTTCTGATGTTGCTGGCCAAGCCACCTATAAAGTGCAATTTTATGAATATGGGGACGTCCCAGGAGTGATTGACTGTATCGATGGATGTCATGTTCCCATCAAGTGTCCACCAACTCCTGATGTTGAGGAGTACAAGAACCATAAGAACTGGTTTTCCAATGTTCAGGGTGTGTACACTCCTAATTTAAACATTGTTGCATATTGGAAAGGTGCCACTCATGATTCAAGGATTTTTTTTGCAATTCTTCATTGTGTGCTCAGTTTCAGAAGGGGCGACATGGTGGACTATTACTTGGTGATAGTGGATATGGTCAGAGTAAAATTTTATTCACTCCATTCAACAGAGCTCATAGAGGGATAGTCGAGTGTATGTTTGGAGTATGGAAGAATTGATTCCAGTGTTTACACAGTACACTTCATTTCAAGCCCATAGATGCTGTTCTGCACAACTACCTGAAACAGCATTGGTGTCCTGTTCCTCGAATGGACGATCAGGATCAAGCAGTTGTGCCCATGGCTGAGGCAGTCAATGACCAAAGAGGACTTGCACACAGCTGCTTTCACATTGCAGCACCTGAACTCGATGAGATGCATTTAAATATTGGAATGTATTCATTATGATTTATTTTTGCTTTAATAATGTTTGTTCTGTACAAACATTAAAATATGTGCAGCAAAATTAAATGAGTGACTAAGCCAAGGCTGGTTTGAAGTGTAGTTTATGATGATTAAAATACTCACACTCAAGAATATCCAAATAACAAAATATTTGTTTTACCCATTATGGCTGGTAATCATAATTGTCTCATTACTGTATCTTTTTTGGATCAGAGCTCTCTCTTCCAACTTCATGTCCAATTCAACCAGTAGAATTCTCAATTTTATTTCATGTTCTTCCTTCAGATATTTCATTTTATATTCAAGAAATTCTGACTAACTTTTTTGTGCATGGTCATCTTGTGTTCTCTGCTGAAAGGTGATGGCAGCATCTCTCAGGGATGCTATAGCAGATGTGGAAGGCACACACTCACTGTGCACTGGCTCTTCCAACCTGTTCAGATTCCTTTCCTCTGGAAAAAGATAATTGGAAGCACAAATAAACTTATATGGTCCTTAGAATGAAAGAATAAAGATTGACACAGGCAGTAGAATATATTTACCAAAGGAAGTAACCAATTTACATTCTTTGGTCTATTTACCATTGGGGCTCAGTTCTTGATCTGAACTGTCCAAATGGTCATTGTCTGATATACCATCCAGAGGTTGCTGGTGCTCTATTATTCCAGACAATTTATCAGTCTTTTATTGGTGGTCCATCACCAGTATTAAATCGCTCTTCTGATCTCTGCATTCTCTCTTTTTAAAGCCAGTTTAAGGTTCTTCCACAGAGTCTTTCAAGGCAGATATCATTCAATATCAGTCATGTCACAAAAATATGAAATACTGATAATAATGAAGATATTGTTGGATTCTTCTTGTAGTTACATTTTTCATTTGTATGGAATTCACTGCAAATTGGGGCCCAACCACTCTTTTTCTTTTGCTCAGTAGCAGTAGTATAGTCCTCATTTTCAATAATTGGATGGTTTGATACAATTTGTTTTAGTAGCACATTTTCATACTCACTAAAAATTTTTGAATTAATTTTTTTGTCTCTGCCATCAAGATTCTCACCAGAAATGGTGGTTTCTATTCTATTCTGGGTTTTTATGAGCACCATTAGACCCACAGCATGTGCTCACACTTAACCTAATCAGATTTAGCTCAGGTGTTCTCATTTAGGCTTACTTACCTTACTCCAGGACTCCATAGTCTCCAGCAAACTTAACCAAATTTAAGCCCCGTTCATGAAAGCTACTTCAATGTTCTAGTTGAACTAGTGCACATTCAGGCCTACTCCTGGCTCCAGTCTGTGAAACTGGCCCATTGAGTGCTGAATGTGAAATAATAGATTAAAAATTCAATTTTCTTCCAGGCCATTAACCATAACTATTTTAAATATAATCTGTGTTTGTGTATATATATATATAGGTTTTATTTATTGTGGGGGGGGGGGGATGCTTTTTGTGGGGCTGTAGTTCAATTGCACCATGATAAATCTGGCACTGGGGGAAAAAGCTCTATGGCGCCCTTTCCCTTGGTGCCTAAACACGTAGTTATTTTGCTTCTAGGTTAATTCAAACCTGCAAGGAGGTGATTGGTGGGAAGGGAGGAGTGGGTGAGCGTCTCTGTGGAAGGCGGAGAGGAGAAGGAATCTGGTGGTGGGAGCATGTAGTAGGTGGCAGAAGATGAGGAAACTCCGTTCAGTTCACAAACTTTGATAACGGCAGCGGTTCTCCATGAGCAGTGCGACAGTGCAAGTCGGAGCTCAGTTGACCTTTCCAAACAGAGGTTCCTAGTGGGTACACCAAATAAAAGGGTATTGCATGGAATACTTCTACAGCGATCTCCACTCCATCTCTTCATACCCTGTAAGGATTTCATTCTCTCAATTCCTCAGTCTCTGTCACATCAGCTCCCAGGACTGGGTCTTCCTGCTCATCAGGGATGTTATCCTCCTTCAAACAATCGTGGCTTTCCCTCTACCACCATCAACTCGTCTCTTAACCGCATATTGCTCCGTTCCCCACACGTCTGCCCTGGCTCCCTCTGACCCCACGAGCAACAAGGACAGAGTTCCCCTTGTCCTTATCTCCCACCCAGCTGACAGAAGGGAATGGAATCCCGACTGGGGACAGGGTGCAGTGGAGGTCGCTGAGGGAGTGGCCCATGGAATGCCCTTTTAATTATTAGCTGGGCTCCTAAATAATGCGAGCAGGAGGTACCTTGGCATTTGGAATTTGGCTCTGAATTACGCTGTGGCCTGTGGAGAGCACCACTGCCGTCGTTAAGGTTAGTGTGTTGACTGGAGTTTCCTCTCACCACCTAATGCCGTGGTAGGGTCTTCCTGAATCTGAGTGGCTGTCAAGTCTGGTAACGCAATCTCAATCTCGCCTGCAGTTATTTTAAAACTCCTCAAGCGAGCTACTTTAGAGAGGAGAGGAAGAGAAAGTTTAGGAATAAGCTTTACCCCCCCCCCCCACCCACCCCTTTTCCTGGAAACGAGCAGGGTAGAGAGAGGGTGAGTTTCCAACAAGGCGTTCTGAGTGAATAGTTAAATCCAGCGACGTGTTGATGTTTGTGACCGAGTCAAGCCCCGGAATCTCTCTCTCTCTCCCCCTCTGACTGTCGTCTGTTACTGAATGTCACTACCGGTGGTCTTGCCCAGCTCTTGCCCCGTGGTTGCTGGCACAGCCGGCGGCGAGCCCCCGCTGCGCTGTCGCGGTCGCTGGGCTCCGGGAGTATTGCCCCAGAACGCTGGGAGCAGCCCCGGCCGTCAGACGGTACCGAGCCCGCTCTACGGCCGCTCCCTCTTCGCCCTGGGATTGCTGCAGATCGCCCTGGGCTTCTCGGTCGTCTCCCTCAGCTTCGGAGCTCTGTCCCTCACCGAATCCCCCAACGTCAGGAACTCTTGCCCTTTCTGGGCCGGCTCTTCGGTGAGTTTCTCAACTTTTCTCAGTGTTAATGTTTAATTGATGTATCTCACAAGGTTTACGCTGTGCGAAATGTCTTAAATCATGTTCGGCATTTAATGGGGTTTCTCTCTTTAAAAAGGACCGTGATATCATCGGAATTATTTTGTTCTGACCTTGTTTTTAAAAAAGTTTTATAACTTTCTCTTTTGAAAATGTTAGAAATTGCAATCGTAAAAAGCACTTGCGTTGGTCTATCTCTTTCCAACGGAGTAACCCGTTCCAGCCGTCCCGGGGCCAATTGGAAACGGTGGCAGAAGTTTCTCAGTTTGAGTGATAGGTGCGAGGTTTGGGCAGAAATTTCGCAACTGAAGACCCTGCGATGGAAATTGAGCCCCAACTTGAGACAGGAAGAGTCTCGGGATGTCGGGGGTATTGGTTGGAGCGAAGAAGGCTAGAGTTGGGGACCATGGAACCTTTTAAGAAAAAACCTCCCCCTTTTCAGATGGAGCTGAGCCAACGTGGGTGGATCAGATGAGGCAATGATTGGTGAGTTGGACTATGTGTGACTTGGGACATCGGCAGTGACTTGGATCTCGAGTTGTTGAGGCAGGCGACTGGAGTTGAATTGGAATTGTCAAGCATTCGCAAAATCATGGAAGAGATGGGAAAGAGACCACTTAGTAGAAGACAAAGGAATCACTGACAATTTCTCCACTGTCCATTGAATTCTCGTCACTCTATTCTACCTCCAATATGTTTGATATGAAGCTTTGTTTACAAATAGTAAACTCTTTGTCCATCCCTGTGACCAGTAGGTCTTTAAATGTCTAATTTAATTTGTTATTACCCTTCACGAAGCCAACAGTTTTCATTTTCATTTTAAAAAATAACTGGTTTGGGCTGCTATGGAAGTATAGTGTGCAATTCTAATCTTCCCATGGCAGGAAGGATATGGGAGCTTTCTAAAGGATACAGAAGAGATTTACCAGGATGTTTCCTGGATGCAAGGATATGAGCTGCAGGGAGAGAAATTGGACAAACTCGGATTGGTGAGCCATCATGACAGAATTATGAGAGGCATTTGTTTGGGTAGATGGTCAGAATTCTTTTCCCAGGGTTAAAATGTTAATAACTGGAGGGCATGCTTTTAAAATGAGGGGGGTGGGGTAGGGGTTTAAAGGAGAAATGTGCAGCAAATTTCTTTTGCACAGGAAGAGGTAGGTCAGGGGTACTTCTAGAAGTAGATACGACAGTAGCATTTAGGAGGGTTCTAGACAGACACATGAATATGAAGATAATAGAGGGCTTTGTATCTTGAGCAAGCAGCAGATTTTTTTTCATTTAATTTAGGAATCCTATTCAATGTGGAAATTGTGGACTGAAGGGCCTGTTCCTGGACTGTTCAATGTTTTTGACAATATTCACTGTCAAGATCACAAAGTTTCTTTAGAATTAATTGACATTATTGGAAGAATAAGTGGTTGAATATTTAATATAGATGCGCAAGATGGTATAGTCTATAGTGTCTTTAAATTATTGGTTAATTTCCTGTGAGGAGATGCATGCATTTGAAAACACACTGCCATATTCAAGGTCAGTTTTATCCCTGCTGTGATCAGGCTGTTGAATTGACTTCTTGTTAGTTAAATGATGACACCCTTTTACTCTGTCATGCTATACTTCGCGCATTTGTTTTCTTTGTGCACTCTCTGCTGCATGGATAGCTCGCAAAAGAACATTTATCACTACTGTATTTCTGTACACAAGTGACAATAAACCATTCAAGGGTGATTGTACCTTTTAACATTGCAAAACATCTTGAAGCATCATCAAAATTTTATATGTAGCCACATAAGGTTAGGTCACTTTTTAGTTTCCCTTCTATGTAGCCACATAATGTTAGGTGATTGAAATCTCGATCATAAACCTAGATTTTGAAAAATGCCTTGAAGACAGAATTATCTAAGGCTAGACAGATTAATTGTTGACTATAATTGCTCTCTGTGTCATTAATTTGCATTAAGTTGATGTGAATGGGAGGAGAATAAATTGGAATTGGTGTAGGATTAGTGTAAGTGAATGCTTTGGTGGGGCAGACAATCAGTTCAATTAACAGGGGGTGGATAAGTTGGAAGATGATCAAGAGGTCAAAATGAAGGGGCAATTAGATCCTGGAGTCTTTTAGACTGGAGAATCGAATGGTAATGGAGAGAGGCAAAGTTTGGGATATGGTGTGACGATGTAGGAGAAAGAGACGTGGGAAGTCATCTCTTGCGACGGATTTGTGAAAAACCCATTTTGAAATGCCCTTTTAAATATATAAATTTTAATATATTGGAACAACCTGAAATGACTAAGAAAAACACTAGGGCTCAAATAATGAAAATAAACTATTTTAAAGCAATCATTGAGCTTGGAAGAGGTGAGGCCTACCTTAGAGCTGGATCCAGGCGACTCGGGTAATATTCCTCCTCTCTCCCAGCGACTTCAGCTGGCTAGTCCGAGGATAGCGCCTACACTGCAGAGTCCCGGGCAATATGGTGCCGATGTGAAGTGACGTTCTTCCACAGAAGTTGAAGAGTCTTCGCGCATGCGCACTATTCCTAGAATTTTTCTCCTGGGAGTGGGTGGGGGGGGGGGAGTAAAAAAGTAATGGTGGTGGAAGCAGAAGAACTGGTAGCATGAGCAATGGAAGAATTTGAAGAGCCAAGTTCAGAAGAAGAACTTCAATTTAGTGAACAAGAAGAAATGCAAGAAAAACCTGTTGCAGCTCAAGGTAGGCATTTACCTAAACGTAAAGACTATTTTATGCAACAATTTCAAGCAATGTCTCAGCAGATTTCTTTGGGTTTTACATCAGTTAATTATAAGCTTTCAAATGTGATGGAGGACGTTGCAACTGTTAAAGCTGATGTTGCAAAATATACAAAAGTTGTGGATAAAGTACAAGAGAAGGTTAAGAAGATGGAAGATAAGCTGAAGGATTGTGTTTGTGATGTTGATCAGTGTCAACAAAAGTTTTATACTTTTGATGATTCTTTTACTGGTTGGAGGATAGAGAAAAGTGATTTACTGAAGAAAATTAACTCATTGGAGAATCAGAGCCAGACGAATAATGTGGAGATAGTGGGTTTGCCAGAAGATTTTGAAGGCTTTGAACCAGTAAATCTTTTTCAAAAATGGATACCTGATGCCTTAGGTTAGATTTGTTTCCGAATGGATTGGAACTGGGTAGATAGAGCCCATAGAGCACTCAGAAAGAAACCTCTGGCTGGTTAACCACCTTGATCTGTTTTGGTCAAGTGTTTACAGTCTCAGGATAGAGAACTGATTTTAAGATTGGCTGTTAAAAACGTGCGGCAACATGGAGGCCCATTAATGGTTCAGAACAGAAGAGTTTTTTTTTAATTCGGATCTTAGTCAAGATATTATTAAAAGACGCAAAGAATTCAACTTGCCAAAAACAATCCTCTGGCAGAAGGGTTACAAATTTGCTTTTTAGTTTCCCTGTTATTTTGGAAGTTTTTTTATGGGGAATATGAATCTCAGTTTTTTGAAGATGATGGTGATGGATTTATTTTTACGAATTCGTTACCCGATATTAAAAAATGTCGGTCTTCGTCCCCTCAAAAGCAAAAATTGAATGGGGTTGTTAAGAAGAATGGTAATAATGTCCAGGAGGAGAAAAAGAAGAAAATACAGAAAAATCAACTGGAGGAGATGCAAAAAAAGGAATCAAGTGATTCTGAAGAGATCTTGATTGATAATGAATAGAGACTTGGAAGATGTTTATCAGACCTGAACTTTTTGTTTATATATTCTTGTTATTTCTGTTTGGGGGAGATGCAAAATCTCATTGTAGCTCAACCGACACCGTCGCTCACTTAGTGGCTTAGGCTGCTGCCTGTGTTGTAAGGGGGGAATAGTACCTTTAGTACTTAAGGGGGGAGAGGGTTTTTTTAATATATATAAATATATATTGTTTTGGGTATATTTTTGATTTTTTTTTTGTCTTGTCTCTTCTTTTTCTTTCATTCTTTTGAGGAGATTTAGATTAATTTTATGATTTTTATGTGGATGGAGTCCCTGCTGCACAGATTAGGATCTTTATGAAATTAGATGCTAATTTAAAATTTGCTGCATTTAATGTGAATGGGCTCAATAATCGGATTAAATGTAAGAGAGTGTCAACTTGTATTAAGAAATTAAAAGTTGATATTGCATTCTTGCAAGAAACTCATTTAATTGAAATTGAACATCAAAAGTTAAAAAGAGACTGGGTGGGTCAGGTTTTCTATTCTTTTAATTTTAAAGCTAGAGGGGTGGCAATTTTAGTTCATAAAAATTTGCCATTTATTTTGGAATCGCTATATGAGTCAATAGGGAGAGTTTTAGTAAATTGTAGCATTTATTCTGAATCTTGGACTTTGGCGAATATTTATGCACGAAATGTAGATGACAAGATGTTTTTCCAGGATTTTTTACTTGATTTATCATACCTCATGATCAAAGTATGATAGTGATTTTAATTGTTGTTTGGATTCGTTAGTTGATAAATCTGCTAAGGTGATGCCCAGAATGAAGATGGCTAAAAAATTATTATTTTTGATGAAGGAATTTAATTTGATTGATGTATGCAGGAAATTAAACTTGAAAGAGAGGAATTATTATTATTCAGCCCAGTACAATACTTAGAATCAATTTTTTTTAAATTATCAGCTCCGTTATTGGATAATGTAGTATTGAGTGAATGTGTCGAGAATTTTGTCTGATCATTCATTGGTGTTATTGACATATACAGTAACATTAAAAAATGATCCCCACATATTATTGGAGGTTTAATTCTTTATTAAAAAATGAAGAATTTTGTAAATATAAATGAGCAAATACAACAGTTTTTAGACATAAATAGAAATTCTGTGAATAGTAAATTTGTATTATGCGATGCTTTAAAAGCATATTTAAGAGGTCATTATTAGTTTTGTAGTTAAACTTAAAAAGCAATATTTAGTTGAGGTTGATATGTCAGAGAAAGATATAAATGTTTTGGAAAAATAGTTACAGAGGAATCCATTTGATAAAGAGAAAAATTCAATTAGAATCTAAGAAAGTGAAATATAATACATTACAAACTTAGAGAGTTGAATGTTTATTGCAAAGATCTAAACAAAAATATTGTGAATTTGGGGAAAAGGCACATAAAGTTTTGGCATGGCAATTGAAATCTGAGCAGGTATCTAGAACAATAAAGGCAATTAGAAAAAAATTCAAAAATATCTTATAAACCCCAAGATAAGGAATTTTATTTAAAAATTATCTACTTCTGAAGTGCAGCAAGATCAAAGTAGAATAGATGGATTTTAAAATAAGAAACATTTACCTATTTTGAATGGTTGGATCAAGGGACAATTAGAGAAGCCAATAGATTTTAAAGAAATTATGTTAGTTCTTAATTCAATGCCAAATGGTAAATCTCCAGGAGAAGATAGTTTTACTGTGGAATTTTTAAAGAAATTTCAGAAATTATTACTTCCATTGTTTGTTGAAAATTTACAGCAGGCTAGAGATACACAATCTTTACCAGAATCTTTTTCACAGGCTATTATAACAGTAATTCTTAAAAAAGATAAGGACCCTTTGAATCCTGGGTCTTATAGGCCAATTTCACTATTAAATGTTGATTATAAGCTTTTAACTAAGATTTTGGCTAATAGATTAGTGCAATTTTTACAAAAGATGATTCATATTGATCAGGTGGGTTTTATTAAGGGTAGATAGTCTGTTGATAATGTAACTAAATTAATTAGTTTAATTAATATTTCATGGGAGAAATCCAACTTACCAATGGTTTTATCATTAGATGCTGAAAAGGCATTTGTTAGGGTGGAATGGCGTTTTATTTATTTAAAATGTTGGAAAAATTTTGGTGTAGACCAATAAGTTGGATTAAGGCAATATATATAAACAACCAAAAGCTAGAGTTATGATAAATGAGCTTTTATCTGAATCTTTTAATTTAGAGAGATCTACAGACAAGGTTGCCCTCTGTCACCAGCATTATTTGCATTGGTGATTGAAACTTTAGCACAATTAATAAGGCAGGAAAGGGATATAAATGGTATTAAAACAGGATTTGATGAATTTAAAATTAGTTTGTTTCTGGATGATGTGTTGATTTATTTAATGGAACCATAAGAGTCGTCGAAATTTTTACAGGAATAGTTAATACAATATGGAGAATTATCAGGGTATGAAGTGAATTGGAATAAAAGTGAACTTATGCTGTTGTCTGAAGCTGATTACTCTGTAAAAAAAAAAAAAAAAAAAAGTAGCATGTTTTAAATGGACGAATCAAATTAAATATTTAGGTATTAAAATAGATAGACATAAATCATTTATATGATTTAAACTATTTTCCATTATTTTCTTTAATTAGAGGATTTCATTAAATGGAAAGGCTTACCAATAACTTTAGTTGGAGAGTGAATTGTATAAAAATGAATGTATTTCCTAGAATTCAGTATTTTTTTTCAAACTATTCCTTGTAATATTCCTAAAAAATTTTTTTTGAAGATTTGAATAGAATAGTTAGGAATTTTTTTATGGAAGGGTAAATTGCCAAGAGTTTTTATTCATAAGTTAACATGAAAATATGAATTGGGGGATAACATCTTCCAAATTTTTTAAATTACTAAAAGGCTGCTCAGTTAAAATTTATTAATAGAATGTTTGATCTTGATTATCCTTTGACTTGGGCAGATATAGAATTAAATAGAATTAGTGAGAATAGAAGGGATCAGTTTTTTTATAAATGGAATGTTAAATTATTAAGTTCTTTAAATCACCAATTTTATTTCATTTGATGGATATTTGGGATGGGATAAATAAAGAAATTGGTACTCAAGGTAAAATATCTAGATATACTCCTTTGTATTAGAAAAAACTTTTTCCTCTTATGGTTAATAATTACCTTACTAAGATTTGGGATCAGAAAGGGATTAAAATAGTAAATAATTGCAATGAATTAGGCCGATTTCTTTCATTTGTTAGAAAGAAAGATATTAAATACCAATTCAGACTCTTTTTTGTTTTTATCAAATTAAATCAATGTTGTATGATTCCTTTGGGAAGAATTTGTTTCTTCCAAGAGTCAAAATTTGAAATGTGATGGAGGGAAGACAGGATTTATTTCTGAAATGTAATTATCTGCAACAGAAAATATCTAAAATTGATTTGCATAAATCAAGACTTAAATGGGAGAAAGATTTGGGAGTTGATTTGGATAGAGATCATTGGAAAACTATTTGTAATGATAGTATGACAAAAATTATAAATGTCCAGTATAGACTTGTAATTTATAATTTTATACAACAATTATATTTAACTCCAAAGCGTTTTTTTAAAAAATATATATAATTTGATACTTTCTGATTTGTGTTTTCGATGTAATGGTCAGAAAGGCATGTTTTTTACATTCAGTATGGTCTCGTGTTAAGGATTGTTTTTAGAATATTTTGAAAATAAAACTTTGGATTCGAATTTTTTTTTAATTGATATAAGTGGACTTCGGTATATACATTGGATAAATTTCAAATAGCCTTTCAGAGACTGGCATTAGCAGTGGTGAGGAAATGTGTAGCAACTTAGTTTATAGAGATGGTATTTGGAATTAAGGTCCTGTATTCCATTGGAAAAGCTAATGTATAATTTGAGGGATAAAAATTATATTTTTAGGAAGATTTTGAGCCTGTATTTGGATTATTTTAATAGGAAAATTTGAAGATTTTGATCTGGGTGTAGTGGGGTTTCTTCATTCCATGATGTATTAATTTTTGTTTTGGTTTTATCTTTTTCTTTTGTTAGGGATCAATTGGGGTATGCGGGGTCGAGTTGGAGGATGGGTTGTATTATTGTAGGGGTTGGGGGTTGTTAGAAGGGGTTTTTGGTTTGTTTTTATATACATATATAACTATATAAACCATGTTAAATTTAAGTATATGTATTATTGGTGTAATCATGGTTTTTCATATTTTAAATAAAATATTCAAAAAGAAAAGAGAGAGGCACAGTTGTAATTTTAAAATGGTGGGTAGAGTTTTAAATGTGGGGTATTGGTTAACTGGAAGCCATTGGATTTCTTCAAGCACAGGTATGAGTTGGAATGTGGGCAGCAAATTTTTGGATAGCTTCAAGTTTACAGAGTAGATACAAGGGATGCTTGCTTGTCAGGAGAGTGTTGGAGTAATGAAATTCAGAGGATATGGAGGCATGAGTCAAGGGTTCAACATAGCAGAGGTGAGTTCATAGTATATTTGTGATGGAGATGATTTGAGTAATGATGTTGATGTGTGGTCCTTGGACACCAGACGTGAATAGTTGCATGGTTTCAGAAAGTGAATGGGAGGCAATTATGCCTGCGGCATTCCACGGTAAAAAGGATAAAGGTAGCATGTGAGTGTTAATTCTGTATCAAAACAGAAATTCTGGAATTACATTGCAGCACCAAGAAAATGAAGTTACCACTAAGGGCAGCATCTTTCACAATGGTTCAAAGTATTCTCAAACTATTAAAGAGCTTTCAAAGTATATTTGTTGCTTTAGTATAGATACAGTCATTTTGTACGTAAACAACAGTGTGGTTAAGTGCAGGTAATCAGTTTAAGGTTGGATGAGGGATTGATATCAGTCTTGCCAAAAGCATGAGCCGCTCTTTGCTCCTTCTTGAAAGGAAGATAAGCCTTTATCCGTGGTGTGGAGGAGGCTGAGAGGGGATAAATGAGATGAGAAAATGATGAGAGTTCAGATAGGGTAAACTGTATGTATCATTTTCCCAAATCCGGGGTAGGTCAAAGTAGGTGACTAGAGGATGAAGTGACAGCTTTGGAAGGGATCTGAGGGGGTCCTTTCTCCCCTATAGAATGGTAAATACATGGAATGTATTGTCTGAGAGAATGCCTTGATGAGCACCTGAATTGTTTAGGTATAGAAGGCCAAACCAAGTGGTGGAGGTCAGATTAATGCAGATGAGTAGTCACTGGTCAGCATAGAAATGGTGGGCCAAATGGCCAGATTCCATGCTTGCATGACTCATTAAAACCGTGCCAATAGTTGCTTCCTAGAATTCTGTGCTTGAGTCTCTGGAATAGGACTTCAACCCACAACCTTTTGTCTCCAAGGCAAAGTTGCAGTCTCCAAAGGCAAAACTGGCTCAATCTTTCATTGTTGCAGTCAGAGATTCACACCTGCTTTGCAGGACCACTCTTACAGAGAAAGATAAGATAATACATCACTCCTTTGTAAGGAAATGTTGAAACCTGGAGGTTGACCTGATGCCAAGCTGCTCGCATCTGTTAGGATAGAGCTTTGTCAGAGTGATTGTGCATTTGGACGTGTGTATGTTCTTAGTGGAAGTTGCATTACCGAAAAGCCAAGATCACTTTGTACATGCAAAGCCTCCATTTCCATGTAAGTTGCCATAATAGTGGTTACTGGTGGCATGGTGGATTAAGTTCATGGACAAGTGGACAGATGAATTAATATTTCCACAGCTATCACTGACTTCTTCAAGACCTTTGTGGATGAATGTGTACCCATAGGTTAATCAAAAGATTCACAAACTGCTGAAGGTGAGATTGATGCATTTAAGACCAGTGATCCAGATCTCTACAGGAAGTCCAATATGATCTACAGACGGCCATCTCATTAGCAAAGAGGCAATTCCAAGGGAAGCTAGAGACAGAATCAGATATTCACCAGCAATTGCAGGTATTGCAGGCCATTACATCTGAAAAGATCATACTTCAATATTCAATGAGCTGAACACCTTTTATCCTAGATTTGAAAAGGAGAGCTCAACGGTACATATGAGAATCTCTGCAGAAGCTGATGACCCTGCGATATCTGTCTCAGAGGCCTACATCAGAATATCCTTCAAGAGGGTGAACCTTGCCTGATGACGTACCTGGCAGGGTACAGAAAGTCTGTGCCACCAACGAGCTGGAGTGTTCATGGACATTTTCAATCTTTCATTGCTGCAGACAGAGGTTCCCACCTGCTTCAAAAGGGCATTAATCATACCAGTGCCTAACAAGAGCTGTGCTCATATGTCCTGTGATGAAATGATTTGAGAGGTTGGTCATGGCCAGAATTAACTCGAACCTAAGTAAAGATCTGGACCTACTGCAATTTTCCTTCCATCACAATCGCACCACGGCAGATGCAATATCACTCAGCTCAGCTTTTGATACCTCAGTGTTGGTCAACAGGCTACAGAACCTGGGTCTCTGCCATCCCCCTCTGCAACTAGATCCTTGACTTCCTCATCAGAAGTCCACAGTCAGTACAAGTCAGAAAGCACATCTGCTCCTCACTGACAATGAACACAGGCGACCTCAAGAATTCATGGTTAGCCTTTTGCTCTGTACCATGACTGCATCTAGGCATGCCATCTACAAATTTGCCAATGACATAACTGTTAACAGCAGTATCACAGACGGCAATGAGGAAGCATACAAAAGGGGGATAGATCAGCTGGTTGAGTGGTGTCATAAGGAGCTGATTATGGACTTTAGGAAGGGGAAATCAGGAGAACGTGAACCAGTCTTCATTGAGGGCTGAGCAGTGGAAACGGAATCAACATCTCTGAAGATCTGTTCGGGGCCTCCATGTCAATACATATGAGGACATCTCAGAAAGAGATGCCTTAAGAAAGCAGCTTCTACCTCAAAGACCCTCACCACCCAGGCCATGCCCTCTTCATAATGGTGCCATTGGAAAGGAAGTGCAGGAGCCTGAAGATGAGCATCCAGCACCATAAGAAGAGTTTTTTTTCACCTTTGCCATTAGATTTCTGAATGGACAATGACCCACAGACCCTACCTCACTTTCTTTCTTTTGCATTCATTTATTTAAATATAATTTATAACAATATTTGTGCTGAAGTGCTGCTTTAAAACAACAGATTTTGTGACATGTTCATGACCATAAATTCTGATTCTGAGATGGACATGCATCCATGGCTCACATGAGAGGTTTACACTCTTGTCTCTGGAGCCAGAAACCTGACTCCGATAGCTCATTTGCTATGTCATTTTCTCTGCTCTGTCCCACACTCTCCCACCCAGAAATGACTCATTAGAGTTGAGCTTGTACTATTAGCAAAACACTTCCTGAACATCTGAATCGTGAGTTGATGCTGCTTGGTCATTTCTGGGACAAAATGTCAGGTCAATTAGGGAATTCATCTGAGCATAACTTTAAAATCTACAGTGAACTATTTAAATGCTGTTAACATTAGAGTGTAGTCCACCATGCAGACCAATCTGATCAAAGGAATAATATCAGGATAGGTCTCAGTGGCAGATTCTCTCCTGCTGTCTAAAGGATCAGCGCAGTGATAACTGTTTGCATTCACCAGAGAGAAGTGACAGGGCTTCACTCCTGAAAAACTTTGGCCCACAGATCTCAGTTAAAAGGGGGGCATTAGCATGCTGGAGGGGGGAAATGCTGGCAAGGACCGACCTGTCGTTCAGACCATCCCTCTGACGTGGGACAGGAGGGCACTCTTTTTATTGCGTCAATTGTCTCTAGATGCTATGACTAGTGATGTTTGATGTATTCTAGTGACGCAGCTGGGGGCGGGTGGAGAGTCATTAGCATGCGTCGACCTAAACGCTAGGGAGTGGGGTGGGTCTGACAGCCAGGGATGGTTGCGACCGTATTGGGGGGGCACAGCACCTCTTTGGGGGGGGGGGGAACTGCTGTGGATGCGCCCCCTTGGCGCCAACCTTGACTGTAACTCTGATGCAGGTTTTGCAAAGAATGCACTGGGTGATACAATTCCCTGCCCAATGTTTTGGACTGTTTATGGGATACTTGGACCACATTGTCCTGTGACCAAAACAGAAATGTTGGGGGAACTCAAAATAGGTGAGAGGTATCCGTGGAAAGAGAAACCAAGTCAACATGTCATGGTGAAGACCCTTTGTCGGATCTAAGCTTGGGTTCATTGCCACATCTACCAAGGTTCGGTGATAAAGTTTGTTTTGCGAGCTATCCAGTCAGATATCTAGAAGGAATGAAAGCAAATTAAGTAACAAAGAATGTGCTCCTTTAATTTGCTTTCCATACTTGAATGGACATGGCAAGAGAATATAGTCTTAACACAGCAAATGAGATTGCTGTAAATGGACAAAAAGGTTGGCATGGATGTATTGGAGCATATGACTACATGGCTTCCAACATGCACATTCTTCTGCCTGAATCTACTCTCTGTAATCACCTGACAATTTGCCCTCCTTTTGCTCTTTTTGTCCATCTCAGCATAATAGTGCCCATGTGTTACCCTAATCTTTTTCACCATCAAAATACTGACCTTCCTGATCACTTCCTGCCCAGATCCTCCAATTTCAGACCCCACATTCTGACTTCTCCCTCTCCTGAGGCCAGCTGTGTGGGGAAAGGCCAAGAATCATGGTTTTGAATCTTAAAATATGCAACATGTAGATTTGTGAGTTGGAAGGGAAGGTTGAGAACCACTGCTCTCTCTTTATTGCGTCAATTGTCTCTAGATGCTATGACTAGTGATGTTTGATGTATGCTAGTGACGCAGCCGGGGGCGGGTGGAGAGTCATTAGCATGTGTCGACCTTGACGCGAGAGGGAGTGGGGTGGGTCTGACAGCCATGGTCCAATAATCAATACTGTTCCTGGCACATCCTGTGGACATCCCACTGGAAATTCCAGGCAACTCTTTTATGTGGAAGTTGTTAAAAATAGATTAGAATGGAGATAACACCACCACAGCCGTCCCAGAGACTCCCAGTTGTGCATTTGCTATAGATTTTGTGCTTTGGGTATGTCATGTAAACGATTCCAAAGTGTTCATGCTAATGCTGTTGAGGCCTCGCTTGGAGTACAGGGTAAGTGCTGGCATCTTAATTAAGAAAGAATGTGCTGGCATTGAAGACATTTCAGAGAAGATTCACAAGAATGATTCCTGCAGTGAAGGGATTGGCATATGAGAGATGTTAGTCAGCTCCTGGACTGTACTACTTGGAGTTCTGAAGAATGACAGGGGACAACATTGAGCATTTTGAATGTTGAAAGGCCTGGACAGAGTAGATGTGGCAAAGTTGTTTTCTATGGTTGTGAATTCTAGGACAAGAGAGCGCAACTTCAGGATTGAAGGATGTCCATTTAAAATAAAATATTGCTATTGGTCAGTTCTGCATCTCATGTGGGGGGTATTTCTGTGGCCAGAGAGTAGTGAATCTCTGGCATGGCTGTGGTGACCAGGTTGTTGGGTGTATTTAAGGCAGAGATTGATAGGTATTTGAATAGTCAGTTATCAAAGGTTATAGGAAGAAGACAGGCGAGTGGGGCTGAGTGGAATATGGATCAGTTTGCGATGGAATGGCGGTGCACACCTGATGGGCCAAATGGCCTACTTCTGCTCTTATATCTTATGGAGACTGTGATGGTGAATTAAAAACCAACTTATGCCAAGTGAGCTGAATGGCCATTTGTATTGCATGTAGTTCTGGTCACCTAGCTGTAGGAAGATGTTAAGCTAAAAAGGGCACAGAAGAGATTAATAAAGTTGTTACTGGGCCTGGAGTGCCTGAGTCAAAAGGAGAAACTGGATGAGCTCAGACATTTTTCCTTAGAGTGTAGAAAGCTAAGGTGTGATATTATAGAGCAGTGGTTCTCAACCCTTTCCTTTCCACTCACATACCACTTTAAGTAATCCCTATCCCATTGGTGCTCTGATTAGTAAGGTATTGCATAGGGTGATATGTGAGTTGGAAGGGAAGGTTGAGAACCACTGCTCTAGACCCAATTGTTACTAAAATATTTTGCTTGAGAAAAATTGTCATGGGCCCATTACCTTTGGAGTTATGAAACCGTGCATATAACAAGTCAATTAGGTACGATTAAAACAGTGGTTTTCAAACTTTTTTTCTTTTCACCCATCTACCTCCTTAAGCAATACTAATCACAGAGCACTTATGCCATAGGGAATACTTGAAGTGGTCTGTGAGTGTAAATAAAAAGGTTGAGAACCACTGTTATAGAGGTATTTAAAATCATCAGGAACATAGATATGATGAATAGTCAGTTTCCCCCCGTCCCCCCACCCCCCAAGAAATCTGAGAGAGACCGTTTGAATGTGGACTGAGAACAAGGTTGCCAGAGGAAGTCGAAGTGTACAACATTTAAATGACTATTGGATGGGAAAAGTTTCAAGGAATATGAGCCAAATACAGGCAAATGAGACTGGCTCAGGTAGACATTTGGCCAATATGGTTGATTGGAGCCAAAGAGACTGTTTCCATGCTCAATAACTCTATGTCATTTCGTTGAAGGTCATAGCTCTGATGACTATGACCTTTCAGTTGTGTTGTCTCTGAGGGTAGTGGGTAAGTTTTTGAAACTTCCTTTGGGCATTGTATCTTGCAATTCCATTTAAGGTGTGGGAGAGCTGGCAGATCAAATTGTGTATGGAAATGTAACGGATCGGTGTTAATATTGATTGTTACTATATTGTTAAACTATATTTTATCTAGATATGATTTAATAACTTAGTTTTGGGTGATTGCAGGGGCACAAAGACATTTTAAACACGCATGGTTCTTTGCAGCTGAAGCTGACTTCAGTATCAACAAATGCATTTGCATTTTAAACACTATTGACCAGAGAAGCCGAAGAGTCTGATATTGCATTGCAAGGAGAAGAGATGAAAGATTTTTGATGGTTGTTCAGATAAATGGGACAATGGATTGTTTGTTCGAGTATACATGAAGCCATTTTGTTCATAAATTCCAGATAGTCCGGAAACAGGTTCTGTAAATACGTGGACATCCATTTGAAAAGATTATGAACTTCAAAAACAGGAATTATGTCCATGTGACTGAGAGATTTACTAGAAATATATTATTGAAATGAGAGACAAAGAATTCAGTTGAAGAAAACCTACCATTCTGTTGAGATGCAGAACTGACCAATAGCAATATTTTCTGCGAAGGGGGAAAAAGCTGCCTATGTTACTCCTGGAAAAGGAGAACATAAGTAACCCATTTCTGACTGTCTCTTAGAGATAAAGAGGGCAATTTCATCGTTTGGAACACAGATTCCAAAGTCTTCAATTAAAAGAAGAAAACGCTGGTGTGAAGAAAATTGCTCTGAAAGACAAATCATCGAAAGAATTGTGAGTTTAAAGAGGCCTGAAGATATGATGTTAAAAAGCACTTTATAATTAATTTTGAACTGAAAATGAGACGTTTAAGCAGGACTAAAATGATGCTGAACTTTTAAAATGGACTTCTCAGAGTTTGTTACTTTAACACACATGATGACCAAGTTGTCAGTCTGAACTAGACCCATTTCCCTGGGTGTGACCCATATCCCTCTAATCCAATGGTTCTCAACCTTTTTCTTTTTTCTCACATAACCACAGAGCACCTATTACTTCCTATACCTTGGGTGCTCTGTGATTAATAAGGGATTACTTAAGGTGGTACGTGAGCGGGGGAGAAAAATGGTAGAGAACCACTGCTCCAAACCTTCTCTGTCCATGTACATTCCAAGTATCATCATTGTACCAGCCTCTACCACTTCTTCTGCAGCTCATTGCTTGCACCCACCAAACCCTGTGTGAAAAAAGATGTCCCGCAGGTACCTTGAAAATCTTTCCCATCTCACTTTGCACCTATGTACTCTACTTTTAGACCCCCTTACCCTAACAAAAACAATAGAGTCCATTGACTGAGAAATGAAAGTAAATAGTATAAGACTGCCTTAAATCTGGGATAGTGCTGCAGCTGCCAGAAGATCAAAGGACATCAGGGTTAGTGCCGGACTGATGCCACTGAGGCCATTCCTGGGGTGACTGATCTTCTTCAGGAAGAGGCAGTTTGGGGGGGATGTCACGTGATGAGGTAAATCCAGGACATAGGAATCTGGCTCTTCCGAGGGAAAAGTTTTTTTTTTAAAAAGAGGGGGGAGTGAAGAGACTGCAAACAAATTTTTGGAAACTGTTCTTAAACAGACAGAGAATACTTTTATATATGTCACCTGAAAATGCATTGCTGGCCCATCGGGGGTGCAACAAAAAAGAACAAGAACAACAAGAAAGGCCTAGTTTATAGATGAATCCAGGTGCTGTGGTGAAGACTTCTACCCGAGAGGCAACAGCTCCAAAGGTGATAAAGTGGAGAACTGCAGCGCTAATGCAGCTGCAGCAACGGAGGGACGATGAGGAAGACGCGTTACTGCGCATGCACAGATTGTGGGAATATGAACGACCGTTAAGGATCGCTGTCTCTACAGGCTGATTACTCAACAGAACTCCAGGCCAGTGACGAAGAATAAGAACAAAACCAAGACGAAGATGAAAAGACAGGGGCTGATATTAAAGGTATTAAAGTTAAAATGTCAGTTAATATTCAAAAATTAAGCACAGAAACTTTAATTATTATGAAGGAGCTGAAACAAGTAAGAATGGACATTAAAAAATCTGATGAGAAAACTAATAAAATCTATGACATAGTTAATGCAAAAAAGATTTGATGTGGAAGAGAGAGTTAAGAATGTGGAATTTGATGTGGCAATGGTTCAAGAAAGAATGGATAAAATGGACAACTCAGCTGATGCATTGGCTGTTGTTAAGCGATTGTGTGGGAAAAGTGGACTCTTTAGAGAACTTCAGTAGAAGAAACAATATCAAAGTTGTTGGGCTTAAAGAAGGTGACAAAGCTGACATTATAATAATTTTTTTTCAACACTAGATCCCAGGAATCTTTGAACAGGAAGAGTTTCAAGGAGATATTGAAATAGAGAGGGCTCTTGGGCCCTAAGGGTACAATTATCACCAGATCAAAAACCACAGCCTATTTTAATAAAGTTTCTTTGTTATCAAGTGAGAGCTTACAGCAAAACAGCCAAGGAAAGATAGGGTCCATTAGAACATAATGGAAACAAGATCTTCTTTTATCCTGACATTAGCTTTGAATTGTTGAAGAAAAGGAAAGAATTCAACCCAGTGAAGAACACTTGATGGAAAAAAAATTATAGCTTCATTTTTTTTTACAAGGAGGACCGAACGAGTTCTCCACAGATCCCAGACGTGCTCATTTTACCAGATATTAGTCAAGAATTTGACCAGAGGGCAGCGCAGCAAGCAGGAGTTTGAAACTTCTCTTGAAATATAATAAAGTTGATTAAGATGAGGTTAATCTGTATTAAAAATGTGAATTAAAGTAAAATTGTGTTTGGGGTAGCTGAAGGAAAATGGACTGATATCTACTGAATCATGTGTGTTTGTGGCTTTGGCCACTACCCATAAAGTAGAGGGGGGTAATATTGTTGAATATTATTGTAACAACATTAATTGGGGGGTTTGTTTACTTTATATTTTTATTTTTCCTTTCTATCCGGATTGCCTGAGAAAATTATGTGGAGAATTGAAAAACCAGGTAGTTGAGAGGAGAGACAAAGGGGAGATGTTCTCTAAGGATGATTTATTTAAAAAAAAACAGCAATGAGTAACATATTGAATGCTTTGCTATTTATGGGATTCACAGTCCGGTGAAGAGGAAAAGGTTATTGGCAATTAAGAAAATGAAAGTAGATATAGCTTTTCGACTAGAAACTCATTTAATTGAAAAGAACATCAGAAATTAAAAAGAGATTTTGATAGGTTATATTGTAGCTTCTTCATTTATCTCAAAGGCAAGGGGTGTAGCTATTTTAATGGATAAGAAACTTCAGGTCCTGTGGGTAGATATATTATGATAAATTGTCAATTTTTTCAAAGCATTTGATGCTTATGAATAAATATGCACCAAATATGGATGATGATAAATTCATAAAAGAAACCTTTTTTTTAATTTGGCAAATGCAAATAAAAATATTTTAAAAGAAGACTTTAATTTTTAGATCCAATTCTAGATAGGTCAACAAGAATGGCAGTAAGGACAAAAGGATCCAAAACTACACTGTCATTGATGAACGTCTTAAATTTGGTAGCTTGGAGAAGGTTTCATCCAAGAGAGAGGGATTATTCCTTTTATTCTCATAGACATGATTTGTATTCTAGAATTGACCTATTTTTAATGTCTGCACACCTTCAGGGTAGAACACAGCATATAGTGAATAAGTGAAGGATTTTATCTGATCATTCCCCTTGGTTGTTAGCAATAACAATGGTAGATAGACAAGAATCAGTTTATTAAAAAGGAAAAACTTGTGAATTTATTAGATAAAACGCCTTTTTGAAACAAACTTAATTCATTTCCTAATAAATTTATTTTTTATGGGATGCAATGAAAACGTATATACGTGGTCAAATAATAAGTAATACTTCTAAAATTAAGAAGGATTACATGAAAGAATTGGAACAATTGGAGACAGAGATCACGAATTTAGAAAAAAGATTTACAGAGGAAGTAACTGAGGATAAACAAAGATCCCTTATAAATAAAAAGCTTCAATATAATACTTTACAAACATACAGAACAGAGAAAGTGATTATAAGCATTAAATAGAAGTATTATGAATTAGGTGAAAGAGTCCATAAGGCTTTAGCATGGCAACTAAAGACAGAACAAGCCTGAGAAATATTATTGCAACTAAGAATGATTCAAATCTAATTTCTTACAAACCTCAAGAAATTAATGATAATTTTAAACAATTTTACTTAAAGTTGTATAAATCAGAATCTTTGAAAGATGATAACAAAATAGATAATTTTTTTATCCCAAATTAATTTATCCATATTTGATTTGGATGATCAAAGAGAGTTAGCTGCACCTTTCACATTGACTGAGGTTAGTTCTTTACAGAGTAAGAAGTCTCCAGGAGAGGATGGTTTCCTGCCTGAATTTTGCAAAGAGATTTAAGATTTATTAATTTCTCCATCTGTTAGGTCAGACGGATGAAACACATACACTGCCTGAATTTTTTAAAACCGCAATAATCAGTGATTTAAAAAAAAAATAGATCCTTTAAAGCCTTCTTCATATAGACCTATATCTTTATTAAATGCAGATTATAAAATATTTGCAAAAATATTGGCAAATAGGTGGGAAAATATTATTCAAGTTAATAAATATGGATCAAACTGGATTTTTTAAAAAAAGTCAGCAGATAATATGACAAGATTGAGTATAATACATCTGGCACAGGAAAGAGAAGATTTGCGTGTAATAGTGGTGTTAGATGCAGAAAAGGCATTTGATGGACTAGAATGGGATTTTTTTTATTTAAAGTACTTGACAAGTTTAGATTGGGACAGAGGTTAATTGGATTAAGACCCTGTATAATGGACCAAGAGCTAAGGTAGTGACAAATGGGAAAGTCTCTAACTTCAATTAACCAGATCTAGTAAACAAAGGGTTTAGGGTCACCAGCCTTATTTATTTTGGGTAGAAGCATTGGCAGAATTGATTAGGTCTGATCTTGACATTAATGTTTTCAGAGTTGGTAGAGAGGAACATGATGTAATAATTTATATGATGGGAACAGAAACTTCACTACGTAAATTATATTCAAGATGAAAAGAATATGGAATAGTATATGGTTACAAAGTAAATTGGGATAAAAGTGAGATTATGCCTCTTGCAACAGGTAATTATGCACAATATTTTAAAGTTACTCAATTTAAATGGCTGGTAAATGGAATAAAATATTTAGGAATAAGAATAAATATTAACTTTTTAAAAACCTATTTCAATTAAAGTATAATCCCTTATTTAAGAAAATCAATGAATATTTAAGAAAATGGATGGAATTACCTACAACTTTGTTGGGAGGAGTTAATCGTATAAAAATGAATATTTTCCTAGGATCCAATATTTTTTTCAAACATTGACTATATTTATCAAACAGAATTTTTTTCAAGAATGGCAAAATACTGAGTTTCATTAGAAAAATTAACTTGGAAATTTGAAATGGAATGTTTACAATTTACAAAATTTAAAAATTACTGCAATGCAGCACAATTGAGATTTCTTTCTTCCTTTTATGAGGGGGGAGGAAAAACCAGCCTGGGTTAAGATAGAGATGGACAAAATAGGGGTGATGATATCTGAAGATTTTGTATATAAATGGGATAATAGATTAATAATTGGAAAAAGAGATGCTTCATTGTTGAAACATTTGATCAATATATGGAATAAGGTAAATGTTGAACTGGGAATGAGGAATCATGAGATACCTAAAATGCCATTGATTCAAAATAGGCTTATTCCTTTTACAATCAATAATAGACTTTTTAGTAATTGGTCTAGTAAAGGAATTAGGAGAATAGTGGATTGCTTTGAAGGGAAGAGCTTAATGACATTTGATCAATTGAAATATAAATATGGATACAAAATAATACAATATTTTGTTATTATCAAATAAAGGTGTATTTTTGGGACAAATTGGGTCTAACCATGTTTTTGTTTGAAAGGAGTGAAATAGAAAGTTCAATTTGTAATAAATCTATAAAAAAATTTATTTCAGCAAAAGGGAATGCGAAACAAGGAATCCATAGATTAAAGTTGGGAAACTGATTTAAATATTAATATTGGAGAGAAAATTTGATTGGAATTATGTCACGATATTATCACATGCAATAAATCTTAGATATAGTTTGGTTCAATATAACTTTTTGCATCAATTATATCTTGTCCCACAGAAATTAAATAGACTGAAATCAGGTTTATCAGATAAATGCTTTGTGTGTCATCAAGAGGGAGGTACTTTTTTTACACTCCTCTTGGGCATGTCCAAAATTGAGACCTTTTTGGATGGAACTGGGAGCATTTTAGAACAAGTTACTAAAGTTAAACTTCCTCAAGATCCAATGCTTTTTGTATCAGATAATATATCTGGGATTTAATGTTTCAAAAGGAATTTGTGAAAATTGCACTGGTAGTTGCAAGAAAATGAATAGTAGTGTCATATAAATTTGGGAGTGGATGGATGGCATGCTGAAATTTGTAGTTGTATACTTCTTGCAAAAGAATCACGTATAATTTAAGAAATAAATATGATAATTTCTTAAGTCTGGTGCCCATATTTTATATACTGTATGTATTACATCATGAAATTATCCCCTCAACCTCAAAAACCTTATCAACTCTTTGGTGTTTATATGTTCAATAGAGGCACATTTTGATTAAAGTTAGTGTAACTTTAGAAACCAGATGTATTTTTCTCTCTTCTTACTTTTTGTATTCTTCTTTCTTTTTCTGTATTTCTTTTTATGTTTTGGGGTTATTATTTGGAGGGGAGGGATTGGGATGGAATAAATTACTATGTATTTAAAGATAAATGAAAGACATTTCTGTATTTAGATATTATACATGTATGAAATTTTTTAAAAATATTAAAAAAGAAAGAAAGAGGCTGTTTGTGGATTTCTCCCTCACCTTCTGTGAGTGGAGAATTGCAAAAAAATCTAATTTCTGGTATGAACCCTTTATCATCTATAGTGTCCTCTGATCCCATGTGCAAGGTTGGGGAAGCTCCCCTCATGGATCATCCCTGTTCTCACCCAAAGCCAGGTCAATAAATATCTTCTTGATTATTCATTTATAGGACAATGATTAAAATTCTCACCATTTACATTGAGCAGTGATGACGATGTACCTTCACGAGGAAAGAGGTGGTGGTTAAGTTGACCACTTTGCTATGGACTTGACTGGAGGCCTAGATGCCAGGTTCCTCTCTAACAAGATGTTAATGGACCAACTAACACTGATATTTTTTTTTTAAATAATAGTTTAATTAATTAGTTTCTATTCCTGGTGGTTTGCAGTTACCAAACTTTAAAAATCTAGATTTCTGGATTAAAAATGGAGCAGCTAATCACCATGCTTCCATGTAGCAGGTCTGAAAGAACCCTTTCTTTCACCACCAATGCCAATCCCATCTGACTCTTAGAATGTTCTTTGTCACTGTTCACAACCTCATGGTATCATTTTGTTCCTTTTCTCCTGGCCCTAACTCACTCAGACAATTTCCTGTTTGTATTTAGAGATGCTTCTGTCTCCTTATACTTCGCCATATATGGAATGTTTTCAGATGTATTGTACGATGTCCTGTGTAACATAATCAGTGGCTCCTTTCTGCTGTCGACTCCAGCAACTGAGAAATACTTAATTTTCACTGATACTGGTCTCTTCCCAAATTGAGGTGCAGAAATTAAATAACTCTTATTCACTGACATTGTGACATTTCATCTTTTTCTTTGCATAATTAGCACACAAGAAGCTGGAACTGGAGTTGACCAGGTGGTTGACAGAGGCTACACTGTCATTGTCAGATCTTGCTCATCAACTCTATCACCTGACCCTCATCCATTGCTCCTCTAGTTGCCTAACAAACTGTCCATCTTGGCTGTAAATATACCCAACATCCAAGCACCTTGTCCTACTGAGGCTACACAATCCTCTCGTGGGGAAATTTTATCTTAGTCCAAAAGCTGACGCTTTGTTCTGACACTCAGATTTCCAGTTCCAGAGTAACTAGTCTTTCAAAGTGAAGTACAGTAAAATTTCTGGTATCTGGCACCTACGGAGATTGGTAGATATCGGATGAGCGATTTTTCCGATTGTTTGAGACTACCTGTTGCATGAATGCAGAACTAACAACAAGGTGCACCAATTTTAAACTTTTTTTAAAAATTCATTTAATTTCTTCAGTTTTTCTAGTTGCTTGAAGTTGCCATTTGCTGAATTCCAGATAAGAGATTTTAATGCATTTCTAATTCATTGTAAAGTTTTGGATGTAACCTAGTTAAATGAATGTCAGGACGTAACTTGGTTGAGATTATCAGTTCTGGACAACCATCCAGATGGCTTGACCACTTTAAGAGACTCCATATCTGGTCCTTAAGTATTGTTTTCAATGTAAACGGTAACTATAAGCTTGCATATTAGAGGTGCTTCCATGGTAAACTGGTTAACATTGTTCCACTATTAGAATAGGTTTATTAAGGTGAGCATAAATAATGTAAGAGTTGGCCCAAGGGAGTTATAAATGATTTTGAACTTATTTAAAGAGGGATTTACTTTCCTTGGAGGCACTCCAAAGAAGTTTCTCTAGATCAGTGGTTCTCAACCTTTTTCCAATCACATACCACTTTAAGTAGTCCCTATGCCCTCGATGCTCTGTGATTAGTAAGGGATTGCTTAACGTGGTATGTAGGTAGGAAGGGGAATCACTACTCTCGGCCCAATTGTTCCTGAAATATTTTTCTTGAGAAAAATTGTCATTGGCCCATTTCCTTTGGAATAATGAAACCGTGAACATAACGAGTCAATTAGGTACGATTAAAACAATGGTTTTCAAACTTTTTCTTTTCACCCACATACCATCTTAAGCAATCCTTTACTATTCACAGAGCACCGATGGCATAGGGAATTCTAAAAGTGGTATGTGAGTGGGAAGAAAAAGGTTGAGAACCACTGCTCTAGATAGAGTCCTGGGATGAAGGAGGTGTCTTGCAATGAAAAGCTGGATCTATATTCTCTGAAGTCTCAGTGATTAATGTGGGGTATATGTGGGCTGATATCGCCTCAAACCATGCATCTTGGCGCCTCACAGTTCGGCGGGCAGCAACCTCCTTTGAAGAAGACCGCAGAGCCCACCTCACTG
This sequence comes from Narcine bancroftii, assembly GCF_036971445.1. NCBI lineage: Eukaryota > Metazoa > Chordata > Chondrichthyes > Torpediniformes > Narcinidae > Narcine > Narcine bancroftii. The sequence goes on from NC_091469.1 coordinate 23,614,483, forward strand.
TCAAAAGACAAAGGAGGAAAAACCCAACCCCAACCAACCAATTTTCTCTTGCAACTGCTGCAACCGTGTCTGCCTGTCCCGCACCGGACTTGTTAGCCACAAACGAGCCTGCAGCTGACGTGGACATTACCCTTCCATAAATCTTCGTCCGCGAAGCCAAGCCAAAGAAAGAAAATGTAGGAAGGAATTTCCCTATAGTAGAGAAGCCTCTGAGTAAATGGACAACAATAGACTTGGGCCAAGAAGGAATGTCTTTTGAGTATTGAATCTTCTGAATCCTCTGCCTAGTGGACTTTGAGTTCTGAGCTGTAGTGAGTATTTAAGCCTGATGGATTATTTTTTAGACTACTGGATAACTGAGAGTCATGGAGATCAGCAGGAAATTGTAGATGAGGCCATAGATCTGATCAGGTGTGATTGAATTGAATGGTTAAGTGTATTTGCGTGGTCATTTGGCCCATTTCTGGTGTTCTTACCCCCATTCCATGTTTATATAACTGACAGTGGTCAGATGTGATGGATGCATCAAGCCAGGAAGGTCAATGCAATTGAATAAGGCAGTTCAGAACATCTTTGTTATGTACAGATGACAAGGACCTTTATAGTGTACTGTTGTTGATGTACAAAGGTGTGGAAGGTAAAATCCAGGTTTTTGCACATGGGATCTGACTGTACCTGAAAAGCAGGAAACCGACCTTGGCTCTTTTTCCACAATTAAACCCTTAAAAAGTCCCAATTCTTTCAAATTTGGACCTCCTTTTAAAACCAAGGACAGTAAAATCCACATTATATGGAATTCAAGTAGCTGGCCAAAAAATTGCAGAAAATAAATAGGTAAAAAATGCTAAAGTTGAAAATTGTCACCCCCTAGTGATTAGTTCACCAATCACGCAACAGGCACTCAAGCAACCGGAAAATTCACTTATCCATCATCTTGCCATTTTCCACACGTGCTGGTTACTGGGGGGTGGGGGTTTAACTGTATACACAGCTAATCAGAATTGAATGAAGTATAATTTAAGAGGAATATGCATTGAGTGGAGGGACTGTGATCAGGTGAAGACACAAGAGATTGGGTTTGATTTGATATCCTGTTCAGTACAGACATGGTAGCCTGTTCCTGTGCTAATGCTGAGGAAGATAATTTGGCCCATTATGCCTGATTTAGCATTTTAATCTGAACACGAGAACAATCTTTCTGACTTGGAATTTCTTTCTAATTTACAGGTAATTCTTTCTGGCATCCTGGGATTAACCACATGGAAAAGGCCAATGCTGCTTTTGGTAGGCAAGCTTTGATTTGTGTCTGTCATCATGTTAAAATGATTCAATTCCTATTGCCGCACAGGCCTATAAACTTTAATCTCCAACAAAACAATGTTTCACTGTCGAGTCCACTTGCTTTCCCAACTTTATATTGAAATCTCAGAGAGTTCAATCTCTCCTCCATTTTCTATTTCTTACTTAATACAAGGTTTTTGGAAACTCTGTTATCACCCATCAATAACTTTTTCCATTTCTCCAGAAAAACAAGAACTTGCTTGAACACTTGTTTTATCTCTGAGCATCTTGCTTGGAGGCTCTTGTTTTATATAAACCTGGAGTTGGGTCAACAACTTGTGAGCTGGGTCTTTTGCTGAGCAATTAAAAAACAGATTTATCTTTGCTCGAGGACCGATTCATCCAACGGTGTGGTGCAATTATTTTGACTATTTTTCATTTTCCATCAATAAACAAGGAGATAACATCACCAACTGCTACAAAATACACAGATATCCCCCAGTGATTTACATACATGTGGTGCTTCTCCCCCCTCCCTTGAAAAGAGAGTAAAGAAAGAGAGACCGTGGGGCCACCCCTTATGTCATTTCCTCTGTTAATCCATCAATTGTCGGGATGTGACTACTGTTGTGCTCCCGTCCATGTTGTACAATTTTGATCTTATTCTTAGAATAATTTCCATGAAGAATGTAATTATCAAATCATTTTGCTGATGCTCGTTATCTAATGTGGGGTGCCTTTTAGCTAAACTGATGGTCATCTACCATTAAATTTGAAAATGCTGAAACACTCAGATTTTAAGGAAGCATCTGTGGAGCCAGAAACAGTTAATGTTTCAGCATTTATGCACAGATGTTACCTGTATTTTCTCTTTGTATCTTGTATTCCCAGCATCTGCAGTGTTTTCTTTATGAATTACTGCCCAGATATTGCATGGCTTCCCGTTCAACCTAATCCACAAAGTGTCCAGGGATCCGTTTTCACTGTGTTAGGGGTGCTTCGTTAACACTAGACATCCTGGTACAGGACATTGTCAAGTAACATTTAAAGACTAGAGAAAAATATTGATAAATTGAGTGCAAACCATCATATGGGAAAGGATTTTGGAGCACAGCCAAAGGTCTCTTCACATCTTCACCCCGAACCCTTTAACAAAATTGTAAAAGAGTCTGTCTCTTATTTGCGCATCCATATCTAGTTAATCTCTCGTTCAGTCGCACAGCCTGGATTTGAAGTTTTCAAAGTATAGAGGAATGGAAACATTCCACTGCAGTGTGACAATGAGCGGTTTACAGTCGACTTCCTTCCTTGCAAAATTGCTGCTCTGATGTGCAGAAACCAGGTTCTAAGAAATGAAAGGCTTGTATTTCTCCAGCCCCTTTTCACAGTCCCTGGACATTCAGCATGTTTTGCAACCGCAGAAGCTGCTAGACAATAATACCATTGTTGGCACCTAACAGAAAAGCTCTGGTCATTTCAGATGTAGGAACGATACGCTGAGTTATTTTGAGGGCCAGAATAATCCTTGCGATCCTTTTGACAGTCTAAAATATGTAAGGGAGTATAATTTTAGTGAAAGCCAGAAATAGATTATACAATATAATTTTCTAAATTAGGTGGAAGGCGCTGAGGATAGGAATTTTCTGTTTACTGAGAGGCAATGTTCCTTTCTGACCTGTACATGAATCATTCACATCTTCCAGTGATCGCACTAACAAGAATCTACAAGTATTAATTTTCACCTTCTCAACAAGTGTTGATTTCCACTCTCTCTATTTCATGTTGCTAGTTTTAGTGAGGCCTGTTCCTAGAGAATTTATCTCATACCTTCCTCACCACTCCTCCTCCTAGTCCATCAGCAGATGTATTTTTCTCTCAAAATGATCAATTTTTAAATACAATGAAGATTTTTTTAAATGCCTTTCGTTAGTTATGTTGGGTAAATGTTTAGTTCCTCATGACTCGGAGAATTGCAATGATATTTGTCATTTATGATTTCATCTGTCAACTTGTATCAACGATGGTTAACATAATCTCTTCCTTCTGTCCCAAGGACATAAGTTCATGATCCACTCCATTTGGAGTGTAATACATTTTTTATGGTATTATTGAATTTACAACTTATTAAAATATGATAGTTTGCTTGTAAGAGAAATTGAAAATAATAAAATCTGCAAATCTGAAATTAAAAAAAAAACAATAATTGGTGGAACACTCGATAAATCAATTGAAAAAGAAACTGGTAGTAAGACTGTAGTGGTATGATTATGTACAGTGGCTGCCCCGCCCTCTGGGTATCTTCCTGCCTTGGCTCCTCCCTTAGTCCTGCCCATGTGATCCTGGGCCATAAAGGTCAAGTCCCCTCTCCTTCCCGCTCATTCCTAGCCTTGGACCCGGGCCAGCCGTCTCTAGTACAATAAAGCCAATTGTTCCCCTCAGTCTTTGAGTCATTATTGGGGCTACTGATAACGCCCAACAATTTATTGTACTAGATTTTGGAGGTCTCCGGTAATGGAAAAATTGATGCACCCAGAATGGCTGGAAGTAGACACCCAAGTCCCAGGTGGATGAACTGCTTCAACAACTTATTCAACTTAGAGAATGGGAGAGAAAAGGGATTAAAAGAATAGAAAATTGTTTTTTGGGAAATAATTTATTATCTTTTGAACAAATGAAGTACAAATATGGAGTAACTCATGGTACAATGTTTGCATACCACCAACTGAAAACCTAATTAAAGGACAAATTGGGAAGCAGGCTGAGGTTACCGGAAGGAAGCAGCTCTGAATATGTGATTACAGACACAATGATAATTAAGCTGCAAGAGAAAGAGAACGATGAAATAAGCTGTAAGCCCAAACAAAAATGGGATCAAGATCTAAACATAAAGATTAAAAATTGAAATATGGGATAAAAAATGAAATATGGGAAAAGCTATGCTCTGGAACTATGAGAAATACAATAAACACGAGGTTACACATGATACAATATAATTGGTTCTTCTTTCTTCTTTGGCTTGGCTTCGCGGATGAAGATTTATGGAGGGGTAAAGTCCACGTCAGCTGCAGGCTCGTTTGTGGCTGACAAGTCCGATGCGGGACAGGCAGACACGATTGCAAGGGAAAATTGGTTGGTTGGGGTGGGGTGTTGGGTTTTTCCTCCTTTGTCTTAGGCTCTATATCATGCCCCAAAAAGTTAAATAAATGGGACCCAATAGTATCAGATAGATGTTTTCGCTGTAAGAAGGAAACAGGAACAATAGTACATGCAATTTGGGAATGTGAGAAAATGGAAAAGTTTTGGGAAGATCTAAATCAGGTATTAAATAAAATCACAAAAAGCAACATACCAAAAAAATCCAGAGATCTTTCTAAGTAATAGAAGAAGTAAAGAATTAGGCCTCAAACTGGATGAAGCACAAAAAAAGATTTATTATGATAGTCTTAGCTGTAGCAAAAAAATGTATAATGTCAACCTGGAAATCAGAAGAGAGCCTGAGAGTACAGCAATGGTACATAGAAATTAATAAATGTATTCCATTGGAAAATATAACATATAATCTAAAAAATAAAGTCACGTTATTCAAACAAATTTGTGAACCATACATGGAACACAACAGAGAGGGCCTACCGCAGACCTCCACCCTCTAAAATGATAGAATGAGAAGACAAAATGAACTGACCCAGTGTGTAAAAGTAAATGACCCAATTTTCTTGTTTATTTTCATTGTGTGATGACATTGTTTAATGTGTTTATTGTGTTGTACATTGAACGTTCAGTGGGTAGGGAGGGGGGTAGGAAGGGAAGGAAGGGTGGAAAAGGGGAGAAAATGACACTGTGTATATTCAAGAGGGAAATGTTAATATGGTTCATAGTGTGAAAAATAAAAAACAAAAAAAAATTTTTAAAAATTTCCTCAACACTCCCGCTGAGGTGGTCGACTCTGATGAAAAGAAGCTAAAGATCCTTCAGGCATGAATCGGCCAGAGGGCCCTCCTGGACATCCAAAACAGCGCGACCTATAACGAGGCAATGGCTGAGCTGTGGGCGCTGTATAAGCCTAAAGTGAACGTGGTATACTCCAGTTACCTGCTGGCGCCAGAAAGCAACAGCCTGGTGAGTCCACTGAAGAGTTCATCCAGTCCCTGGTCACACTGCAAAAAGACTGTTTGGGGGAACCCACGGCCACTATATCACTAACCCAGTGCGTGGAAGACTGATTCGAGACGCCTGTGTGTCAGTTCTAAGGTCTGATTATATCCAGCAACGACTCCTCGAGGACGACCTGCTCCCACTCAGAAGGGCTATCGACTTGATCAGGACTTTAGACTTGGCCCATTTGTCAATCGCGGGCAGAACCGAGCCATCTCCGTATGTTCCACCATGAGGACCTTCAGCCTGGGACTCAGTGTCGGGTGTTACCGACCTGACCACGGCTGCAATTATGCTGATGGCATTGTCGAGATGCAACATCTATGGGCAGTCCAAGCATTTGAGATGCCTCTGCCCCGCAAGGGGGGCTACGTGTTCAGGCTGCAGGAAGAAGGGCCATTACCAAAAAGTCTGTAGGTCCTGACTGCAGTCTGGGAGCAGCGCGGCGTGTTCCAGAGGAGCTTCCGGCACTGACCACATGCGCGGTAAGGGGAGTGGCATCTTGTCGGCCACCGCTCCCAACCTCAGCACCTCTGCCTACCGCCCCGATGACGCCACTTCCGCCGCCTTCCTCATCGAACACTGCGTGGTCAACATGGAGGTCACCATCTTGGGAAGGCCTTCCCACCAACAACAACGATGAAGAAATGCCTATCCTGGCATTGGTGACTCTGAACCAAGCCAGCCCTCACCCGATCTCAAACTCCATGATGCGGATCGAGGTGAATGGGCATAAAATGAACTGTCTTTTCGATAGCGGCAGCACAGCAAGCTTTATGCACCCCGACGTGGCTCAGAGACACTCCCTCCCGGTCTGACCCTGGTTTCAATAGCTGCAAGAGACCAAAAGACCAGTATCCGGGGGTATTGTGTAGCATCGCTGATGTTGTGGGGGGAATATTATAACAATTTTGTATTGTTAATTATGCCTCGCCTCTATGCACCGATCCTCCTGGGCCTTGACTTTCAGAGTCAGTTCAGGAGTGTGACAATATTGTTCGGGGGCCCCCAACTACCGCTGACCATCCACAACCATCAGTCCCTGGCACCACCTTGTGGTCCCAGCACTCCGCCTCCAGCACAGTCCTGCAGCCTCAGCACCCAGTCTCCGGCACCATCTGCGGCCATGACCAGCAGGACCATGATGATAATCTCGCAAAGATCTTGCATATGGTCAAGTCCCTCAACTTGACGTACAACAAGGACAAGTGCGTGTTCAACATGGAGCGACTGGCCCTTCTTGGATGCGTCGTGGCACGTGGTGTCATTGCCCCCAACCCTGACCGCATGCGACCCTCATGGAGCTCCCTGACCAAACACTCTGAAGGCGCTTAAGAGGTGCCTGGGGTTGTTCTCATATTATGCACAATGGGTGCCCAACTACGCCAATAAGGCCCACCCCCTAATCCATATGACCACCTTCCCATTATCAGTGGAGACCCAGACTGCTTTTGACCAAATTCGAGGAGACATCACTTAGGCCATGATGCATGCTGTGGATGAAACCGTCCCCTTTCAGGTGGAAAGCGATGCCTCCGATTTCGCACTGGCCGCCACATTAAACCAGGCACACAGGCCAGTAGCATTTTTTTCCCTGCACTCTGCACGGTCCCGAACTCTGGCACTCCTCTGTCGAGAATGAGGCTCAAGCGATCGGTAAGAGATTTACCCTGTTGACAGACCAAAGGGCAGTGGTCTTCATGTTCAGTGCCAAACAATGGGGTAAGATCAAGAATGACAAGATTCTGAGGTGGAGAATTGAATTATCCATCTACAACTATGATATCTTGTACTGGCCAATGACCCTCCCGGATGCCCTATCCTGAGGGAAATGCACCAGCGCACATCTCAACCATCTCCAGTTCTTGCACAACAATCTGTGTCACACCGGAGTCACGTGGTTGAACCATTTTCTCAAAACATGGAACCTCCTGTACTCTGTAGAGGATGTCCGGACTGCGCCGAGTGTAAGCCCCAGTTCTACTGGCCAGTAAAGGCACACCTCATCAAGGCCACTTGCTCTTCCAAACGACTCAATGTCGATTTCAAGGACCCCCTCCCGACCACAAATAGAAACGCCTACTTCCTGATGGTGGTGGACAAATTCTCCAGGTTCCCCTTTGCAATTCCATGCCCGGATATCAAGGCCCTGAGCAGTATCTTCACTCTGTTACCCCGACTATATTTATAGTGACCTGGGGACCTCGTTCATGAGTGAGGAACTGCGAGAGTACTTTTTGGCCAGAGGCATAGCCACCAGCAGGACCACCAGCTTTAACCCCAGAGGTAATGGCCAGGTGGAAAGTGAGAACGGCACTGTATGGAAGTTGACGCTCCTAGCCTTTGGGTCCAAATGTTTGCCAGTGTCCTGCTGGCAGGATGTCCTGCCCAAAGTTCTCCATGCCATCCGCTTGTTACTGTGCACCGCTACTAACATTACCCAGCATGAATGCCTATTTGCTTTTCCTAGAAATCGGCGAATGTTTCCTCCATCCCTCCCTGGCTGACAACCCCAGGCCCGGTTCTGCTTTGGAAGCAGGTCAGGGGCCATAACATTGACTCACTGGTTGAAGTCGTGCACCTCATACATGCAAACCCTCAATACGTATTTGTGAGGTACCCGGATGGCCATGAGAACACTGCCAATATGAGACCTGGCAAGGGACAGAGACCCTGAGACTGTCTTGCCGACTACTGACCACGCTGCGGACCGGATCGTGCTGCATCAGAGCACGACCTGGAGTCTGAGCTGCCTGCCTTGCAGTCGGACATCCAAGCATCTACACCCCAGGAGGCAGTGGAGGACCCCCCAGCACTCCGGGAGTCCACTGCCAGCACCCCAACCCAGACAGTCCCTGCAGTGGACGCTCCCCCGTCAGTCCCCTCTCTGGAGGAGTGTCATACGGACATGTCAGTTCCACAGTGGTCCGGCAGAGGAGGCCGCCCGTGCGGCTCAACCTCCAGTCGGTGGGGGCGTCTGCTTCTCCCGCCCCTTTGTAATGAGTGTTAATACTGCTGCTGTTGTTCTTGCTCTATTGTTCTGGTTATTGCTGTTATTACCCCTGGTTTTGCTGTCTGTTTTCTGGTGGGTTCCATTTTTTAAAGGGGGGGTGAAGATTATGTGCACTGGCTGGCCTGCCCTCTGGGTGTCTTCCTGCCTTGGCTACTCCCTGGTCCTGCCCATGTGACCCTGGGCCATAAGGGTCGAGTCCCCTCTCCTTCCTGCTCATTCCTAGCCTTGGACCTGGGCCAGTAGTCTCTAGTACAATAAAGCCTACCTTTCCCCTAGTCTTTGTCTGTGTCATTATTGGGGCTACTGATACCCCCCAACAAAGACCTTTTATTGAAATCAAAATGTTATTTCTGTTTCTTTTTTCACAAATGCTGGTAGACCTGATGAGTGTTTTCTGCCTTTCTGTTTTTATTTTGTGTTTAAGGAGTCTTTATTTTGCTAATTCCTCTTAATAGGGACAAAGGCACATTTTTCTTTTTTGTCCCTGTGCTCCACAGTTTTAAATTTGTAAGGAAACAATTCACGTAATTAAAGTGCACATTCTACATTTTATTCAAGTTTATTTGTATACATTTTGGTTTGACCATGTAGAAATTACAGCACTTTCTATATGTAGTTCCTCCATTTCAGGGCACCATAATGTTTGGGACATTTGGCTTCCCAAGTGTTTGTGAAGACTCAGGGATGTTTCATTGCTTCATTGGTGCAGGTATAAGAGAGCTAGGTTTGCTTCTAAGCTTTTGATCACCTTTGGAGTCTGTAGCTGCCATTTTTCAACATGAGGAATAGAGTTGTGCCAATGAAAGTCAAATAAGCCATTAGAAGGTTGAAAAACAAGAATAAAACAGTAAGAGACATGGCCCAAGTCTTAGGGTGACCAAAATCAACACTTTGGAACATCATTAGGAAGGAAAGTGTGTACTGTGAGCTCAGTAATCACAAAGGGACTGGTATTCCAAGGAATATCTCCACTGCTGATGACAGAAGAATTCTCATCATAATGAAGAAAAATCCTCAAACACCTGTCTGACAGATCAGAAACACTCTTCAAGAGGCAAATGTGGATAGATCGGTGACTACACTCTGCAGAATACTTCATGAACAGAAATACATAAGCTACACTTCAAGATACAAACCATTAGTTAGCAACATAAACAAGATGGCCAGATTACAATTTGCTAAGAAGTAGTGAAAAGAGCCTGCAGAATTCTTGAAAAATGTCTTTGGACAGATGAGACCGATCAACCTGTAACTGAGTGATGGCCAGAGCAAAGTGTGGAGATGTAAAGGAACTGCCCAAAATCCAAAGGGTTCCACCTCATCTGTGAAACATGGGTAGGGGTGGGGGTGGGGGGGGGGAAAGGTTATGACCTGGGCACATATGGATGCCACAGATCCTGACACACTTATTTTCTTTTTTTTTAATATTTTATTTTTGTTTTTTTTCTCAATAAACATACAAAGAAAATTCTCCAATATTAAAAAAGATAATTTTTCTTACAAAAAAACAAACAAAACAAAACAACTCTTTCCCCCCGCCCCCCTTCCTTTTCACTATAAAATCCAAAAAAATTACTTATGGGGAAGTCACTTGCATTTACGCTATAGCAGAATTTATCCATTTATTATTGTATTTATAATTACAATTGTGCCCCTTTATGATCCAAATATGGCTGCCATGTCTTGATAAATATGTCATATTTGTTCTTTAGGTTGTATGTAATTTTTTTCCACAAGTATTAATTTCAGCAGTCCACGTAGAGGGGAATCGTATTTCCAAATAACTGCAATACATTTCTTAGCCACTGCTAAAACTATTTTAACAACTGCAGTTTGGAATATAGTTAATTTATTGCATATTTCAATAAAGTTGCTCAAATGATAAAGACCAGGGTCACCCGCAAAGACCACTCTCATTATCCTTGTTAATATTTTAGTAATATCCTGCCAGAAAGGTCTCTCCTTCACACACACAACCACGTAAACGTAAAAACTCTCCTATTTCTGTCCCATACCTAAAACATATTTCCGATATTTCAGCTTTTGATTGATGCAATTTCTGTGGTGTGAGATATAATTGGGGTAGGAAATTATATTCCACTAATCTGTATCTTGCATTGATGTCATGCTATCCAAACTCCAATCGGACCAACATCTTTCCATTATTGCAACACCTAGATCTGACTCCAATCTCTGTAAACCTGGTTTGGCACTTTCATTCTGGGGAGCATATTACATCTTAGTTATAAATGGAGGTGTATTCTCCAGCCAAATCATTTGTTCCATTTCATTAATTTCAAGTGGGGCTAAACTTGGCCCCCATCTTTCTCTTGGGAATGATCTTAGCTGGGAAAACACAAGAAAGTCCCATTAGCTACTCCATATTTATTTCTTAATTGCTCAAAAGACATGAGAGGTCCCTCCTCATAACAGTCATCAAGATGATCTTATTCCTTTTTCATACAATGAATTCAGTATTTTGTTACCCATAGGCACCATACATTTTTACTAATTGTGTTCCTAATGATATATCTTTTTTCCAATACAATCATTTATTTCTTGCCATATTTTAATCGTATGTATTAATTTAGGGTTATCCATCTTTTTTGTTATTTAATTAACATTCCTCTTGTAAATAAAGTCCTTTACTGAATCTTATTGAATTCAATCCCATTCAGTTCCAAGAAGGAGGACGGCCTTCTTCAAAGAAGAGTGATGAAAATCTTGCTTGTACTGATAAATAGTATTTCTTAATGTCTGGAGGTCTAAGTCCTCCCAGATTATAATTCCATGTTACTTTTTCCAATGAAATACTTGGCACTTTATTATTCCATAGGAATTGCCTTATGTAATTATTCAATAATTTAAAGAAATTTTTAGGTAGTAGAATAGGTAGCAATTGAAAAATGTACTATAATCTTGGCATCACCTTTATTTTAATTCAATTTGCTCTTCCCACTAGAGTAATTGGCAGGTCTTTCCATTTCTGTAAATCTTTCTATTTTTTCTAAAAGAGGCGTGTAATTAAATTTATACAAGTTCTGTAAATTATTATGTCATTATTCCTAAATATTTGATTCCCTCTATCTTCCATTTAAATCTATTACCTTTTTGATATCTTTCATAATTAAAATTTTTCAATGGCATTATTTCACTCTTGTCAATATTTATTTTATAACCTGATATTCTTCCATATTTTTCTAATATTTGTAATTTTATCAGGATTCGGCTGGATCAGACATGTATAATAATACATCATCAACAAATAAACTAATTTTATGTTCTTCCTGTCCAACTTTGAAGCCCTTCGTATCTGGATCTCTTATAATCTCCACCAGTGGCTCAATCACTAGTATAAAAAGTGCCAGACACTCCCTGTCAACTTGATCTATTCAAGGGAAAAACCGCTTACATCTGATTATTGCTTACATCTGATTATTATTTATAATTTTGGCTTGCAGTTTATGATAAAAAATTCTTATCCACTTCATAAATGTTCTGCCTATACCAAATTTTTCCAGTCTTTTAAATAAGAATGATAATTTTAATCAATCAAATGCTTTTTTCTGTATCTAAGGAGATAGTTATACTTGGATTCAACTTTGATTTTGCCCTTTGTATGATATTAAATAATCTACTGTAGTGGAGGCTACACTGCTCCTCCAATAACACACGTAACCAGACTGGTTGAGCTCAGTGAGCAGACTAGTTTATTGCAGGCTGCTGGGCTGCACTTATACTCCCAGCCCGGACCTGGCTGAGAACCGTGATGGAGGGCGCTGACGTCACCCGGGCGTCACATGGTCCCCAAGCGCGAGTTTCTGAGCCCCGAGCTGGAAGGAAGGGAAACCCCTGACGGTGCCATTTTGGCCGGCTGCCCCGCCGCGTGGCTTACAAGCAGGGCCGGTTCGCCTGCCTTGTGGTGAGCCTCCACACAGCCGCCTCCCCCAGAACTGCCGACAAGGTCCTTTTTTGCCGGGCGGCCTCGCTTCTTGGGCTGGGCAACGACCACGGGCTCAGTAGGATCGAGGTGCGCTGGCTTCAGCCTGTCCATGGTAAACAGCTCATGCCTGCCGCCCAAGTCCAGCGTGAACATTGAGCCGAATGCTGTATAACCCTGTACAGCCCCTCGTACGGTCGCTGCAGAGGTGCCACGGTCGCGCCCCGCTGAACGAAAACTAACTCCGTGAAAGCACGTAGGTGGGCCTTGTGTTGTGCCTGGTCCTTGCTGGCGACAAGGATGTCGCCAAATAAATAAAGATGAAATCCAAGTCCCTGCCCACAGAGTTCATGAGGCGCTGGAAGGTCTGAGCGGTGTTCTTGAGCCCGAGCGGCCTGCGCAGGAATTCGAACAGGCCAAAGGGGGTGATGATGGCCATCTTGGATATATCCTCAGGGTGCACCGGGACCTGGTGATATCCGCGCATCAGGTCAACCTTGGAGAAGACCCTTGCGCCGTGCAGGTTGACCGTAAAGTCCTGGATGTGAGGGATAGGGTAATGGTCAGGAACAGTTGCCTCATTGAGCCGTTGATAGTCTCCGCAGGGACGCCAGCCGCTGGAGGCTTTCAGGACCAGGTGCGAAAACTCATCCTTCGCTACCTGGAGCTTATCAGGCGGGAGTTGCCATGCCTTGGCATGAACTGGTGAGCCCTGGGTGGGGATGTGGTGGAACACCCCGTGGCGCGGCGAGGCAGCAGAAAACTGTGGCTTGAGGATGTTGGGAACTCATCCAGGATCTGCTGGAACTCATCTCTGGGCGTGCTGATCGTGGCCATCTGTGGTTTCTCCGAGCGAGAGGTGTTGAGGCAAATGGCCTGGAAGGTACAGGCCTCCACCAGGTGCCTACCTCGAATGTCCACCAGAAGCCCGTGTGCGAGGAGGAAATCTGCACCCAGGATGGCAGTCGGGAGGGACGAGACGGTGAACCTCCATGCGAAATTCTGTTGGCCGATCTGGAAATGGACTGTCTTGTCTCCTTATGTCCGGATTCCCGTTGCGTTGGCGGCATGGAGGGGAGGTCCACGAGGTCGGTTCCTGGATTCAATGGCCGTGGCCGGTATGACGCTGATCTGGGCTCCAGTGTCAATGAGGAACCGCCGACTGCTGACTGAGTCCCACCTTGGCCAGCCACTGCAGCCATTAACAGCGGCCAGCTTGGTTGTTTCCCTGGAACGAGCAGGGCTGACGACACTTCCGAGCCTTGGCTCGCCAGCACTGGTGGTAGAAGCAGAGGCCTGAAATGGATGCTGTGGCCTTGGTTATGTTCTTGGAGGCCCCTGAAGGGGCCAGGTGCTCTACCGTAGCACTAGGGGTGGGCTTGCAGTGGTCGTGCCCGTGCCTCGTGACCTGCTGGACCACTGAACCTTCCGAGAATTGTGTGAGCCATAGCTCTTGGGCCTTCTGGGCAACCTTCCTCGGGTCAGTGAAGCTCTCCTGATCTAGCAGCGGGCGGATGTCCCCAGGCATATGTTCGAGGAAGATGTGCTCGAAAAGTGGGCAGTTGGTGTGCTCACCCATGAGCGCGAGCATCTCGTTCATCAGTTCCATCAGGGACCTGTCTCCTAGGGCGTCAAGGTGTAGCACCTGAGTGGCACACTGGTGTCTGGATAGTCCGAGGGACCCGGTAAGGACTCACTTGATGGTCTCGTACTTGTCCTCGGTGGGTGGGTGCTGAACAAGAGCATGCGTCTAGTGGTGGCCTGGTCCAGGGCAGTGACCACATGGCAGAATTTGGTCGTGTCGGACGAAATCTGGTGGAGGTGAAACTGGGCCTCCGCGTGGCCAAACCAGGTCTCCGGCTCCTGAACCCAGAATTCAGGCAGTTACATGGCTATAGCGCTGATCCCAAGCTCGCTCACGATAGGTTCAAAGGTGTTTGAACCAGTCAAGGTCACCAATTGTAGTGGCGGCTACACTGCTTCTGCAATAACACACAACCAGACGGGTTGAGCTCAGTGAGCAGACTAGTTTATTGCAGGCTGCTGGGCTGTACTTATACTCCCAGCCCAGATCTGACTGAGAACCGCGCTGGAGGGCGCTGACGTCACCCGGGCGTCACGTGGTCCCTAAGTGCGGGTTTCTGAGTCCCGAGCTGGAAGGAAGGGAAACCCCCATCGGCGCCATTTTGGCCGGCTGCCCCACCACATGGCTTACAAGTGGGGCCAGTTCACCTACCTTGTGGTGAGCCACCACACTACTTAGACTAGTTGAAGAATGTCTTCCTTTGACAAATCTCACCTGATCTGTATGAATTAGTTTTGGTAAATGTGGCCCCAGTCTATTAGCTAGCACCTTTTGCAATATTTTATTATCAATATTCAGGAGTGATATGGGTCTATATGATGGTTTTTAATGGGTCTCTACTTTCCTTCAGTAACATTGTAATTATAGCCATTGAGAAAGATTCCAGAAGGGTCTGGGTCTCCACTGTCCAGTCCAGTACATCCATCATAAGACCATCAATAGATCTTTAAATTGTCGGTAGAACTCTGGAACAAACTCATCCACCCCCAGAGATTTGTTAACTTATAAAGTATCCAAAGCTTTCTCGATTTCTTATCGTGTGAAAGGGGCATCCAAATCAACTCTATCTTCTAATTCTGAAAGTTCAACATTTGTTAAAAATTCATCCATCTCATTTTCATCTCCTAATAATTGTGACTTGTATAGTTTCATATAATATTGTCTAAAAATATTATTTGTTTCTTTTTGATCATATGTCATAATGTCAACCTCTGTTTTTATTGCATTAATCATCCTAGATGACTCCTCTGCCTTTATCTGCCAAGATAAAACTTTATGTGCCCGTTCTCCTAATTAATAATATTTTTTTGGTTTTTCCATTCTATGTGTAATGTGTTATTTTTCATTTTTTTAAATTCTCTAATAGTCTATATTTTTCTCATAACCTTATTCTTTGATATTTTTCCAATTTTGAAATGTCTTTCTCTGGACCATCCAGCTCTGTAGCATATTCTTTCAAGATTTTTGTATAAGAAATGATTTGTCCTCTTAGATAAGCTTTAAGGGTATCCCATATTAAAAAGTTATTATCAGTAGATGAAAGTTTGGTTTCACAAAATAGTTCTATGTCTCTTCATAAACTCACAAAAGTCCTTCCTTTTTAACAGTGTGGCATTGGATGCCATCTAACCACACTTTTTTTGTTTTTTCATTATTGGAATAGTTAAAATTAATGGCGAATGATCTGTTAAAAGTCTCACCAAATATTCATTTTTTCCTTTTAACTGTGCAGACATTAACATTAAGACTAATAAATTTTAATGTTCTATTCATATTGATTTTTTAAACAAATATTGTTTAACAATAAGACATTTTCAGCTGTTTAAATAATAGTGATCTTTCCTCTTTTTAAAAAAAATCATGTGCCCTGACGGTGACATAAACCGGAAACCCCGAAAGCCCCACAAAAAGCCCGTGGAATCTCTCGAGGAAGAAGAAACCCTCCCTTTAGTGCCATCTTTTACAGATACTCCTCTCTGGGCACCATTCTCCCCCTTAAAACTGAGTCTCCACCTTGCTACTACTTTCCCCAAGTTTTCTCTCTTCTGAGCTCTCCGTGAACATTTCAATAAAATTTACTTTTCAACAATAAATACAACACAGTTTTAAAAAAATATATACAACTTTGTCCCATTGTAAACATTCTTCAGTCTTCTTTGAAAACCTTACAGGAAATCTTCCACCTCGTTCTTAGTCTTGAAAATTTACTGATTACCTTCTGCTACTTCGACCCTCGAAGACATGAGGTATATCATCAAATATTTCAACTTTTTGGAATGCAGTTGTCTTTTTACAACATCAACCTCCTTCCTATGTTTAATTAAAGTAAGACTAAAATCATGGTCAATCTCAGGCGGACCATTATTTTGCTTAGAGTATTCATATGCTGCTCCCAGAATCGTCTCCCGTTCCCGGTAACTCAAAAGTCTTATCAAGACTAGTTGTGGTCATTGATTGCTGGCCTTCTTGGGTCCGAGGGGGTGAGCCCTTTCAATATGCAACTTTTCTCTGGATTTGTCTTCTCCTAGCACTGACTGGATCTCTTCCCTCGATTCCTTCTTTAAGTCCAATAATTTGAATGTTATTTCGTCTGCTAAAATTCTCCATGTGGTGGATCTTGTCCAGCAGACCTTGTCTGACCAACTCCCATTGCTTCGCATCTTTTTCCAAAGCTTTTAGCTTATCCTGTGTTTTAACTAAGTCTACTTCTGCTTGGGTCATTCTTTCTATTAAATCTTCAACAATTTCTTTTAATTTCAGTCATCCTTTCAGTCATGCCTCTCATTACATTTTTGATGCCAACAAATCGGGTGCTCAAGTTCTCCATTTTCTCCAGGATAATATTTAGTTCTTTTCCCGATTTCCCCAGCTCTGCCAGGGTCTGCCAGTCCCAAGGCCACTCTTGAACCAGCAGTGCCATTGAGGAAGGCTCCCAATGCTGCAATGTGAGAGGGTAGTTGATGAACAATGGCATTGAAGGCTCCCTGTCCATCAATGTGAGAGGTTAGTTGAAAGCCAGTGATATTGAGGGATGCTCCTACTGCAGTAATGTGAAAGGATAGTTTATGGACAGTGGGATTGAAGAAGACTCCCATTGCAACAATATAAAAGGTAGTTGTTGGCCAATGGCATTGAGGAAGATTCCCAGTACAGCAGTATGAGAGGATAGTGTTCTTCTCTGACCACTGCCTCCTTCACGCCTCTTGGCGCCTTCAGTAGGACCAGAAGGTGGGTAAGGGAAAGTGGAAACTGAGCATGAAGTTGCTGACCCCAGAATATGTAAAGGAATTAAAGAAGGAGTGCTCTGGTTAGAGAATTGAAACACCCTTTTTTGACCTGGTGGAACTGACCAAGGAGAATCAAGGAGATAAAATGGTTCTTTATCCTCAAAGGTGTTCAGAGGGCAATTCAGAGACAACGTGAACTGAGCCCTCTACAAACTAACCAGTTCGTCCCTATGCAGTCGAGAGGGGTGGATGTGATGGAGGAACTCTTGAAAGATGAGGAGCTGGCAAGCCTTGCTATTCACCTCAGAGGCCTCCAAGTTTATCTTCCAATCCAGAGTCCACACAATGGAGCAGGATGAGATGTGCTCATGTTTCTGCTTCCAAAAGGTTCACAGAGGGAACGCTGTGATCCACAGTTTTGAAGAAAAGGACGGCTTAATCACATCCTCACAGACGGGCATTAAGAGGATCTGCAGGTCCTTTTATGCCAGTCTGTATGACAGTAAGGTGACAAACAGAATGGCCTTCCAGTACTTCCTGACCTCTATCTGGATGTCTTAGACAAAAGCAAGCAGGAATGTCTGGATCAAGCAATTACTCTGGGGGAACTGATAGACTCCACCTGTTCCTTTGGGTTGAGTAAGACTCCCAGAAGTGATGGCCTACCAGCTGAGTTGTACATGGCTCTGTTGGAGTTACACAATGCTATGCTCCTGGCAGGAAGCACGTCAGACTCCATGAGGAAGGGCATCATCACCTTCATCTTCAAAGAGGAGAGGGAGGAGGAGGATATCGGGAATGGCAGACCCATACCATTGCTAAATGCTGACTGCAAAATCCTGTCCACGGCTATTGCCAATCGAGACAAATGTTCCCTGGGGCAGGTAATCCACCCAGAACCAAACCTGCACGGTTCCAAGCAGAAAAATCTCTTGACAGCCTCATGCTGCTAAAGGATACCATTACCTATGTGCAGGATTGGGAAGGGGACACCTGTCTATTCAGCTTGGATCAGGAGAAGGCTTTTGACAGGATATTGCATGTACTTGATGGATGTGCTCTCCAAAATTAGCTTTGAGGAGGGAATCAAGAATTGGATTTATCTGCTCTACGTGGACGTCTGTAGTTCAATCCAAATCAATAGGTGTGGAAAACATAATTTCCCCATCAAGTCTGGAGTTGGGTAAAGCTGCCCGCTGTATCCAGTCTTATTTATAAGCTGCATAGAACCCTTTGCCGAATCTATCAGGAAGGATGAGGGCATAAGAGGAGTGATGTTGGCAGGTAGTGGAGGCACTCAGGTCACGGTCTCCCTGTATATGGATGATGTCGCCGCCTTCTGTTCAAGTACACAGTCAGTCTGGAGACTGACCAGCACGTGCAGGCATTTTGAGTCCTCATCAGGTGCTGGGGTAAAGCAGAAGAAGAGCGAGGCAATGCTCTTTGGTCACTGGCCCATCCTCTCCACCACAGTCAGATCTGACTGCCTGAAGGTGCTGGAGATCTAGTTTGGAGGGGCTGAGGTGTGCAACAAGAATTGGTTGGAGTGGATCGTAAAGGTCCACCAAAAATTGGGTCTGTGGGTGCAGCACTCCCTCTCAATAATGAAGAACCTAATCATTAGGTGTGAAGTGCTCTTGGTACTGCTGTACGTGGCGCAGGTGTGGCCCATCCCCCACACCTCTGCTCTGGCCGTTACTAGAGAAGTTTTCCGATTCATATGGGGGTCCAAAATGGATAGGATAGAGTCCAAAGCGACGCCATATAAAATTTGCTGGACAATGGGGGCAAAGGTGTACCAAATGTGGCCTTCATCCTGAGGATGACTTTCGTGTGTGGCTGCATTAGGCTGTGCATAGAACCAACATATAAGAGCACTAAGTCCCTCTATGTGCTAAGGTTCTACCTGTTCCAGGGGTTGTGAAGGATAGGCTCTATCCCATTGCTGAGCATTAGTCAGCTGGACTTTGCTGCACCACCCATAATTGGTGGAGAAGTTTTCCAGAACAACAACTTTGACCACAAGGCCATCAGGCAGTGGTCAGCACAGAATGGCCTGCAGAAACTGAAAGATGAGGACTTGATGGATCTGGTGGGATGGTTCCCTGAGCTGACCATCCAGGTCAACATACAGAATGTCTCGATGCCAGGGCTCACAAACAAGTATCAGGACTTGGCCTGGTTGGCGGTGAGATCCAGTACGATTGTACTAACTGCAACTATGAATATTGCTATCTCTTTTACTGATTGAAGGCTCATTATGGTGTATCTGTTCCTTGCACCTGTGTGCATGACAAACTCTCATCATGCCACATATAATATCAGTGGGGTCCAGGACTAGAATGGGGAGTCTGGCTGGTAACTCGTGAGCCAGAGCTCATTCAGCGACTTTACTAACCCCGTATTCTCTGGTAATTTCCTATTTTCAGACTTGAATGTGGTGGCTTCTGTCCTGGAATGAAAGGTCCACTTGTTCCCTCTCAGTAAGAACATGAGAATATAAGAAATAGGAGCAGGAGTGGGTCATCTAGCATATCAAGTCAGTCCCACCGTTCAATAAGAGTGCGGCTGGTGTGGCTGTGGACTCTACTCCACCTACCTGCTTTTTCCCCAACACTCTTAATTCCTCTCCAATGCAAAATTCAATCTAACTGTGTCTTAAATATATTTAATGAAATAGTCTATACTGCCTTTTTGGGCAGAGAATTTCACAGATTCTCCATTTTCTGGAAAAAGCAATTCCTCCTCATCCCCGTCCAAAATCTACTCCCCTGAATCTTGCGGCAATGTTCTCTCATCTCACCTAATCATGGAAATTATTTTCTTTCCTTCCTCTATCTTATCTAGCCCTTTCATAATTTTGTTTCTATAAAATCCCCTCTCATTCTCCTGAATTCCAGTGAAGTAGGGTCGTAGGTGATGCAATCTCTCCTTGTAGGCTAATCTTGTCATATCCAAAATCAGTCTAGTGAACCTTTTCTACACCAACTCCAAAGCCAGAACTGTGCACAGTACTCCAGGTGCAGCCTTCCCAGTAACTTGTGCAGATACAGCAGAATCTTTCTGCTTTTAAACTCCATCCTTTTACCGGCTGATGTTCTATTTTACTTCTTTAATACCTGTTGCTCTTGCCTTTTACAATTTATCAACCAGCATGCTGCAGTAAAATTCCCTCTGCTTATTTTACTCATCAAATACTAATGATGCCATGGCTGCTCCTTTTACTATTGGGACAGCTTGTAAAAGGCCTACCCTAACCCACCTCTGCATTATTCAAGCTTGTGAGCCACCTGTAATCTCTTGCTGTCCAACTAAGGGAATGGCATACCCTAGGGTGGGTGAACCACTACTCCAATCTAATGTTATTTGCCTCTTTAAGATGCAACAGCGGCATCGCATATAGAAAACAAAGTGGCTGTGGAATTTCTCTCGGGTCTTTAATGGAACAAAGTGTCCTAAGGTCCCTCAGCATGAGTGATTTATTATGTAAGATTTAGACATCAAGCCAGTCAAGAAGATATTGGGGTAGATGAAGGAGGTTGTTTCAAGGATTTTAAGGATATCTTAAAAGAGAAGTTAGCAAGCAATAAATGTTCAGAGGGAATTTTTAAGGTGGCTGGAGAGCAGATATTAAACCCCAAATTCTGAATTATGACCTGTGCTTCAGCAAAGATGCTGGAAACCTGTACTGAAACGACTGGATCATGAAATTGAGTAAGAGCTGACATTTATATGGTGCCTTTTCTGACTTTCCAAAGCTCTTTACAGTTAATGAGATGCTCTCAAAATGCCAGCTTTGTTATAAAGAAAACAGTATTGCCCATTACTGCACTGTAGACACTCACAATCAGATAATGGCTAGGGTAATTTAGTTTCTGCACATCCACACATGATGCTGATCTGCAAAAAAGGTATAATTGAGTACCCTGCTATTTACCATTTTGCGTTTTTTGCCTCCGCCTGTTGTTACGATGCTGTTGAGGGGTGAACTTCATCCAGATACAATGGTGAGCTCACATCTTCAAAAAAATAAATGCTTGTCCTTTAAAATTTAAAATGCACTGGGAAAATATTTGGGGAAAAAGTAAATGCACAGAAATGGTGAGAAACTTGGCCGGACGGGCAGCATCCATAGGAGGTAAAGATAAACTGCCAATGTTATGAGAAAAAGCAGACAGGCACCTGAATCAAAGTAATGGCATGGGGAGGAGTGCAGACCAACAGACATTTCATGTCAGGCCTCCCTCTGACTTGAGGCCGGCTACAGGAGTGGATGGAAATATAAGAACTTACCTTTCAGACAGCAGCCCTAAAAGACTGCTCCAGCATCCCATTGATATCCAGGGGCGCCTCGTAGCTCCCTCCGGAGCCGTTGGAGGCAGGGCAACTCGTGCCGTAGCACCACCATCATAAATATGCAGCACAGCAATGGCTGTCTTCCCTACCCATAATCCTCCAGACAGTTGGAACCGATCTGTGGTTCCCAGAACAGTTCCAGCTGCATGGGGGATTACGTGTGGGGAAGACAGCATTGCTCTGCTGTGTTTTGAGCTGCAAAGAGAGGCCTGGTGTAGTTGTCTCAGCCTGTGCCGGCCACCCCCTGACAGTCCCTGCTGCCCCAACTGTCGCGGCTGACAGATCCTGCTGCCTCGAGGGCTCCCGCCACCCCTGCCTTGGAGGGAGAGGGGCGAGTGGAGAGACGGGTCGCAGGCACCATCTGTACATTCAGATTAGGTGGTGGAGCGCAGCGCTCTGCCGATTATCCTTTCCTGAGATCGGTTGGAATCGGCACCTCGGAGCCGGCCACGGCGTATTCAGTAAAGTATGCCTTTAGCCATAAGGATAATTAACCCCCACCTTTACCACTGAGCGTTTGGTCTACCTGAAAGTGTCTATTGGATATGGAGAAGAGACCAGGGGAAAGGAAAGGTGAGAATTAGTGGGGATGGGCGTGTTGTCTTTGTGAATGTGGAGCTGGGCTAAAGGGAAGAGAGAGACAAAGCTACAGGAAAGGTTGTAGGGTGCCCAGATGGAACATGAGGTTTTCTTCCTCCATTTTGCAGGTGGTCTTAGTCTGGGAGTTCACAAGACCAAGGATAAACATGTTAGCAAAGGAATGGGATGGGAATTAAAATAGGTGGCCACCTATTTGATGAAATCTGATGCATTGATAATAGAAAGTGTTTAATCATCCTCCTTAAATGAATTAAATCACAGAAGATTGCAAACAAGGAAAAACAAATGGAATATTTTGCAACAGTCCTTGAAACACTCAAAATTCATTTGGTCCAGACATTTTCTACAAATCTACCAACTTCTACAACTAACTGGATTAAACTTCTTCACACCCAGACCCTTGTAAGGATTCTATTTCTTTCTTCAATTGCTTTACCTCCATTGCATCTGCTCCCAAGATAAGGTCTTCCATTCCAGATCATCCAAGATGTCCTCCTCCTTCAAAAAATGTGACTTCCCTCTACCACATTCAACTTAGCACCGTCTTCATTAAGGTCCACTCTCTCTATAACTCAATCATTCCTTCCCAGTAATTGTCCCTTTGGCACCTATCCCTGTGACCTCAAGAAGTGCCACACTTCCTCCCTCACCACCATTCGGGGCTCAAAACAGTCCTTTCAAGTGGAGTAACAGTCCACTTGTGAATCTGTGGAGGTCATTTACTGCACCTGGTACTCCAGTTGTAGCCTTTTCTACATCAGAGAGACTGGACATAGACTGGGAGATCGCTTCGCTGAGCCGCTTTGCTCTGTTGGTGTCAATGACGGGAATCTTCCAGTGGCTGACCATTTTAATACTGCGCCTCACTCCCACACTTTCTCCCACACTTCCTGCCAAACCAGGACCACCCGTAAATTTGAGGAGCAACGCGTACTATTCCATCTGGGTACTCTCCAACTGGATGGCATTAACGTTAACTTCTCCGGTTTATGCTAGACCACTCCCTGTTCTCCTGCTCTTCCCTATCCTTCTGTCTCCTTTCTTCCATCTCTCCATCCCTTTCCCTTTCCATTCACTGAGCCATCCTTCCTCCTTCTGTTTTCTCTTGTGCCCTCCCTCCCTTCTCCACCTATTACTTTTTGCCTGTGGGCCTATGCTCCTTCCCCCCACCCCCCCACCATTTTATTCAGGCACCTGCCTTCACTTTGCTCATGCCTTGATGAAGGGCTCAGGCCCAAATTGTTGGTTATGCATCTCTTTATCTTTGCTAGATAAAGATCACAGTGTGACCATCTAAATTTCTCCAACATTGTTTTTATTTTAAACACTCAATCCAGGTGAAAGGCCTTGGTCCAAAACACCAACTGTTCTGTCTACCTCCACAGATGCTCCCTTACCCACCAAGTACCTCCAGTTGCTTGTATTTTTTTTTGCTCCTGGTTTCTGTATCTGCAACCTCTTGACTCTACTATGAACACATGTTGGGGAGAACATGACATGTGAAATAATGTTGCTTCCTGCTTACAGAATCAATGGCAACATTCGATATAATAGATCACCCTAATTGCAGGAATGGTAAAAAATTTACTAGGCCATTTTGTTTGCCAAGTTTAGATTGCTCAAAAGTCTTTAAGGATCTTAATAATAAAGCAACAGTCATGATGTTCAGAATGGTGTCTTCATACCTTGACGAAGGGCTCTGGCCTGAAACATTAGCAAGGATGTTCTCCAGTCAGGTGTCGTAATGGTGTATTTGCTAGTCCATTGGAAGGTGGAGCTTTAGAGATATTGACCTTTTCAGCAGCCATTCATGAAAACTTGAGAGTAGTGACTGATTGGATACTGGAGGTCATGTGATGAAACCTCTCTGATCAAGTCACCTCCAACAGAGTAATTCTCTTCTCCTGGAGCTCGAGGAACAACTAGGATTAACAGAATATTTCCAGGAGAAAGAAAGATTCACATATTTATAGCATTCTGCAAAATGTCATGAGATACCTTTGGACCAGTGAAATGCTTCTCAACTAGTTCCTGTTTATAAGTTTGGAACAACAGTCTCCCTAATTTGTGCATAATGAGCTCTCATATTACAGGAGTGTGATAATGACCAGATAATTAGTGGTCAATAATGCTGAATATTGGATAAAGTTTGGCCAGGACATCCTAAGAACTCTTCTTTATGATCTTCAGCCATGATTCAAATAACAGAGTAGACTCAGTTGGCTGAATGGTTTAATTCTGTGCCTATGGTCTTGTGGGAGATGGCAGAGCCTGGAGTCTTAACTGAAAGCCACCACCTCCCATAATATAACACAAAGAGCCATCCCATGCAATTTTACTGGCCCATTTTTGTTACCAATGGTTGGCCAGTTATCTCATTGGCCCTGTAGACTTTCTTCATCCCAGTGAGCAGCCTATTGGAAGTGAGATGCAATACTGCTGTAAGGAAAGTTGATAAAATGTTGGGACGATTGATGCAACATGATCTTAGGAGTAAGCCAAATCGCTACTGAAACTCAAAATTCCACTGCCACATCTAGTGAGAAGGGGCTAAGCTGTAATTGTGAGCAATTTAGAAAGGAGAGGAAGCAATTCCAGAAGGTTTCACAGCTCCTTGCCACGAGGAAAGTCATTGGCAAGGTCATCCTCTCCTGCCTCTGGCTAGTGGCTAAAGAGGTGCTCCCCATATCCCGGTGTGGATTCCTTACATGCAGAGATGCTGCGGGCATGACCTTCACGGTGCAGCAATCCCAATAACCTGTCTGATCTTGTATTCTAGCATGCCTTGATGTACCACTTTTGATCATCTGCTATTGATTTCCAAATTGCTCCCAATATTCAGGCTTACAGATATTTGTAGCAAATTTATAAGCCTCTTCACTGGATTTTATACCATCTCTAATTTCCTAGACCACCATGGACTAATCACTTTTGGTGCTTTGTGACATAATGGATGTTTTTTTCCCCAAACTGTTGATTATTTCTTTTACTGCTATCCATTTCCTGTCCATTCTCATATCTTTCAATCGTTCTTTCAGTCAGTTATTACCACTTTTCCTCTTGTGTCAACTTTCTTCTGCTTGCATTTTAAAAGTTGCTTTGAATCACTTTACTGGATGATAATGATTATATTGTCATATACTTTGTACATGTGGCTCAAAATTCTTGCTGTAGTCAAACAGGAGTGTGAGTGACTTTTTAAAAAAAAGCTACTATAATATACATTCAATTAAATTGAAAAACAGATGGTAAACATTCACATTTACTGTAGGGCAAGAAAAAAAACATGTTGTTACGATAGTGCAGACAGGCTTTGTTGGGGTAGTTTATGATTACTGTAGTGAGGGGAGATTCAAGAGCCTGATAACCATTGGAAAGAAACTGTTCTTGAACCTTGGTTAAAAATCCAATGCAAACTTCAATTACATGGTGGTCATTCCCTCCCTCCTTCACTTCCAGGACCCCTCAACCACCAAACCCTTTTCATTGCTCAAAACATAAGAAAGGATTTTAATATCTTGCAAGCAGTTCACTGCTTTATTAATACCAGGTTATCCTAGTTATCTTTGGATAGGCTAGGCTTGTAATCATTGAATTACAGAAGTGTAAGGTGCAATTAAAGTACAAGCTCCTGAGGGATCGTGACAGGTTAGATCTGGAGAGGATATTTCCTCCTTTATGAGAATCTAGATCTAAGAATGATTATTTTAAAACTAAGAGATAACCCATTTAAAATTGTAAAGTATATATTTTTGGATCTCTTCCTCAAAAGGTTGTGGAAGCAGAACCTTTTAATGATTTTTTTTTAAATGTAGAGGGTAGATACTTGATAAGCATGTGGGTGAAATCTAACTGGGGGTAGATTAGAGTGCAGAGCTGAGCTTAAAGTTCGATCAGCCCTGATTTTTAAGTGCATGAGACTGCTCCTATTTTGTACATGTTCAGGTGCTCCCAACGAATTTGGTTCCGCCAAGTTTGCCTCAGTCATATATTTGTTTCCCGATGGTGCACAAAAAGCCCAATCCTGCCCTTGGATGTTGTTTGTGTGGAGTTTGCATGTTTTCCCAGTGGCTGCAAGGGTTTTATCTGAGCACTCCATTTTCCTCCTTGGTGTGGGCTGGTAGGTTAATTGGCCACTGTAAATTGCCCCTAGTG
This sequence comes from Narcine bancroftii, assembly GCF_036971445.1. Taxonomy (NCBI): domain Eukaryota; kingdom Metazoa; phylum Chordata; class Chondrichthyes; order Torpediniformes; family Narcinidae; genus Narcine; species Narcine bancroftii. The sequence goes on from NC_091469.1 coordinate 23,640,792, forward strand.
TGTAGGTGAGTGAGAGAATTGGGGAGGGCTCCAGGAGTTGATGAGAATGTGAGAGGAATTTTTTAAAAGATGGGATTCACATATGATTAGTATAATTGGGTGGCTAATGGTCCGCATGCTGAAGGGCCTGCTTTCCTGCTGAACCTTTCCATGACTCTCCACAATCCTGAGACCATACTTCAAAAGCATTGAGCTGCACTGTGCCATCTCTAAGAAGGGGAAGACAAAAGTAATGGCCTTGCAATAACTCGTTCCCCAGGGTAGTAAAGTGTTTCACTGTCTGCGGAAGCAATAGGCGCCTGAAACAGTGACAGAGACTGCTTAAATGCAAGTTCTGTTCTTTCTGTTCCTGAAAGATAAACCAATTGTAGATGAACAAACACTGGCTTGAGATTCCTTGAGTCTTAGCAGAAATGTGTGTTGCCATGGTTAATCACTGGACCTTCTGTTCTCGGAGAAGTTACGGAACAAAAAAACACTATCGCTCAGTTTGACCATTAAAGCGTGTGCTTTGTTTTTGTTGGCTTGTGGGAGTCCCCAAAATACAGCAAATAATCTGCCATTTTAAACATGATTTTAAAACTAAACTGATTGGTGGTGACCTTCACTTTCCAGAACCATATTTTTGAACATAGAGAAGTAAACAATACTTTGGGATCTCACTGTTCCACTGATTCCATCCTTTTCCCCAATAACCCAGACCCTGAGCTCTGGATTCCTTCCACAAATCTCTTTGATCCCCAGTTTTCAAATACTCCCAAAAGCCCACCATAGCTTCTCAGACGTCAGTAGAAGCCTTTGGCGAGATTTACTGTTAAATCGTGTTTGAGAACACTGTTTACCTTAATTTTACAAGGAGCCTGCCAACATCATATCTAACGATTCAGGTGATCTCGCCCAGTCTATCCGGGAGACGAAGATGTATCTGTAATTCTGTGGCAGGGAGGAGGGTGCAAGCAGGAGGAAGTGAAATCTGTGCATGCAGATAGGGGCAGGGAACATTGGGTGGGATGTACATGGGGGAAGGATAAGAGTGTGCAGGGCAGGATAAAAGTCTGACAGTGCTTATGTTTTTGCACCTGCAGTCTGTTCCTGTCCCTGTGAAATTGATTGTCATACCACACAAAAACAGACCCTTCAGTCCATCATGCCGATTCCTGTACACTTTTCAGAAACTTTTGCTCAAGTTCAAAGAGAAAGGCAGTTTGACACTGAAATGCAAAGTTTATGCCTTCTGTAGTAATATTGACAGATCACTATTGGTTCACAGGGTATTCAAATAATAACAGGTTGTCAGATCACTTTAGCTGGTACTGCCCTTGTCAACCTCTTACAATGCGTGATCAGGAAGTAGCTTTGAATCGTTAATTTAAATGCTAATTTAGCTTGTCTGGAAAAACTAGTGAGTCTCCTTTGAGTAAACATGAACATGTGTTTTTTTTTCTCTATTACAGGTTTTCAGGCTGAGGAATGTTGTATTTAATAAAGACAAAATCAGTGGTATTTTTCCTTAATAATTGCCATCTCTGGATGACAAAGATAGAATCTTTTACTGCTGTCTACCTTATCTATGTCTCTTGTAATTTTGTAGACTCTTAGGTCACCTATCATCCTTCTTTGCTTCAAAGAGAAAAGGCCCAGCTCTGCTAACCTTGCCTCACAAAACACATTTTCCAATCGACGCAACATCCTGGTAAATCTCCTCTGAACCCTCTCCATCGCTTCCACATCATTTCTGTAATGAGGTGACCAGAACTGAACACAATATTCCTACTGTAGTCTCACCAGAAATTTATAGAACTGCAACTCCTGAGCTCAGACTTGACTAATGAAGCCCAGCATACCATGGGCCCTCTGAGCGAACCTATCCACCTGCATGGCTACCTTGAGAGATCTGTGTTGTGTATGGATGTAGACTTGTACTTTTCCATCACTGATGATGTCTTGAAGACCAAACAAATTTTTAGCCACTTGTGTGAAACACCTTTATCTCCTATGTACACTGAGAATTGCTGAGTTCCTCCAGCATTTTTGTGTTTTTACTTTGAGAAATTTGTTCCATCTAGCACCATTTGTCACAATCCATATGTTTTAACCAAGGAAGCCATGATTGGTTTCTAGTTTTTGGATTGCAGTCAAAACAGAATCCAGGCTCTTGATGTACTCTAGCATCTGTATCATCATTTACATGGTCAAATATTTCACAATCTGGATATTGATGGTTAAATTAAGATATTCACATAAGTGGCTCTAACTGTACTTCGTCCTGTCACACTTCCCTACCCCAAAATCAGTGCGCTGCTGCACACTTCCCAGAACACTTGTTCCTAATTGCTCCAAACGTTTGTACATTTCTCCCCCATTGCCCTCCCCAAAACATCTGTGTACAACTATACTTTCCCTCGAACATCTGTACATAGCTGTGTGCCAAACATCTGTGCACTGTTGCTCTTCCAGCTACATCTGTGCCCTACTGCCCCAAAACATCAATGTCCCTTTACTTTTTGTTTAACCCTCCTCCCACCCCCCCCCCCCCCACCCATGACAAAGCATGTGCACAACTGTCCTGTTCCCAGAATGTCTGCACATTACTGGCCACCACAAAACATCTGTATATCCCTTTTGTGCCACGTGAAAGCCTCAAGGACCCATGACTAGGTTAGAAAGGAATGAAACGTGGAAGTCTGAAGATGCTGTGATTGTAGTAAAAACACACAGAAATGCTGGAGGAACACAGCCAGTCTCATAGCGCCCATGCAGGTAGCTTCATAGCTCCTGCACACTGGGTAAAATCCCAACAAATGGCGCTCTCTTTGACGATGTGGGTTTTGTCCGAGTGCTGAGGTTTCCTCCATATCGCAAAGAAATGTGGGTTGATAGGTTGTTTGGCAACTGTAAATTGCTCCTGGTATATAGGTATACCAATGATCAAAGTTTGTCCTGAGCCCTTCTTCAAGGTATAAGCAAAGTACAGGAAGGTGTTAGAATAAAGACTAAAGAATAGCTGGGGAAGGAGTCCAGACCAACAAAAGGTGTAAATTTGTCATAAGAGAAAAGTTGAGAATTGATTTTGTATCTGTGTAAGGAGACCGAGGAAAAAGAAGAGCGAGACAGACAGAGTGAACCAGGGGAAAGGCAATAAAGGGAAGTGGGGGTGGTTTTAACAGAAACCGGATAAGTTGATGTTAATGTTATATGGTTGGAGTGTGCCCAGACGGAAGATGAAGTGTTGTTCCTCCAATTTGCATGTGGTCTCAGTCCAGCAATGCATGAGACCATGGACAGTTAAGTCAGCAAGGGAATGGGATGGAGATTTGAAATGGGTGGCCACTGGGAGATTCAGGCTATTGCCGCGGACAAGGCCAAGGTGCTCAACAAAGTGATCTCCCAGTCTGCGCCCAGTCTCTCAGATGTAGAGGAGGCCACATCAAGGTGAAGTAGGACCCAACGCAATCAGACCTATCTTGCTGGTGGTGGCCACCATTACAGCACATTTAGCCAGACTCTGACAATGGTGTCCTTTTTTTGCTTTAGGTTAACCTGTTCATCCTGCTGTCCGTTGTCTGCGTCCTGCTGAACTTGGCTGGATTTGTCCTCTCGTGCCAGAGTGCTCAGTTTGTGTCTGGCATTGTGGACTGCAAACTGGTGAGTGTGTGTAATTATTCCACAAACTTGAAGTGCATCTTTGAAAGAACTGTGGCTAAAAAAAATGAAGGGTTCCATTTGTAAAGGAGCCCAACAGTCTGGTTCAGCGCTGGTGGCACAGTACTGTGGTTTATTTCTGTTTGTATTTATAAATCATGTTCAAAGCTTCTGTATCCAGTAACTGTTACTATAAGTAGAACTTAACACTATCCAGTCTAAACAATGATTCAAGATTCATATATTGTCATGTACAAGATAGATTGGAAAAATTTTCCTTCACCTGCCCTGCAAAGGCAAACAAAATAATATGGCATCATTTTTCAGGTTCAAGTTTATTATCATCTGACAAAGAGAAGCAAGAGAGTCCCTTCAGAGATATCACATGGTCAAGGATCTTGCCACCTCCTCCCATGAAGCTCCCACCATCACCCCCTTAATCTCCACAGTTGCCTGATCTGCTGTACAGAATAAACTCCAGCTCGCTCCCTCAGGTCCAGATCAAATCCACTTTGCAAATGCAATAATATTTGAGCAGTTATTCCCATGCTAAATCTTTGAAAAGTTTGTCCAATTCGACCCTTGCCCCCTCTTTCCTTGGAACCCCACAATGCCATCCATTACTTATCCATGTTTACTATTCAATTCCCATTTGAAGGTTACTGTAGTTCAGATCACAACTCTATAATTTAGAATTTTCTACATTTCCCCTTTGCTTTTTTAACAAATTATTTTAAATCTGTGGTTTCAATCTCTCCCATAGCTGTTTTTCAGCATCTTTATTTATGATTTTTCCCTAAAGAATGCAGCATTTTAATTAGAGGCAAGATTGGGGCCTTCATACCTGCTGAATCATTTTTCATCTCATCCCCACCCTTCTTTCACGAACACTGTTATCACTTGATTGCTTAATACGTAAAAATTTCTGCTGCTAAGATCCCACTACCTTCTCAGAACAGAATATTACAACACATAACAGGCCCTTTGACCCTCTATGTTGGCCTAACCCATATATTCCTTCCTAAAAAAAAGTACTAAACCCTCCCCACCTCATAACCCTCTATTTTTCTTTCATCCATGTGCATGCCTAAGAATCTCTTAAATGCCCTTAATGTTTCAGCCTCCATCACCACACCTGGCAAGGTATTCCAGACACCCACAACTCTCCGTTTTTAAAAAAAAACTTACCCCTGATGTCTCCCCTAAACTTCCCTCCCTTCACTTTGAAGAGATGTCCCCTGGTGTTTGCTATTCCTGCCCCGGGGAAAAGGTGCTGGCTATCCACCTTATCTTGTAGACATTGGGTAGAGAAAAGTTCACCACATTCTGGGGGAAGAAATATTTTCTCATCTCTATCCTGCATGGTTGATCCCTCAATATGAGACTGACAGGAGAAACATAGAACAGAATACCACAGGGCTGTGTCAAGGACGATTGCCAAATCAAGCTAAAACACTCTACATGCACCTGATGCATTCATTTCCCTCCATCCCTGGCATATTCATGGGTCTACCTAGAAATCTCTTAAGTGGTTCTATTGTACCTGCTCCAACCCTTATTCTCGGTAGCCTTTGTGTAAAAACAATTTTGCCCCATACATTTTCCTTAAACTTCCCTGTCAGATCCTGTGAGAATTTGATGTTCCACTGAGATCATCACTGTTGACCAGTCTTAAGGGGAACAATCCCAGGGAGTTGAGTGCAGAAAGTCAGGCCAGGAGGGAGGGTTTTGCTACACAAGATATCTTTTGGATGAGATGGTGAGCTGAAATCCTGCCTCCTCCCTCAGATGGATAGAAAAATTTTGCATTCCTTTTCCAAAGGAGGCTACTGGATTTACTCGATTATCCTGGGTTCAATATTTATTCTTCATTCACTGTCGTCAGAGCAGGATTATCGACAGTATCACGCATGCTGCTTCACAGCTCCTGCACACTGGGTAAAATCCCAACAAATGACGCTCTCTTTGACGATGTGGGTTTCGTCCGAATGCTGAGGTTTCTTCCACATCGCAAAGAAATGTGGGTTGGTAGGTTGTTTGGCAACTGTATATTGCTGCTGGTATATAGGTGTCAGAGAATTGTACAGAACTAAAACACGGTCTTCAGCCCACCACATCCATGCTGAACCTTTTGCCCATTGAGACTAATCCCATTTGCCTGCATTGGGACTGTTTCTGTGCATTACCGATTTGTATGTCTGTAGAGGTGAATGGTCAAATCTGGGGAAAACTGATGGGAATGTAGGAAAAATTAAATGGGATCAGTATGAATGGGTGCTGGATGGTCATCACAGAAACTTGGACAGAGGCTACACTTATGACCACGAAGCACTGGTGTTTTGGGGATCTTGGCGTGTTGCTGCATCTCCCAAATAACAATGGTAATTAAACTTTGAACATGTACTTCACCGTGAAAATGGCCTTGAGAGTAAAAACTAAATGTACTCTAGAAACTCTCCCTAATGCCTTTGGTAAGGTTTGTAATGGATTATGGAATAATTGCATTGGACCAGAATTCTACCCATTCCTACTGCCCAGTATGTTGTATGCAAGATATTTCCCTACCATAACCCTTCTCCCAGAGACCCATTTTACACCAAACATTTGAAGCGATTGGTGTGCTCCATTTTGCTCTGCAGATGGGTTGATGTGATTTACCTCAAGTTCAGCCTATTCCCACCTACTGACAGAAAAGCAGCCAAGTTTCCAAACTCAGAAACTGCAGATTAATCTTTAGTCCTCGGGTGTGTGAATGGGAGAAAAACAGCAAAAAATTAGTTTTAATTTGATTCTCTTTGAATTGAATGGGGCATCCTTCAGGAATGTGTCTAACTAGATCTGGCAATTGTACCATCTACTAGTTAGGATGAAGGACAGGGGCAGGATTTCAGATTAAAGGAGTTGCCTTTTAGATTGCTTAGAAAATGCACAGGGATCAAGGTTCCACTGAAACCAATTGTGGGAAGGAACAGATTGAAATACCCAATTGGATTTTTGACTGGTTTTCAAGGCTTCCTCAGAGATAGATGTTGGGCACTTGTTCATGAGGGAGCTTTTTCCTTTTATTTAGGGCATACACATGCCTGGGGCAAAAAGCTGCACAGGCTGGCACACTCAGGCAAGCAGACACCACAAAACTAAATGCATAATCCATTTTGGCATGGGGCCAGAAACATCAGAGATGTGGTTCTCTTCCCCCCCCCCCCCCACCCAACACCACTGCTTCTGCCATGTCTTCCAGAGGCCATTACTAACAAATGAGGGAGAGGGGGACAAAATGTGATCCTATTGATGGGTGAACTTCCTGTAAAGGGGCAGGAGATGTCCCTGGCCTACTTTACTAATCTTCCCTTCATGTGTCTCTCTCTTATCTGTCCTTGGCTCATCCATTTTCCACAAGTCCCATTCACCAATTATCATGGTGCTCAATGGCCTTCGCTGGCTCCTGGCTAGGTAACATCTGGATTTTAACATTTGGATGTTCATGAGTTTATTGTCACGCAAATGTACATGTTCACCTGAATTTTTTTGTTGCAGCCAATCAAGTACTTTGTAAAACAAAAAATATCCCAACTCCAATAGCATACATTCAGAAGGCAATATAAATATAGCTGATCTTCACAATTATAGTATTGAATGAAATAATGTGGAGTTTCAGTAGTGCAGAGAGGTCTGTCTACAGACCTTTTTCAGACCCATTATGCTTTCATCCTTTCCTATCTTTGTCCCCTCTCTTTCTCCAGTCCTGCCATCGTCTGGTCTCTTAAAAACCGCAGGTATTAATTGATCCACCATTGGCAGCCGCACATTCAGGTGCAAAGACCCCAAATTTTATTCCCTGAATCCCTTCATCATTCTCTCCCTCGCTGAGCTCCTCGAGATCTACTTTTATGGCCTAATGTGTCCACTGCAGCAGAGTACTCAATTTTTTTCACCATTCCAGTGAAGTGAAGTGGCCTGGGTGACCTTCCTGTGACAATGTCATATAAATGCAAATTGCTGTTGTGAGTGCATCTTTTGCAGGGGAATTTTGACTGTGGGATCAACTTTCATTCAAAAGCAGATGAGATCAAGATGATCTTTGAATGGGCCATCTGTTGCATGAGTAAAACATTGCATCTTCTTTGACAATGCCCTTTTAGATTGATGAAGCATTGTGAATGTTGGAGGTGGGGTTATGGCATCTGCAAAATCTAAAAGTACATTTAAATGTTAACTCTTTTGGGGCTGAATCAACTCACCTGGGGCTAGCAGATGTTTTGGGAGCTTTGCTTGAAAGTACCAACAACTTGCATTGGTATAGAACCATTAATATATATATTTTAAAACCTATAGCTGCTTCCAAGGAGTATTTTTGTTCAACCAAAGTTTCACGCTAAACTGCTCTAGGCGGAGATGGGATTTAATCCACTGTTTAAAGGAGAAATGAGAGGCAGAGAGGATTAGGGAGGGAATTTCAAGGCTCAGGAACTTGGAGGCTGAAGGAACTGGCTGCTGCTGTTGTCCATGGGACAAGGGCAAGATATCAGAATCTGAGACGTACAAAGGATCTCAGAGATGGGAAGGGGCAAGGACAAAGAGTAAAATTCATTGACCAGAAAATTTTTAAAGTATCCTTAATTTGGAGCCATTTTAGGTTAATGATGAATTCGACATTTTCATGAGTTGGCTCTGTGAATTGAACATTCAAGTTCATCTATAATCAGATTGTACAAGTACAATCTGACGAAACAGCATTCTCTAGTCCTCAGTGCAAACACACGTACAGACAAACTATGCATATGCATAGTCCAAATATATAAATATTAAAATAAGCCAATGTTATTGTTAAATAAATAGTTGAGTCATGGAGGGTTTGTATGAGCAGTTCATCAGTCCTTCAGTAGTCTCACTCCTCGTAGGAAGATACTGTTTCCCAGCCTGCTGGATCTCTTTCCCAACAGCAGCTGGAAGATGCTGCATGCAGGATGGAAGAGGTCCTCACTGTACCACACAGTGATGCAGCCAGCCAGGCTGCAATAGAGCTTCTGTGGAAAATTGGCAGGATAGTGGCTGGTCACCGTGCTCAGCTTTGTCTTCTCAGAAAGTGCGGTCACTTACTAGGACCTTTTATACAGTGAAAAAGCCTAACTCTAAAAGCAAAGATTCTCTGCCCTTACATCGGGAGACTTACCTCTATTAATGTGTTGAGGCTGGCTCCAAGGCACCAACTGCAATCCCTCTTGGGGAATGATTCTGCCGCCTTGCATGAATGTCAAGCAGCTGGCTAGGGGTGGGCTGATGACATCACGATGACACAATTAGCCAGTGACCCATCTCCCCTCTCTCTCCCACCTCTTCCTCCATGACCCCTTCAGGGCAGGAGCAGCCGGCGGGAGTCGTCAGGTCAGGACAGCCGGCAGGAACCATCAGGGCAGGGGTGGCCGATGGTGGCCGTCAGGGCTGTGGTGGCCAGCAGAGGCATCAGGACAGGGGCAGCCAGCGTGTCGGACTCTGGCTTTACCCTACCCTCAATTTAATCTATGTGTCGTCTGAGTCCAACGTGCTCGTTGAATGAAGTGATAGGAGAAGGTATTCGGTTTCACAATCAGTTTATTACACAGCACAAGAATAAAGCTTAACAGAGCTCTGGTTCAGTCGTTAGTTCATAGGTTACCTGCTCAGTGAGTTATTCCCCAAGATTGACCCCTATTGTCCAGTCTCGCAGAGGACGACAGCATCGAATCCACACTGCTGAAGATCCAACTGCACTGGGTAGGTCACGTCTCCAGAATGGAGGACCATCGCCTTCCCAAGATCATGTTATATGGCAAGCTCTCCACTGGCCACCGAGACAGAGGTGCACCAAAGAAGAGGTACGAGGTATAAGGACTGCCTAAAGAAATCTCTTGGTGCCTGCCACATTGACCACCGCCAGTGGGCTGATCTCACCTCAAACCGTGCATCTTGGCGCCTCACAGTTCGGCGGGCAGCAACCTCCTTTGAAGAAGACCGCAGAGCCCAACTCACTGACAAAAGACAAAGGAAGAAAAACCCAACACCCAACCCCAACCAACCAATTTTCCCTTGCAACCGCTGCAACCATGTCTGCCTGTTCCGCATCGGACTTGTCAGCCACAAACGAGCCTGCAGCTGACATGAACATTACCCCTCCATAAATCTTCGTCCACGAAACCAAGCGAAAGAAAGAAGATTACATTGACCAAGAGTTGGGTTTCTTTGCTAGATTCTTTGCATAAGATTTATCTCAAGCAATTTCCTGCTCTGCAGACCTCCTATCTTAATCCTCAAGGCCAGAACAACCTGTTGTCTTGAAGAAATCAATTCATACCCCAGATTTTTCTAATTATTTCTTTGTTCTACTCAACACCTCCTTATGCCTTAGCATTCCTACTAAATTGATTTATCTATTTTCTTTGTCTCTGACATTCTCAGTCATGGTACTCTTTGTTCTCGTCTGGCCAATAATCTGTTCTACTCAACACCTCCTTGTGACTTGGCATTCCTACTAAATTGGTTTATACATTTTCTCTCTTTTGTATTTGGAGGCAGCAAATTCTACACTTACTATAATCAGTCAACTTTTCTACAAACTGTGTCATTACTTAATTGCATTAATATTTCCCTTAAACAGTATAATTGAAGTAAATAGTAAATTGTTACATAGTAATGGATTAATGAATACATAATGAAAAGTACATAGGCATATTTTCCATGATTACTTAACCCTTTGGTTCCAACAAGTGGGAGCCATCAGGGGCAGGGGCGGCAGCTAGGAACTGTCAGGGCAGGGCTCATCAGGGTGGGGGCTGTCAGGGCATGGGCCATCAGGGGGTGGCTGATGCGGGCTGTGACAGCCTTACCGGCCGCTCGTCTTTTGGGGCCGCTTGTCAGTGGCTCAAAACATGGCAGAGCAATGGCAGTATTCACTATCCATAATCCCCCACACAGCTGGAACTGCTCTGTTTTTCCCAGAATGGTTCCAGCTGTGTGAGGGATTATGGAAAGGGAAGACAGCCATTGCTCTCCTGCGTATTTATGACAGGCAACAGCACGGCACCAGTCACCCAGCCTTCATTGTCTCCAGAGGATGCTACAAGGTGCCGCTCAACATGAATGCGACACAAGAGCAGCCTTTTAGGGCTGCTCTATGAAATGTAAGTTTATATTTTTCCCTCTGCGCTTATAGCTAGCCTCCAGGTGGAGGCTTGTCATAAAAGGGCCTACTGTTGCACCTTCCTGACAAGTGAGGAAATATGTATAGATCATTTCTTAAGTGGACTCAGAGAAATTTGGTATTCTCTCTCCAGTACAAAGTTGTTGGTGTAGTGGAGAGTGGTTGTCCTGGCATCCTGAATGCCTGATCATCCCCTTTGTCTTGGTCATGTTGAGACTTGATTATTATTCTTATGCCATTTCACTAGATGTTTCATTTCTTCTCCATAGTGCAACTCATTGTTGTTGCTGATGAGGTCAGTTACTTTCATGTCATCTCCAAACTTGATAACTCTTGGAGCTGGAACTGGCGATGCAATCATGGGTCAGTGCCGTGAACAAGAGCAGACTGAGCATACAGCCCAGCATAATTGTGCTCAACGTTCTGCTACCGACCTGGAAAGACTGGTCTTTCTAATAGGAAGTCCAGAATCCAGTTATAGAGAGGGACCAGCGAGGATATCTTCTCCACCAATCTCTGGTGAATGACCGTGTTAATCACTGAGCTAAAGTTGATGAAGAGAAGCTTGGTATATGATCTGTCATTCTCCAGGTGGGACAGGACAGAGTGGAGGCCCAAGGCTATAGCATTATCAGTGGAATGGTTCCATCTGTAGGCCCAGTGTCTCTGGAAGGTGTGCTTTAATGCTCAAAGCATTTCATAATAGTGGTGGACAGTACCACTGGGTGGTAGTCATTGAGTCCTGTTATTGTCACCCACTTTGCTACTGGGATAATGGTGGAAGTCTTGAAACCCATGGAAGTGATGGACTGCTGCCACGGCATGTTGAAGATGTCTATAAGGATCTCCATCAGTTGGTCTGCAAAGTCCTTCAGTACCCAACCAGATGTGTTGTCTGTCCCCACTGATTTGTGTGAGTCAACCTTAGATAGGTTTCTCCTCACCTCAACCTGTTCATCAAGGGAGTTGGAGCTTTCTTTAGTATTAAGCGGTTCTTCTCATCGAATCATGAATAGAGGATGTTCAGTCTGTCTGGGTGGGAGGTGTTGTTGACTGAGACTCACAGGTTGTCTTGTGGAGTGCTTGTAGTTTTGATCCTGTGAGAAACAGAAGTACCTTCACAGAATTTGCTCGAGACAAAAATTGAGAACAAAGAACATTTATTATACAACAATGCAAACTTGGGGGCTTCCCCTTACCCTGGGAATACACACACATACTGGGGTTCATCCAACTTTTCTACAGTTCATTTCAGTGTAGAGGTACCCTCCCTCCCCTAACATTCTTCTGCCTCCTGGATAAGTTTGGCATTAGGCAATCCTGTCTGCCTAAGTGCTGTTTCTGTGAACTTGGAGGACCAGAGGGTATCCTGTTTGTGTCCCATCATGTCATTGTCCTTATTCACAAACCTGCCTTTGTCCTTATTCACACCCTCCCAACTCTCAGGGCTTACTAACTCTTATATGCAGAACTTGCTAATTCTGTCTAAGGCTAGTTACATATGCGGAACTTGCTGACTCTCTCTAAGGCTAGAAGACCCTTATCTTATTCAGACTAACTTTACCTACATTCTATTATCTACCCTTATCCTATTCATACTGGCTTTATTCATTACACATATATCCATACTAGTTTTCTTCATCTCTCATATTTTCATATTAGTTTTACTCATCTCTCACAATCCCTTGCCACATGCGCCTCATGTCACCAGTGTCTCACAGCTGACTATGGATCTTCTGTGCGTACATGAGAGAGTTCATTCCTGGCGTTTCTTGGCGCCATCTTGTCTCCTGTCCTGAAGGCGGCAACAAAAATTCTTGAGAAGTGCGCGGCCCTCTGCATCCAGCCATGGTTTCTGGTTAGCCTGGTTGTGAAGCATTTGACCTCTGTGACAGTCTTGATGTATTTTGCTGCATAGCCAGTCACTGAACTTGTGTACTCCTCAATGATTATATGGCTATTATAGGTGGTTGCCTCCCTGAAACAGCTCCAGTCCATGATCTCAGAGCAGTCCTATAACACTGCTGTGGCCCACCATGCTCCCCCCACCCCAAATGATATGTCCTGATCTCCCTGCGAACTGGCTTAGTTCGTTTTGCCAGTGGTCTGTTTGCCAGGGTTAACAGGACTGATAAGTGATCTGAGTATCCAAGGTGGGGGAAAGGGGCAGCATTGTGTGTGCCAGGGATGTTGGAGTAGACCAGATCCAGGGTGTCCTCTCCTCTGGTGGTGAAGTTCACATGCTGTTGAACCCATGGTTGAACAGTTTTCAGGTTGGTGTGGATAAAGTCACCAGCTAAAAGCATGCAACCATCAGTGTGGGACGTCTGGGCTTCACAGATGGCACCATAAAGCTCATCCATAGCTTCACCTCATTTGCCGCAGGCAGAAAGTAAACTGTGACAATCAGCATGGCTGAGAATTCCCTGGGTAGGTAGAAGCAACTGCATTTCATCATTAGGTATTCTATCTCTGCTGAGCAGAAGGCCTTTACCAAAATGATGTTTGTGCACTAGTTCTCACTGATGTACTGTAAAAGTAGAATCCCACTCCTCGAGTCTTGCCAGAAGGAGATAAGGCCATCAAGCTGGAGTCTGGAATGGTGTCCTGGAGCCACGTTTCTGTAATCACCAGAGCACAGTAGCCCTGTAGTTCTCTCTGGTTCAGATGCACCTCAGGTTAGCTTTTTTTTTCTCCAGCAATCTTACTTTTGGAACTAAGATCATCAAGACCGTAGGTCTGAGCAGGTTAACTCTCAGTCAAATCCAATGCCTGCCTACTTGCTACGCTTCTGCCTTCTTGCACAATGCCTTCGACGGTCTCCCATGTATCTCCAGTAATCAGTTCCGCGATTTACTGAAGTCTGGCCTCTTTCTCTCAGTAAAACTGCTCAGTAACTTACCAATTGGATCCTCTTGTTTGAAAGTCTGGTTTGTATTTTTTAGTTTCTCTAGGTTTAAATGATCATACACAATACGCTATGGTTTGGGGATTTCACCATTGTTCAGAGCTGAAGAATGAAAATGGGAGATGCTTAAGGAATGGTTACTGCATGAGGTCCCAAGGAATGGTATTGTTAGAAATTGAAGTACCTTTAAAGAAATTGCTCGAGACAAAAATTGAGAACAAAGAGCATTTATTTTACAACAATGCTGTGAGAGATGGGAAAATTGACCTAAAATTATGAACATGGAAGAAACTAAAGTTCATCAGTAAAATGGCTGAAACCAGTTCAAACAGGATAAGTTTGGGGCTTAGGATGCAGGAAAGCAGAGTCAGCACGATTAACATAAGAATCTTCTATCCTTTGTGACAAGACCATAGGACTAAGATAAGGAATGGTAAGGTACAATAGAATGTAGGAAGTTGAGGTAGTCTGGATCAGATAAGGGTCTCCTAGCCCTGGACAGAAGTACCAAGTCATACATTTCTAATTAGCTAACCATACACAGATTTATACATATGAAATTAGCCAACCCTAGATAGAATGAGTCAACTCTGCATATTAAGAGACTGTAGCCCAGAGAATCAGGAAGGTGTGAATAAGGACAATGACATGATGGGGCACCCACAGGATACCCCCTGGTCCTCCAAGTGTACTGAAACTGCACGTAGGCAGGAAGAATTACCTATGCCAAACCCATCCAGGGGGCAGAAGAATGTAAGGGGGAGGGCATTCTGATACTGAAATTGACTGTATAAAAGTTGGGTGAGCCCCAGTATATGTGTGTATTCCCAGGGTAAGGGGAAGCACCCAACTTTGCATTGTTGTAGTAATAAATGTTCTTTGTTCTCAATTTTTGTCTCGAGCAATTTCTTTAAAGGTACTTTAATTCCTAACAAATGGGGGCTCGTCCGGGATCACACTCCCTCCACTGACAGAGTACCCCGACGACGAGAGTAGGTGCACCCCGGCTGATTCAGCTGGACTCACGGGCGACGGGTGGCTGGTCAGTGGAAGAAGCGAGTGATATCCGAGAAGAGGCATTGAGAACAAACGGCGGAAGGACGCGCGCTAGAGCAGTACTGCCAGAACTCGGTAAGAGTATTTTACTTGTTCCTAAGTATGGGAATAGCGGGCAGTAGAGATGAGAGTCCTGACACAGGACGTGACCACCAGATAGCTACGTACAGCCCGCTTGGGATGATGTTATCTGAGTGGGGCACAGGAAAGACCCGCGGTAAAGACAAACTGACGACGGTCAGGTATTGTTGTAATGAATGGGTGGGATACCCGGTTAAAGGGAGCTCCGTGTACTGGCCAAAATTCGGATCCGAGGATGAATGGATGTGTGAAGCTTTGAACTTATGGCTCTATCAAAACCAGCCAGACAATGTTGAGAGCAGGGAATATGCAGCCTGCTGGCTCAAGGGATCCATTGAACAGCTGGTTTTGAATGAGAAAGAATCCAGGGATAAGAGAGAGGAGGAACCTCTTGTCCCTGAATCACAGGGTTGGGATGTGTTACATTCCCTCCCTCCACCCTATGTTCCTCCTATGCCGGCTCCTATCTTTCCTTCCCCTCCTATGACCTACCCTTCTGCACCTTCCCCACCTCCCCCACCACTAGAGAAGAGAGAAGAGAGCAGGAGTGGTATGATAACTTGCTCACAAAGCACTCGATTACCACCTCTGTTGGCAGGAGAGAGAGGTAACTTTAATTCAGAACAGCGTGAGACTCTTCAGGAAGAAAGGGCAGAACCCTTTGATTCATTTCCCAGGGAGCAGGAACCCAGACCTAATAAGCTAGAAACCAATTGGATGAGACCACTGTGGGAAGTTCCCATGGGAGAGGGTCTCGGTTTCGTAAATGTGCCCCTGACCAGTACTGAAGTGTGTAACTTTAAGAAAGAACTGACCTCCCTGATAGAAGATCCCCAGGGATGTGCTGAACAGTTAGACCAATTTTTGGGACCAAATATATATACAATATGGGGGTCTCGACATAGAATCCCCAGCAGGGGAACAATTGGTACTAACAGGTTTTGTTACCAACTCAGCCCCAGACATTAGGAGAAAATTACAAAAGACAGAAAATTGGCATGAGCAGGGAATAACCCAGCTTCTACAGATCACACAAAAAGCATTTGTCCAGACATCTGAGGATAAGCAGAAAGCAAAGGCTAACATTTTGATGCAAGCAGTTAAAGTAATAGTAGATGAGTAACATGGAAAAGGCAGGGACTGTGTGCCAGCTCCTGAATGTTGGGAGAAGTGCAGGGAGTGGGAGAGTAGAGACCAGAGATAATTTCATAAATCACGACTTCCCACTTCAGTCACTGACCAATATTGATTAAAATTCATGCTAAAATTTAAATGTCATAAAGGATCATTTTTCAATACTGTAGAATTAGCGAATTTAACTACCAGTTAATTCCAATTTATGAAATAAATTGTATTCAAATGTGATTTTGCACAGGGAGTACCTGAGAGTTGAGTGATGTTATAACATTTGCAGGGAGAAATGTTTGCGCCAATAGGGTGAGTTCTATACATCTTAACTTTAAGTGTATGTGAGATAAAGAAAGGATCTGATGTGTAAAGTGGCTGGATCAGCCAGTTGAAGGGGGAGTGTGCATGTCCCTTTAAGTGCACTGTGGCACTTGAAATTGAGGCTTCAGGCTCTTGTCTTGCAGTTAGAGGTATGGAGCCCTATCAACACATTTAATACATTTCTTCTACACATTCAGCAGTCAAGGTCCGTGAGTTTAAAGATCACCCACCTCTGGAGAATAAAGATACCTCTGGGGATTCCTATGGGGATTCCTATAAGTTTAATCATTCATTTCTCTGGTGCATTTTCCTCCGGAGTGAAATTAATGCCTCAGCACAATTTCTCTGTATTGCCGCTGTTATTTAATTCATGATAACTTTCCCCCATTCATCAGGTTTATATTTAAATCCGGTAGTGCGGAAGTTACATTGTAAATAATCACGGAGGTAAATCCTGCGCAACTGGATTCAGCTTAATGGAGAAATAAACCTGCGAACTGGTCTATGGTGGTGTGTGAGTACTGCAATAGGTGGAATATGATTTAAATTGGTGGCATTGTTCAGAACAATTGGGTGCATAAGAATAATAATATCATTAAGAACTCACAGATCTTGTACCAGATGCTATTCAGTACATCTTGACTTAAGGACTGGAGAAATTGGCATGTTAGAATGAGATTGGCATGGTACCAATATTTCTTGATTCAATAATGACTCCACAAGCTCCAGGATTCATGCAGCAGAACTTTTAAGTGGAATATAATAGAAACTAGCCTGTACTTAAATTATTGTGTGTGCAATCTTCATAAGAACATCTTTTAACTTTTTTTTGGTGCCTGTTTTACAGACTGTTTTAAATAAGGCCAGCTCCTGTGAGCTGTGGCACAAGGCATTTTACTTAAGGCAGAACTAAAGCTTGAATATGTTTCAAGTTCTCTTGCAGGGGCTCTTGTGCTGCAATGTCTGTTATGTACTCACTCTAACAAATTGGAGGGTTGTGCCCCATACAGACAAGCAGCTCCAACTGCATTTTAATAAGGTCTAACATATTCAAAACCCATGCAAATATGGTTTGTGTTTCATTTTACAATTTTTACACTAACACAAAGGAAAGTCAGATTGTTATTCATTTTATTAAAATCTAGTGATTGGTTATATGTAAAAGCATGGCAAGAGGATCAACTAAAACCTGCCTGGGATGGTCCCTTCTGTGTACTTTTAATTACAGACACCGCAGTAAGAACAAGAGAGAAAGGCTGGACCCACATTCAAAGAATTAATGACAAAGTGCCATAATGTTACAATTTTATTCGTTTTTTTTAATGGTTTATTCAGTTTTGTGTATTTTATTGCTGTTTTCAATGAGCTTTACATTTATCGTGGTTTATTCAGTTTTGTGTATTTTATTGCTGTTTTCAATGAGCTTTACATTTATCGTGGTTTATTCAGTTTTTGTGTATTTTATTGCTGTTTTCAATGAGCTTTACATTTATTGTTGTTTATTCAGTTATTGTTATATTTTATTGCTGCTTTCAATGGGTTTTACTTTCATTGTTGTTTTACTCATTTTTTGGAATATTGTTCGTTAATGTTTTAAGTCCCCCTGGAATAGGGGCAGCAGAGGTTACAATTGTGCTCCTTTAGAATGTAGACAGGGCATAGATTTAATGTATAGTCATAGTGGGATATGGGTTAACAAGGGATTCCAATACGGACCAGGGGAACTGAACAGCTTTAGTGGAGTACATCTAATTTGTATCATAGCCTACACAGGTATTAAAGACAGGAGTTTTGAAGCGATAGCACAAAGGACATGGTGGGACAAAGACAGACAGAATGGTAGTCAGCATTGTACATGTAACAGAGAGAGAGAGAGTTAATACATATGCTAATGTACACAGACAGGCTGCAACTCACAAGTTCAATGATATATATGCTAATGTTAGCAGACAAGCTGCAACACACAGTTAAATCACAAGAAACAATCCCCCCCCTGCTTGGTCACTTTTCATCACCCCATGAAGGGGAGCACCAGTTTCCAACAACGTGAGCTGCTTGACACTTTAATATCAGGCTCCAAACAGCCTTCGGAGATCGGTGGCCCTAGGGTTCGGGGCTGAAGAGGACATCAGATACGAGCCACAATCAAACGGAACCGCCTGACTACTGCTACTCGTTCGCTGCTGAAGGCAGCGCTTCTCAGAGACTGCTACTCGTTCGCTGCTGAAGGCAGCGCCTCTCACAGACTTCGTCGGGACAACACTTACAAAGGTCGTGTGCTTCAAAGACACTGCTTCAATATTTCAACGTATGGGATGGACTAGACTCTTTACTGAGAACTGGAGCCTGATACTCCAAACCCTAATAAGCAGCTGGACTCACTCCCCTGACCTTCATGGTGCTCCCCTACCTAAAGACTTTACACAGACATTACAATTCGGTTATTGACCAGCTGGGTAAAACTACACCCTACACTTGAAAGATCAGTGTTACTGATCTAAAAGAAAAGTGAGGAGAGGGGGGGGGGGGATCAGTCACACTGACACTAGTAACCAAAGATCAGTAACACTGATCATGGTGAAAGATCAGTATTACTGATCTAAAAGAAAAGTGAGGATTGTGAGAGATGGGAAAATTGACCTAAAATTATGAACATGGAAGAAACTAAAGTTCATCAGTAAAATGGCTGAAACCAGTTCAAACAGGATAAGTTTGGGGCTTAGGATGCAGGAAAGCAGAGTCAGCACGATTAACATAAGAATTTTCTATCCTTTGTGACAAGACCATAGGACTAAGATAAGGAATGGTAAGGTACAATAGAATGTAGGAAGTTGAGGTAGTCTGGATCAGATAAGGGTCTCCTAGCCCTGGACAGAAGTACCAAGTCATACATTTCTAATTAGCTAACCATACACAGATTTATACATATGAAATTAGCCAACCCTAGATAGAATGAGTCAACTCTGCATATTAAGAGACTGTAGCCCAGAGAATCAGGAAGGTGTGAATAAGGACAATGACATGATGGGGCACCCACAGGATACCCCCTGGTCCTCCAAGTGTACTGAAACTGCACGTAGGCAGGAAGAATTACCTATGCCAAACCCATCCAGGGGGCAGAAGAATGTAAGGGGGAGGGCATTCTGATACTGAAATTGACTGTATAAAAGTTGGATGAGCCCCAGTATATGTGTGTATTCCCAGGGTAAGGGGAAGCACCCAACTTTGCATTGTTGTAGTAATAAATGTTCTTTGTTCTCAATTTTTGTCTCGAGCAATTTCTTTAAAGGTACTTTAATTCCTAACAAAGCAAAGTTGGGTGCTTCCCCTTACCCTGGGAATACACACACATACTGGGGCTCACCCAACTTTTATGCAGTCAATTTCAGTATCAAAGTGCCCTCCCCCTTTACATTCTTCTGCCCCCTGGATGGGTTTGGCATAGGCAATCCTTCCTGCCTACGTGCAGTTTCAGTACACTTGGAGGACCAGGGGGTATCCTGTGGGTGTCCCATCATGTCATTGTCCTTATTCACACCTTCCTGATTCTCGGGGCTACAGTCTCTTGGTATGCAGAGTTGACTCATCCTATCTAGGGTTGGCTAATTTCATATGTATAAATCTGTGTAAGGTTAACTAATTAGATATGTAGGACTTGGTACTTCTATCTAGGGCTAGGAGACCTTTATCTGATCCAGACTACCTCAACTTCCTACATTCTATTGTACCTTACCATTCCTTTTCTTAGTCTTATGGTGGCTCTTGTCACAAAGAAGATTCTTATGTTAATCGTGCTGACTCTGCTTGCCTGCATCCTAATCCCCAAGCTCATTCTGTTTGTACTGGTTACAGCCATTAACTGATGAATTTTAGTTTCTTCCATGTTCATAATTTTAGATCAATTTTCCCATCTCTCACAATCCTCACTTTTCTTTTAGATCAGTAATACTGATCTTTCACCATGATCAGTGTTACTGATCTTTGGTTACTGGTGTCAGTGTGACTGATCCCCCCCCCCCCCCCACCCCCATCCTCACTTTTCTTTTAGATCAGTAATACTGATCTTTCAAGTGTAAGGTGTTGTTTTACCCAGCTGGTCAATAACCGAATTGTAATACCTGTGTAAAGTCTTTAGGTAGGGGAGCACCATGAAGGTCAGAGTAGCGAGTCCAGCTGCTTATTAGGGTTGCGAGTATCAGGCTCCAGTTCTCAGTAAAGAGTCTAGTCCATCCCACATCAGTCCGAAGTTGCCACGTCTGAACATTGGCATGGGCAGATTCATGTTGAAATCTTGAAGCAGTGTCTTTAACCGCCCGACTTTTGTAAGCATTGTCCTGACGAAGTCTGTGAGAGACGCTGCCTTCAGCAGCGAACGAGTAGCAGTAGTCAGGCGGTTCCGTTGAATTGTGGCTAGTATCTGATGTCCTCTTCAGCCCCGAACCCTAAGGTCACTGATCTCCGAAGGCTGTCTGGAGTCTGATATTGAGGTGCCAAACAACTCACATTGTTGGTAACTGGTGCTCCCCTTCACGGGGTGATGAAAAGAGACCAAGCTGGGGGGGGATTGTTTCTCGTGATTTAATTGTGTTTTGCAGCTTGCCTGTGAGTCTCTCCCTGTGTGCGAAATGTACATTGATTAATCACTATGTAGGCTGTTAACTGACTATCGCTACTGTGTTCCCCCTGGTCCGTATTGAAAATGCCTTAAATCTATGCCCTGTCTACACTGTAAAGTAGCACAATTGTAACCTCTGCTGCCCCTATTCCAGGAGGACTTAAAACATAGCGAGTACTGAAGTGACATATACAGTTAACAAACAATACCCCAATAAATGAAAACAGTTAAAAAAATAAACAGTTAAAAATACAACAATAAATGTAACATTACGGCACTTTGTCACGGCGCAGTGTAAGTTTCAGGTCGAAGGATGAGGAACTGCACGCCAGGTTGAGGGTTGAGTCTGTGTGTCGTGATGTTGTGGTTCGGAAGCTGGTTTGCTTCTTTGAATGTGGGTCCAGCCTTTCTCTCTTGTTCTTACTGCGGGGTCTGTAATTAAAAGTACACAGTAGGGACCATCCCAGGCAGGTTTTAGTTGATCCTCTTGACATGCTTTTACATATAACCAATCACTAGATTTTAATAAAATGAATAACAATCTGACTTTCCTTTGTGTTAGTGTAAAAATTGTAAAATGAAACACAAACCATATTTGCATGGGTTTTGAATATGTTAGACCTTATTAAAATGCAGTTGGAGCTGCTTGTCTGTATGGGGCACAACCCTCCAATTTGTTAGTGAGTACATAACAGACATTGCAGCACAAGAGCCCCTGCAAGAGAACTTGAAACATATTCAACCTTTAGTTCTGCCTTAAGAACACAATTAGCCATAATGATTGGGCGAGTAATATTAACTGTATTGTAACTGAATTTATTTTAAAATAGCCGAGTGGGAATAAGACATGTCTTTGTTACTGCCGACGGCAATGAATTTGACGATTATTTAACATCGCTATTGCAATTGTAAAATTAAATGCCTTGTACCACAGCTCACAACCATATATCATATAATAACCATATAACAATTACAGTACGGAAACAGGCCATATTGGCCCTTCTAGTCCGCACCGACTTACATGAAACTCCAACTAGTTTAACCTACCTACTCCCTGTCCATAACCCTCCAACCCCCTCACATCCATGTACTCATCAGTGCCACTGTAATATAGTTGAACTAACCACTACACTACCCAAAATGAGACAAGAGCCCATGCATTTTCTGACTAAAGGTCACAAGTGCAGCCAACAGACTACTTCAAGGCACTTTCAGCCTTGCTCCTCTGTGCAGCCATGTAATCTTTGAGAAGAGGCAAACATAACCAAGGGCATTAAAAGGGTAAAAATCTGGCAATTTTCTCTCCACAGAGAGCATTGGGGAGCCTGGAACCGATTGTTGATTTTGTAAAATGAAGTTGAACAGGCTTGTACACATTTTCAGACTGCTTGTGCAGTGAGTGCCATACACCATGGTCTTCTGATTCATTGGTGAGGAGGTGATCAGTAAGATGTAGCAGTGGAAGCGCTTGCTCAAAGGCTGGAGGAAAATTAGACTTAGACCTAGATTTGTCAGAATGATCTTTGGCTTGGCTTCGCGGACGAAGATTTATGGAGGGGGTAAAAAGTCCACGTCAGCTGCAGGCTCGTTTGTGGCTGACCAGTCCGATGCGGGACAGGCAGACACAATTGCAGCGGTTGCAAGGGAAAATTGGTTGGTTGGGGTTGGGTGTTGGGTTTTTCCTCCTTTGCCTTTTGTCAGTGAGGTGGGCTCTGCGGTCTTCTTCAAAGGAGGCTGCTGCCCGCCAAACTGTGAGGCGCCAAGATGCACGGTTTGAGGCGTTATCAGCCCATTGGTGGTGGTCAATGTGGCAGGCACCAAGAGATTTCTTTAGGCAGTCCTTGTACCTTTTCTTTGGTGCACCTCTGTCACGGTGGCCAGTGGAGAGCTCGCCATATAATACGATCTTGGGAAGGCGA
The DNA here is from genome assembly GCF_036971445.1 of Narcine bancroftii. NCBI lineage: Eukaryota > Metazoa > Chordata > Chondrichthyes > Torpediniformes > Narcinidae > Narcine > Narcine bancroftii. Next base: position 23,663,639 of record NC_091469.1, read on the forward strand.
TGGTCCTCCATTCTGGAGACGTGACCCATCCAGCGCAGCTGGATCTTCAGCAGCGTGGACTCGATGCTGTCGACCTCTGCCATCTCGAGTACCTCGACGTTAGGGGTGTGAGCGCTCCAATGGATGTTGAGGATGGAGCGGAGACAACGCTGGTGGAAGCGTTCTAGGAGCCGTAGGTGGTGCCGGTAGAGGACCCATGATTCGGAGCCGAACAGGAGTGTGGGTATGACAACGGCTCTGTATACGCTTATCTTTGTGAGGTTTTTCAGTTGGTTGTTTTTCCAGACTCTTTTGTGTAGTCTTCCAAAGGCGCTATTTGCCTTGGCGAGTCTGTTGTCTATCTCATTGTCGATCCTTGCATCTGATGAAATGGTGCAGCCGAGATAGGTAAACTGGTTGACCGTTTTGAGTTTTGTGTGCCCGATGGAGATGTGGGGGGGCTGGTAGTCATGGTGGGGAGCTGGCTGATGGAGGACCTCAGTTTTCTTCAGGCTGACTTCCAGGCCAAACATTTTGGCAGTTTCCGCAAAGCAGGACGTCAAGCGCTGAAGAGCTGGCTCTGAATGGGCAACTAAAGCGGCATCATCTGCAAAGAGTAGTTCACGGACAAGTTTCTCTTGTGTCTTGGTGTGAGCTTGCAGGCGCCTCAGATTGAAGAGACTGCCATCCGTGCGGTACCGGATGTAAACAGCGTCTTCATTGTTGGGGTCTTTCATGGCTTGGTTCAGCATCATGCTGAAGAAGATTGAAAAGAGGGTTGGTGCGAGAACACAGCTAAGAGTTTATCTAAAGCTGGCTTTAGATAGAAGAACATCACAGGTGCTCCTCAATTTACGATAGGGTTGCGTTCCAGCAGACCCAGCAAAAGTTGAAAAAAATCTTAATTGGAGACGTACCTTGTCTAACATTGACAGCACTGTATCAGTCCTCATACTGATCCCGCTGCGCCACTCTCTAACGACAGCGCTGTATCAGTCCCCATACGGATCTCACTACCCTGCTCTCTCCCAACAGTCCCTGTAAGCTTTCCGATAAATGTGATTAACCAACGAGGCTACAAAAAATTCACCTTAGAGGAATTATCAAAGTTTATTGGAAAAATCAACGATGCTTGTGATGACCTTTAACACATTATATGAAAGTAAATGACAGTCATGCTATTGTGTCATCGTCACTTAAAGTTTAGCTGCATGAATCCTGGAGCTTGTGGAGTCATTAATGAATCAAGAAATATTGGTGCCATGCCAATTTCCCAGTCCTGAAGCCGGGACGTAGTGAATAGTATCAGGTACAAGATCTGTGAGTAATTAATGCTATTATTATTCCTATGCGCCCAATTGTTCTGAACGATGCCACCAATTTAAATCATATTCCACCTATTGCAGTACTCACACACCACCATAGACCAGTTCGTAGGTTTATTTCTCCATTAAGCTGAATCCAGTCGCGCAGGGTTTACCTCCGTGATTATTTACAATGTAACTTCCGCACTACCGGATTTAAATATAAACCTGATGAATGGAGGGGGAGAGTTATCATGAATTAAATAACAGCGGCAATACAGAGAAATTGTGCTGAGGCATTAATTTCACTCCGGAGGAAAATGCACCAGAGAAATGAATGATTAAACTTATAGGAATCCCCATAGGAATCCCCAGAGTTATCTTTATTCTCCAGAGGTGGGTGATCTTTAAACTCACGGACCTTGACTGCTGAATGTGTAGAAGAAATGTACTAAATCTATTGATAGGGCTCCATACCTCTAACTGCAAGACAAGAGCCTGAAGCCTCAATTTCAAGTGCCACAGTGCACTTAAAGGGACATGCACACTCCCCCTTCAACTGGCTGATCCAGCCACTTTACACATCAGATCCTTTCTTTATCTTACATACACTTAAAATAAGACGTGTAGAACTCACCCTATTTGCGCAAACATTTCTCCCTGCAAATGTTATAACATCACTCAACTCTCAGGTACTCCCTGTGCAAAATCACATTTGAATACAATTTATTTCATAAATTGGAATTAACTGGTAGTTAAATTCGCTAATTCTACAGTATTGAAAAACGATCATTTATGACATTTAATTTTTAGCATGAATTTTAATTAATATTGGTCAGTGATTGAAGTGGGAAGACGTGATTTATGAAATTATCTCTGGTCTCTACTCTCCCACTCCCGACGCTTCTCCCAACATTCAGGAGCTGGCACACAGTCCCTGCCTTTTTCATGTTACTCATTTACTATTCCTTTAACTGCTTGCATCAAAATGTTAGCCTTTGCTTTCTGCTTATCCTCAGGTGTCTGGACAAATGCTTTTTTGTGTGATCTGTAGAAGCTGGGTTATTCCCTGCTCATGCCAATTTTCTGTCTTTTGTAATTTTCTCCTAATGTCTGGGGCTGAGTTGGTAACAAAACCTGTTAGTACCAATTGTTCCCCTGCTGGGGATTCCATGTCGAGACCCCCACATTGTATATATATTTGGTCCCAAAAATTGGTCTAACTGTTCGGCACATCCCTGGGGATCTTCTATCAGGGAGTTCAGTTCTTTCTTAAAGTTACGCACTTCAGTCACATTTACAAAACCGAGACCCCTTCCCACGGGAACCTCCCGCAGGGGTCTCATCCAGCTAACTTCTAGCTTATTATTTCTGACCCTGCCCTTTCTTCCAGTAGGTTACGTACCTCCGTACTGGTCAAAGGCACATTTACCTTCTTACTGGTCAAGGGCACATTTACCTGCCCTTTCTTCCTGTAGGTTCTCACTCTGTTCTAAATTACAACAATCTCTCTCTCCTGTCAACGGAGCTGGTAATCGAGCGCTTTGTGAGCGAGTTACCATACCACTCCTATTCTCTTCTCTTTTCTCTAGCTGTGGGGGAGGAGGGGAAGGTGCAGAAGGGTAGGTCATAGGAGGGGAAGGAAAGATAGGAGCCGGCATAGGAGGAACATAAGGTGGAGGGAGGGAATGTAGCACATCCCACCCTGTGATTCAGGGACAAAACGTTCCTCCTCTCTCTTATCCCTGAGTTCTTTCTCACTCAAAACCAGTTGTTCAATGGGTCCCTTGAGCCAGCAGGCTGCATATTCCCTGCTCTCAACATTGTCTCTTTCTGGTTTTGATTGAGCCAGATGTTCAAAGCTTGACACATCCATTCATCCTCGGATCCGAACTTTGGCCAGTACACGGAGCTCCCTTTAACCGGGCGTTTAACCCATTCAATACAACAATACCTGACCATTGTCAGTTTGTCTTTCCCACGGGTCCTTCCCGTGCCCCACTCAGATAACATCAACCCAAGCGGGCTGTACGTAGCTATCTGGTGTTCACATCCTGAACCAGGACTCTCTTCCTTGCTACTCATAATTCCCATACTGATAGGCAAGTAAAATTCCTCTTACCGAGTTCCAGTAGCAATGCTCTAGCGCGCTTCCTCCCGTCGTTTGTTCTCAATGCCTCTTCTCGGATATCACTCGCTTCTTCCACTGACCAGCCACCCGTCGCCCGTGAGTCCAGCTGAATCAGCTGGGGTGCACCTACTCTCGTCGTCTTGGTACTCTGTCAGTGGAGGGAGTGTGATCCCGGACGAGCCCCCATTTGTTAGAAACAGAATTTACCTTTAAAGAAATAGCTCGAGACAAAAATTGAGAACAAAGAACATTTATTAAAACAACAATGCAAAGTTGGGTGCTTCCCCTTACCCTGGGAATACACACACATTCTGGGGCTCACCCAACTTTTATACAGTCAATTTCAGTATCAGAGTGCCCTCCCCCTTACATTCTTCTGCCCCCTGGATGGGTTTGGCATAGGCAATCCTTCCTGCTTACGTGCAGTTTCAGTACACTTGGAGGACCAGGGGGTATCCTGTGGGTGTCCCATCATGTCATTGTCCTTATTCACACCTTCCTGATTCTCGGGGCTACAGTCTCTTGGTATGCAGAGTTGACTCATCCTATCTAGGGTTGGCTAATTTCATATGTATAAATCTGTGTAAGGTTAACTAATTAGATATGTAGGACTTGGTACTTCTATCTAGGGCTAGGAGACCTTTATCTGATCCAGACTACCTCAACTTCCTACATTCTATTGTACCTTACCACTCCTTTTCTTAGTCTTATGGTGACTCTTGTCACAAAGAAGATTCTTATGTTAATCGTGCTGACTCTGCTTTCCTGCATCCTAATCCCCAAGCTCATCCTGTTTGTACTGGTTACAGCCATTAACTGATGAATTTTAGTTTCTTCCATGTTCATAATTTTCCCATCTCTCACAGTATGCAGTCACCAAAGGGTCTTCCAGCACAAATTGGAGGCTCCCCAATACAACCCATCATGGAACATGTTTGCATATTGCTGCCGTGTCCAGCTTTGCATTGCCCATCTACTGTGACCTCCATGAATGGCCCTCGTGCCCAGCTGAGATTTCAGCAGCCTTCCTGTGCAACCCAATATCCTGATTGCATTGACAGCAGACTGGGGAGGAATCATGTTCATGGCCCACAGCCAGTGAGCAGCTGTCCTCCCGAGTCTCACAGCCTCCAAGATACACACACACACACACACACACACACACACACACACACACACACACACACACACACACACACACACACACACACACAGCAACTGCCCCACAGAAAAACAAGAAGCTGAGGGATAGAGCTTTCCTCGACCCTCGATATGTTGGGGGTAAAAGCCGATTGTGCACACGCAAGGACATTGAATAGACAATATTTCAGGCTGAAGAACTTGCCTTTCTATCCCTCCTTGTGTCATTCCAAGTGCCTGAAACCATTGAGGCTGTGTCACTCTTGTAATGTAAATGACGCTGTACAGCATTCTCCCACAAACAATACAACATCACATTTTCAGTGACATTGATTGAATGATAAATCGTATCCAGGGCACCAGTGTAACTTCCTTGCTCCTTTTCAAAATAATAATAGCCATGGAATCTTTTGGCTTGCACCATTATTTGGATTCTAGTGAGCCCTGCTAACTATTTAATGGGAGTCCTTTGCCTGGCATATTTAACAATTCCAATAAAATGCCATATTTTTTGCTCTGCTGCAACAGTTAAGGTGTTTCTATCTATTTTTGTTTTTCTCCCTGTGGCATATTTGTGTTAATTCATATTTATTGTTTTATTTAGCTATTTTACCTATGTGTAGGTGCTCAAGAATTTCATTGCATTTTAATAATTGATAATGATTTTATTGTCATATGCACCTCAGTTCATACTTGTTTTTGGTGAACAGGTACTTGTGGGGGAAAAAAACTTAAATAGTAAACTTAATTGAATTTAAGAGAGGTAATAAACACACTAGATTGAAAATATTCACAGAGCTCTAGAACACAAATCTCGGCATTCCTCCAATTTTAATCTTATGGACATCACCAGCATTAATCACTCTTGCAATGATCCATGGCTGCCTACTCTTTGCCAATTCCTGATCTGGCTTAGTATCCGATGCTTCCCCCTGCAGAGCTTCTAAAAGGGGATTGATTGTATAAGCATTTGAAGACTCAACAGGGCTGTGGCGGAAAAAGCAGGGAATTGAATAGAGGGTTCTACAGGGGACCAGCTTGGGTTCGGTGAGCTGATTGGCTACCTTCACTGCTCTAAAAGATGCAAAGCACTTTGAGCCATTCTTCTGCGATGAAGGCACAATGGTAAATGCAGGCTCCTATTGGCCATCCCACTATGCTGGAAGGCTGATTTAATCTTTCACTTTATGAATCTGCATCAGATATGCTAAAGGATCAGGTTCAGCATAATCCTCTCCCTTCTCCATTCTGCTCCAGTGATCCATTTTACACAGGATGTGAGCATCCTGGAATTATATCTTCACACCACATGATTTCCTGCCCATTAAATTAATAGATAGAAACTTGTGGGATGTAAGTGAAAGCAGCAGGTGGAAAGTTTTTCTCCAGCATTCCTGGAGACTGACCGATGTAGTATGTTTTCAGTACAGTAACTACCATTCTCACAGACAAAGCTGGGAAGAAAGATCTGTCCCAATTGTACTCTTAAAATGCTCTCAGAGTTGTGGAAAATGCAGTCATCAAATTCCCAAGATCTTGGAAACCGTAAAGTGGGGCATAGTGGTTAGAGCAACGCCTTTACAGTGCCAGTGATCGGGCCTGGGGTTCGAATCCCGTGCTGTCTGTAAGGAGTTTGTACATTCTCCCCACGTTTCTGTGGGGGCTCCAGTTTTCTTCCACCACTTGAAACGTACAGGGGTGTATGTCAATTGGGTGTAAATTTGGGCCAGGACTAGTGGGTGGAAATGGCCTTTAACATGCTGTATGTCAAAATTTAAATTTAAATAATGTGATTATCCCTTTTAGTGTTGTTCATGAAGGAATAAATATCAGACAGTGAACAGGAAAAAGATTAACTTGGGGGAAACAAAAATGCCACTGATCTTTTCTGAAACTCCAAAGTACTGCCTGCAAGTGCTGGAATCCTTCTTCTTTCCAAACTTTATTTAAAAGATAGAAAAAAAAAACATAACATCCAGTGTAGAAATTTAAAAAAAAGATTTTACAGTAACACCCACCCTACCCTCCCACCCCTTCAGCCAACTCCCTTAAGGGGAGCAAAAAAAAAGATTATATATATGAAAAGAAAATATTATAAAATGTTAATAACATTTCAAAGTATATCTAAATGCATATATTTCAAATATGGAGACCACTTACTAACAAAAGAAGAATTATCAGGTAAATTATAAGTAATTTTTTCCATGACCATACATACCTTCAATTCATTGTGCCAGCGTGATATATTAATCTCAGTGTCATCTTTCCAAGTACTAGCAACACATTTACGCGCTACTGATAGCACCAAAAGTACAAAAGCAATTTGAATTTTGTCCAATTCCATTCCCCTTAACGAATACAAACTTCCCAACAAAAAAATCGTTGGATCTAACGGTAATGTAAAATTGTATAATTTTTCCAAAACTATTTTAATTCCTTGTCCAAACAGCATGTATAAAAGTTCCAATACATGAGCCACATCTAAAACAAGAATCCGAACTACTAAACCCATATTTTTATTTTAGCTTTTCCAGGGTCAAATATAATTGATGTAAAAAATTATAATTAACCATTCCATATCTTACATTAGTCAATTTAATTACATTGTCCTGACATATATTCGCCCAATCATTATTGGGGAAAATAAATACTAAATCACTCTCCCATTTAAGTTTAGATTTCTCCCAATCTGACTTAGCCATACTATCTTGTAACAAATTATACATTACTGAAATTATAACCCTTTTTTGGTATAGAGGAAATCAAAGATTCAAATCTCGACAAAGTAGGTAAAATCATCTCTCTACCCTAATTATCTTTTATCAAAGCTCTAAGTTGATAATACGCAAACAAAGAATTGACAGGTATATCAAATCTTTCTCTCAATTGATTAAAAGAAAGAAATTGCCCCTCTACAAAACAATCTTGTATTGTCTTTATACCTTTAGAACTCCCTTTAAATGATTATTAAACATTGAAAAAGGAATAAGATGATTATTATACAATGGAATTAAAATTGCTAATTTATCTTTCGACCCTAACACCCTGTTTTTTTTTAATACAAATGTTTCAATATCGGCATATCATATTGCTGTAACAAAATCAAATTCCAATGAAATATAAATTAATGTATCTCAACCCTAGGAATACACGCCATCTCCACTTTAGCCCAGCTGGGAGGCTGATCTAAATCCATCAATCTACTGACAAACTTCAACTGGGCCACTTCATAATAGTTTTGAAAATGTGGTAATTGTAGTCCGCCCAATGCAGACTTCCATGTAAGTCTATGCAACGCCACTCGAGCTAATTTACCTTTCCATAAAAACTCTCGCAATGCCTTATTCAAATCTTTAAAAAAAACCCTTAGAAAGTAAACAACTGAAATAAATATTGAATTCGAGGAAAAAGGTGCTGGAATTCTGAAACAATAATGCTGAGACAGTCATCAGGTCGGACAGCATCTGTGAAAAAGGAAACTGTCATTGTTTCTGACTGAAGAACTTCTGTCAGGGAAGAAAGCAAGTTAGTACTAAGTTGCTAAAAGGGATGGATCGGAGGAAAGGAATATCTGTAATGGGGTCAGCTAGAATAGATGGGTGAATGGGAATGGTAAGCTTGCAATTGCACACCAATCCAGTCTCACAGACATTTGGCATAGCAAAACAAAGACACGTCTGAAGCAAACAGTTACCTAATGCTGGAGAATCCAATATCAAGTTGCGAAAGCTGCTATGTGCCCAGGCGGAAGATGAGGTGCTGTTGCTTATGCTTGTGCTGGGCCTATATTGCAGGAGGCTGACTACAAGCAAAGAAGTCAGAGTGGGAATTGAACAGAGAATTAAAATGGTAGATGGGTTTTTTTTTTACATTCACCTTCAGCCTTAGTCAATCGCCTGATCCAAAGGTTGGCCCCTATGTTTGCGTAACCCTCCTTCAGCACTGCAAAGAAACACCAGTCTTAGATTTTTGAGTCACAGGATCCCACAGGCATCTGACTTCGATTCAGGCATGCTGCCCATTGAACTGTGGCTGACTCTGAACTATGGCAATCACTGCCAATTGCTCAAAGACTTTCTAAACTTTTTCACAGAGAACACTAACTGGGCAGCAATTGGAAGTTTCATTAGATTGGACTGGGTTCAACAATGGAACAGTAAGATGTCATTTATAGTTGTGGTTTTATAGATAATTTCCACTACCAATAATCCTGGCCCACTTGAACCTGATATTCTGAGTAATTTATCTATTTGATGTACAGAACCTTCAGCAATATGAATGACTGTAGTAATTTATAATCTAATCACTGCAAGTTATCCAGTAACTGGGAGCAAGCAAGCTGTGATGGATATATTATATTTTGTATTCTATAAAGATACATTTTTAAAGGAGATAGATTGTGTGGGTTTAGAATGCTGGTCATTTCATATCAACACATCTCATTTAAAATGCAAAAGGATGGCTGAAGCCAGTCATGCAGGCACTGAGAGCCTTTGCAAAAACAATGAGACTGCCTTCTAAAGAATTTCAAAAGCAGGTGTAAATGGATTCTAGTTTTGAAAGCAACAGATGATCTGGCTCAGAAGATTGGATCTGGTGCTGTAATCTGTCTGGCTGCAGTTTGATGTTCTAATAAGGTCATGTGGTTTTGCAAGCAGAGAGAGAGAGAAGACCAAACAGGCTTTCTCTAAGAGAAAGAGAACTGGTTTCTGTAGTGGCTTTTGGAAGCTGGAAGCTTGTTTAAACCCCATTATGAAGATGGGTTTTGAGTTCTGAGTTCAGGCTGTTGAAAACCCTTGTGGTCCTTTCAAGAGAAAATGGCTGGCTAGAGTGTTTCACCTGAAATAAGGGAAACAAAAGGAACTCTGTGGTGACCTGCTGAAGAAGAGGTTATCATTTGGAAAAACCTGATGGAGCAAGTTTCTTCAGCAAGACACTGAAGTGACTGATTGAAAGGAATCAGTTTGTGTATGTCCAACGAATCTCTCTCTGAAACCAACAAGAACCTTCCTGAGTAGTAACCAATTACCTTTAAGCACCAGAGTTTGGTGAAAAGTCATAAATGTAAAATTCTTTGAACAGAATATGAATTACCTGATACCGGTGAACTTGGAGTGAGCAGTGAGATTGGATGGTGAATCAATTAACTTTTCTGAACGTATGCACATTACATACACATGTGCTTAGAATTAGAAGGGGGTTAAGTTCATAGTAATAAGTTAAAGTTTGATCCTGTCTTTATGTTTAAAGAAAATTAAAAACTACTTTTGTTTAAGTAACCATTTTGTCTTGGTGAATTTCTATTGCTGCTTGGTTTTGGGGTCCTCTGGGTCTGTTTTTTTTTTAAAAAAAGCAAATAAAATTCATAGGAAGATGTAGCTCAGTGAGACTATTCAGCCCATCCTGCTGATGTTGATTACTTAAAACCATGGAATACAACAGCACAGAAATAGGCTCTTCAGCCCCCTAGTCCATGCCAAACTATGGAAGGGGAGTCCAGGACAAGAGGCCACAATTTCAGGATAAAAGGGAGTCGATTTAAAACAGAAATTTCTTCAGCCAGAGGGTCATGAGTCTGTGGAATTGTTGCCACAGGCGGCCGTGGGAACAAGGCCATTGTGTGTATTTAAGACAAGAAATTGACACGTATTTGATTAGTCAGGGCATCAATGGAACAGGGAGAAGGCTGGGGAGTGGGGCTGTGATGAGGATCAGCTCATGATTAAATGGAAGAGTAAATCCAACAAGCTAATTGGTCTACTTCTGCTCTTATATCTTGTGATTATTCTGGTTCATCCCGTTGACCTGCACCTGGACCATAGCTCTCCATGCTTGAAAGCACCCCTCCTTGCACCCACAAATTATTTTTTTTTAATGTCAAGCATTCCTTTTCAGGTTAACTCCTAAGTTTGCTTCTACTGCCCTTTTCAGGAACTGCACAGCAGATCACATAAATGATTTCAATTAAACACAGTCTGCCCTTGATTCATTGCTATTTAGGAGAGCTTTCTCTGTATAAATTAGCTGGTATATTTTAGCTTCAAGAAAGGACCTGCTGAAGTTGGGTGTAGAACAGCAAGCCACCATGTAACCAAGTGCCACCTTGTCTGGACAGGCCACGTGGAAACGTGAGGGTGTCGTGATTTTGATAGCTGTTCCCTGAATTCCGCCTGGGTGCACTGAATTTGAACAAAGACCATGTTCTGCTGACAAACACGTCTCCCATTCTCTCACTTTCAGTTTTCCTCTGTCACATGGATGCTCTCCTGATGACTGGGCTTTTCATTGTCTCAGGTCCGTTGAGTCTGCACATCTTCTGTGTGCCGTTAATCTCCTGCTGGGCTATGAGGCTTGTATAAAAGGGGAGACCACTGATCACTCCAACTCACTGGAGCACAGTGGGAGTAGCTGTGTTGGAAATGGCAAGCCAGACCTCCCCTATGGCTGAGAGAAGGAGCCAGCAGCCCAAGAAACACGAGGCAGGAATGGGCTCTTACAATATGTTCGTCTACGAGCGGGAAAACTTCCAGGGTCGCTGCCTGGAATTTTCTGGCGAGTGCATGAACCTGTGTGATGCTGGGTTCGAGCGGGTGGGGTCCATTCGAATTGACCGCGGGCCCTGGGTGGCCTATGAGCGGTCCAACTTCTCTGGAGAAATGTTCATCCTGGACAAGGGGGAATACCCACGCTGGGATTCCTGGTCCAACAGCTGCCGGAATGACTACATCATGTCCTTCAGGCCAATCTCCATGGAGCCAGAAAAGCACAAGATCTGCCTGTTTGAGATGGCCGAGTTTAAAGGCCGCAAGATGGAGATCGAGGACAACGACCTCCCCAGCCTCTTCACATACGGCTTCACAGACCGGGTGGGCAGTGCCATCGTGGGCTGCGGCACCTGGGTGGGCTACCAGTACCCAGGCTTCCGTGGCTACCAGTATTTGCTGGAGAAGAAAGATTTCAGGCATTGGAACCAATGGGGTGCTGGCCAGCCACAAATACAGTCCATCAGACGGATCCGTGATGGACAATGGCACAGGGTAGGCTGTTTCAACTAGAGCCCAGCAAGTGGGAGTTCCCATGGGGAAGATTTGAGCCCAGGTGAACAGGACTGATACTGCGGTGTGGTGCAGACAGTGATTGACAGCACTCCTCCATGATTAATGCTAATCAGAAAGTTAAAATTTAAGGGCTTGCTCCAGGTTGAAAGCAACTTTGAATTTAAAAAATAAATTCACTTTAAACACTAAATTCATGTTGTTGGACTTGCCTTTGTTACTTTTCTGCATTTCATTACCAATGCACACGAGACAAACTTCCCTCTTTAAGCTCTGAAAGGTCATCTAAAGCCCTATGCCCTTGTGCTGTCCATGTTCTGTGCAGCCCAGGCCTATTTACTCTGTTCACTGACCTCCACCACTGGTGCACCCTGTGCCCATACTGCTCTTGATCTAGTTCTGTGCAGCACAGCTCCATCTACCTTTTGCTCACTAACCTTCACCTGCCCCTGTTTAAGCATGACCTCCATTTAATGTTTCTTTCCCTTGTTTTCAAATCCTTAAATAATTGCCACTCTGCCCTTCCTCCTTGTCCCTGTTCCCCCCCACCCCCTTGCTCTCTTCCCTCCCTTAATCATACATCATTGAAATCTCTTGTGTTCCTCTAATCCTGCTGTTTGCACCAAGCCCATGTTTCATTGTTTTCTTCCAAAGCCTTGAATTTATTCTCCCTAAATCTTTTCCTCTGACATTCTCCTTCATAATGTTAATTAAGCCCCTACCCATGCCCACATTTGGTCACCTGTCATAATATCTCCTTGTGTGGTTTGGTATCAGCTTCTGTCTGGTCAGCAATATTGTGAAAGCACCAAGGAATATTTTACGACATTAAGGGCACTACAGAAATGCAGACTGCTGCTGACTTGTTTTCGGAGCATTTGAACTTTGGCATTATTTATGTAATGGTAACAGTCCAGAGACACATCATCTTTAAGAAAAGCACTCGAAGCGTTCTATTCCTGCTCATTCAGAGCTTTACAAAAGATCACAACTGAATTCAAAAGCTGAGGCGTTGAAGCTAATTTGGAACTGAGCATCACTGTGTGTGGAGTAATCGTTCAAGAAAGACTGAGTATCACTAGGAAGAGAGGGCATGCATTTAAGCATCAAAGAGGAATTGAGATGATCTTTTTGTTGCCCAAGGATGCTGGAGACCTGAACCGTGCTGGGTAGAAGTAGAAACCCTCCAGAACATTGAATACGCTGTAGGGACCTGTGCCAAATACTAAGAGGTGGGATCATATTCAGTGGTTATTGTGTTCACATTGATTTAACGAATCAAGACACTCTATGACTCCATTCCATGATGGAGCTTGAACTTTCCATCTTGGTTCTTGCAACCTCAGGATGACTCAAAAGTGTTTTATGGCTGATGAAATATCTTTAATATTTGATCATTATTGTTGCTCAGGAAATATCTACACACAGTAAGACCCCTAATGCTAATGAGATAATGACCTCCTATTCTCTTTTACTAATGAGAATATGACTGGACACTAAATAATATCCAGTTCTTCAAAGTAACACTTAATCTCTCCTCAGGTTGGTGTAAAAAAGAGCTAATGTCTCACTTTAACATCTCATTCAGCCTGCCGATTTTAACAGAGGGAGCATGCAGGAAGACGACCCCACTGTCTGAAACATTTCTGGCAATGCTCCAACTTGAAGATTTCGATCTCTTCCATGATTTTTTGAAAAAACAAGCTGTGGGGTGAGACCAGCGTCGACCCCCTGAGGAAGTCGGGGTGCTGTCGCTGGGAGTCCAGACCCGCAGTAAGATCGTTAAAATGCCTGTTGTTGAGTTGCAGCAGGAGCTGCAGTTACCTGGTTCTGCCACTACGTCAGAGAAAGCAGGGCTGAGCTTTTCTGAATTACAATGTAACCAGTTAAATGCTGTCATTCAGCCTATAATGAATGAGTTGGCTCAAAGGATAAGTTCAGAATTGAATTCAGTTAAAACACGTGTAGAAGATTTTAAACAATTTCAGTTTGCTTTTTTTTGGAATGTCAACAAGTGGCTTCTAATACAGAAAAAGTGTTGAAGGTTGAAAAATCCGTTATAGAATTGTGAGAACGTGAGAAGGAGTTAGAGAGGAAAATAGACTATTTGGAGAATCAAAGTAGAAGAAATAATGTGAAAATTGTCGGTTTGCCAGAAGGTATGGAAGGATGAGATCCTCTTCGTTTTTTTATAGATTGGATCCCACAAGTACTAGGGCAAGAATTTTTTTCTGAAGGCTTGAATTTGGAAAGAGCTCACAGAACTTTAAGGAGCTCACCTTTACCTGGTCAGCCACCGAGACCTGTAATAACTTGATGTTTGAATTATTTGGATAGAGAAGCAATATTTCGACTGGCGGTGCAAAATGCGAGAAAATGACAAACTCTGTTATTGATTCAGAATAGCAGAGTTTTTTTCTATCCTGATTTGAGTCAAGAGGTCATTCAACGTCAATGTCGATTTAATCCAGTTAAAGAAGTTTTGTGGCGTAAAGGTTATAAGTCTACTTTTCGCTATCTGGCAGTGTTGAAGGTGTTTCATGGAGACTATCAATCTCGGTTTTTTGAGGATGATCATGAAGCAATGATTTTTGCTGATTCATTGCCTGATATAAGAGGACAAAGACGTAGTCCACCATTGTCTCCTAAAGAAAAATCTGGTTTTTCTGGAAATGGTAGAAATGGGAAAAATGGGAATGGAAAGAGTCCAACTTCTTTTGAAATGGGATCTTCGAGTTTAGAACCTCTTGGATGAATAGCAGAATCTTCTTATTCTTATTTTACTTTTTATGTTATTATGATATTTTGAGATTTTTTTTTGTTCAGCTGGGGAGGAAGAGATTTGTTCTAGGTTATATTAGTCATCAGCCACTGGTGGGTGATCCACACCCAAATTTTGTTTAGGGATTACTACCTTGTGGTAGTTTTTTTGGGTGGGGGGGGGGGTTTGTTAATTTTTTTTATTTTTTATTTTTATTTTATCTAGCTTTTACTTAGTGATTTTTTTTCTCCTATTGGAGGGCCTATATACGATGATTTGAGTTTTTATATAAAGATATTATTGGTCTTTAGTAATATTAGTAGATATGTTAAAGTTGAGGTTTGCTACTTTTAATGTTCAAGGTTTATACAGTTCGATTAAGCGTAATGATGAAGGACAGCTATGGTATTGATAAGAATTCTTTGTTTCTTTATTTTTAAATTTGATCTTTGGTAAAATGTGTGTTTGGTAGCGATGTGATTTTATCTGAAATGATTAAATTTGAGACTTTTTTTATGAAGGTACCAGAGAAGGGTTATATTTCATTCATGTATTAAATGTTATAGGATGGTATGGATAAAAAGGGTTGGGATAAATCCAAATCTGTATAAGATTAAAATACCTTTAGATCTTATAGTATCTTTATTGGGCAGTTTGCAGCCTCTGAAAGGTTTGGGATTAGATAAATTTCAACTTGCTTTTGTATACTTAGCATTATTTGTAGAGAAAAAATGTATTGTTAGTATGTGGAAAGATACAAATATAATTGATATTAATAGATGGCATAATGAGATGACATACTGTTTAATAATAGAAAAAATTACATATGTTTCACGTCATAACTATAGCTTTTTTATTAGTAAGTGGTTGTTATATTCAGAATATTTACATTTCGATTTATGTTGATTAGATTTTAATATGTATGTTTAATTTTTTCCTTCATTTTTTTTCCTTTCTTTATGACTCTCCTTAGGAGAGCTGGCTGAAGGGGGGGTTCTTTTTTCTTTCTGTTTTTGTTTTTTTTCTATAAAATATAACGTTCATGTTTTTGGTTTATTATTGTATATGTTATTTACTATCTGTATTTTGAACAAATAAATAAAGTTTAAAAAAAAACATCTCATTCAAAAAGCTGCACCTCTAATACTTCATCAACCTCTCCTAGCGTTAGACTGGAAGAGTAAGTGCTCCAATTTGTTTAAGGAGATGAGCCCACTGCCTTTTGACTCAGGATGAGAGTGTTACCCACTGAAGCCACAGCTATACTTGCAAGACAATGCATCATACTTTGGGATTGCCCATTAGAATTGAACAAGCAAACAAAAATGAGCTTTGGTTACACTCTTGAGAGTGGCACAGATTGGAGCAGGTGATGTAAGTCAGTCGATTACTATGATGTTGATGTGCAGTAGATGATTTCAAACTAAAGGCCATTCAAACATCTTCCACATTTGAAAATGATTCAGTTGCAAAAAAAACAGTAACTCTCATCCTCCCCCTGAAATCCATCTACCTATCACGAGTTATTTTGTGATAAACTGCGGGGAGAATTCCACTGTTCTCATTCATACAGGAACTCTTCATCGCCATTCTTTTTCTCCCACTGATGCAGCTCGACCCGCTGAGATCCTCCAGTAATATTTTTATTTACAACACAGTAGAAGCTGATTTCAACCATTGAA